>NC_066849.1:18188221-18517176 GCF_001640805.2 Lates calcarifer | reverse complement strand
AGGAGGAAGTGCAGGGGACAAGTTCCAGTTTGAACTCACGCTGGAGGAAGAGGAGGAGGATGAGGAAGAGGTGGAGTCTGACCTGGAGAGCCCCTTAGAGGAGGAGTCGCAGTCAGGCGGGGAGCGGCACCGGGACTCCTCCTCTCCCTCTCTGTCCCCGGACCCCCGCAGCAGCAGCAGCAGATACCGCCCCCCCTCGCCTCATCCCGTCCCGGACCCTGAGTCTGGCTGGCATGTCGGTGCGGAGCCCACACCCCCACAGGACGCTGGCCTCCCCGGGGCGGGAGGGCACCGACAGGGACAGAGAACTGAGCCAGGAGGGCGATGGGGTGGCGTGCCTGCGCATGGGCACGTAACAACCAGCACAACCTGCCCCGCCCTGAGAGACACGAGCGCCGGGTGTAGGGAGATGGTCGGAGGCAGGGCAGGCCTTTACCAATAAAGTCTGTAAAATCACCACAGTCCCTTTACACTGGAGACACCCTCTCTGGAGAACAGAGGGACGTTCCCCCCTCTGTTTTATTTTAATTTTCTGCAAAGAAGAATCGTTTTAGCCTCTCTTTGGGTGCCTGATAGGCCTTTGTGTCCCATCCTGCTTTGTTGTAGCTTCAGTTCAGAGCGATCCCAGACAAAGACTGCTGCAATTTATACTGGGAAGAAGAGCGGAGCCGAGGCATGATACTCTAACATAAGTCCATAAGATTTAAGGAAATGTCTTCCTCCAAAAATAACTGTCTATGACATTCGGACAAGAACAGCGAATGAGGATTGCGGTGGTTCGACAGGGTCTTGGAAATGATTTTGCACCATAGTTTTAGTTTGAGATATGAAATAATTGAGTCCGTTCGGAATAAGCGAGTATGATTTCTTTGTTTGAGAATGATGTGAGAGATGAATCATTTTACCAAATACAGTATGTAGGTGAGCAGCGAGAAAATCGATGGACCTAAACCTCAGGGTATGAAGAGAAACTAAAAATCTAATGTAGCACAGATGTAGTGGGTACCCCTGACCCGACCCCCGACACCAAACTGTCTTTTCTGTTTGATTTACCTCCAAACTAGAGACTTTGTCTAACCCACGTGTCTCCACATTTAATTAAAACCCTTTAATAGAAAATTTGGCAACTGAAGCAATCAAATGATAAGTATTTAAACCAGCTTGTAGCACCACAGAGATTGAACACTGAAGAAGACTGTGCCACAGTCTCACCTGTTGAAAATACAAAAGACACGCCTATATAATTTGTTTAAGCTTTATTTTTTTTTTACCTGAGATGAATTTAAATGGTGTCATTGTTTTAGGTTTTGATTTTCAAACAGTTCTTTGTTTGTACATTTGCTGGTCTCGTCTGTGTTTATGTGCTTAAAAAGCATTTTTATCAGGGTGCCTCCGGTCCGCAGTAGCACTTTACCGTCTCTGCTGTTCAGCTCTTCTATTCAGTCACACAAAGGGCTTCACCCACTGTAGACCTACTGATCACACAAACACAGTACAGGAAATCTGACGCCGCATACCGAAAGGCAGGGCAGGAAAGTAACTGAACTAATGTCCCAACAGGGGATTTGACCAACTTGGCCAACACAAAAACTCGCGACCTTCCGTGTTCAGATACAGAGTTTAGTTTTAGTTTTTAACTAACTGCAGCATTTGTAATTGAAAACCTTGTGCCTCCTGTAGCTCAGCATGCTCAGATGACAGCATCTTTTATATTTACAAAATCTTTTTCAGAGCTTTGATTGTAAAGGCTGTTGTGTTGGCTACAAATTAATATTATGTGGGAGAATTATTTTTAATCCACAGACTGGAACTCACAGCGTTAAGCCTGTGTGAATTCATTGTAAATACCATGGTTCTCTCTTATTTTGGGAAGAAACTTTAAATGAAACTTATGGCTGTGCGATATGACCAAAATCTCATATCCCAGTAACAAAATATATCTTGTCAGACTTTCGTTATGAACCATGTCCATGCTTAGAGGCAGCCCCTCATTTAGGAACGAGCACTTCGATGTGTCTTTTCTGGTCCTGCTCCCGTGCGGAGCTACACCTTTAATCGCCATGCTGGCATTCACATTTCTGTCTGCAGCCATGAGGTGGCGTGTAAGACTGAAAACTATCATCCAAATGATGAAAAATATGGCTGTAAACGGCGTATTCTGTGACACCATGAAAGAAACGGTAGAGCATAATAAGAATGTTTTTATTTCGTCATATCGCACAGCCCTGAATGAACCTGAACCTGATTATTTCTTTTGAGCCCTTAAAGAGAAGCTACTAGAATGATTTCAGTTAACATTTTCTCCCTCTGACATTTTACATTTAAACCTCAGCTACATGTAAAACACTTGGCTGTTGTGTTAAAGGAGTAATCTATCAATTTCAGTCAGAGTCAGAGATATCCTGACTTTTAGTCCCTATAATACTGGATCCTACATTAACCATAATGCAACTCTCCATGTGTGGTAAATACCCAGATGCCCCGGGGGTACTATTATTAATCTCTAATCTCAAACCCAATCTGAAAATGACTCCGATGACATCACTATGACATCACCAGGGTTATTTTTGTCCTTCCTTTAGAGCCACATTAGACATTGAACTGTTTTGACAGGCTGTACTCAAATAAACTGACCTCCAAGTCTAAAATTAGTGGAGTAGCCCTTTAAATAAGCCGATTTCCTTTATTCCTCATATCAGAAAGGATCTTTTAATTCCACGGTGATGTTACTTTCCGGCTCTGACGACAGGTACAAGCAGCAGAGATCACGAGGAGCACAGTTTCAGATGTTTCTGAGAAGTTTCTGATGAAGTCGCCTGTAGTTCAAACTAAGCCGATTGTGTTCCATCAGGTTATCTGTCAGTCTTATTTGTTCGTTAGTGTCGACTGGGATAACTGTGTGCCATAAGTGTTGAAAACACACAAACACCTGCCAGCCTACGATGCCGTACATTTTTACACTAGAGATTTTAACCTGATGATTGTATCAAAGTCATTGACTTTATAGTGTTAGTTTTTACGAATGATAGATGTCAACAGTATTTAAAGCAGACAATTTCATAGATTTTGTGCAACTTAGGATCAGTCTCTTCAGTCCTTTCCTAATCAGATAGCTGAGACTTGAGAATGTGTGTAGTTTCAGGACTCTCTCTGTACCGAGTACATGTTCAGTCTAGAGCAGTGTTTGTCGCCGTCACTGAGGTAGAAAGACCAGGGAGTGAAACAAGCACTACACAGGATATGATGCACTTCCTGGTCAGGCAGTAGTAGAAAACACTAGTCTAACAGTATTTCATTAACTCAGCTAGTAAGCTTTATTGATCAGCCTTACATGTGATAGGAGAAGTTGGATAAACCTGGTGTTAAAAGACCATTTTGCTGTTAACATGCCAAGCCTCAGATCGTCGTTTGACTCACTGTTCTTTAGGTGTTTCAAAGGTTCCTTCACCATCTTGGAAACCTGGGCCTGAAAAGTGGTCATAAAAATTCAGAATACATTTATAAAACTTTGTATTTCTAAAATGACAAGAGGAAGATGATTCTGTCATTTCAGAGTGAATATTGTCATAAAAGCAATCAAATGATAATCGGAGAAATTAAACTTTGCAAAACTTTATTTAGCAAAAATTAACCATAGATGCCTTCACATGATGAAAATGCCACGTAAACCTCAGCTTTTGTTTTAGTTGGTCACAGACTTTCCCTCCAGCACCATCAGCAGAATCAGCTAAATTTATACTTGCACACTACAATTGTCAAAAACTAGTGAGCACATCACCATGAAAGGTGCTGAATTTTTTGTGGCCTTTTCTTTAGCATCAGTCTGATGATAAACTTGTTTTTTTACATGAAGCACCTTTATGTTGTATTGTGTAATAAACATTGCAGCCTAGTGGGGCTTTAAACTTTAAAAACAGAGACACCAAATGTCTCTTAATATTTAATTGTGTGTGCAGTGTAGCTGGAGCTTCTTCTTTTTTAAAAAAAAACTTTGTTACTGACTCAATTCAGACTTTTTAACACTGGTTACACAGCTTTCTGTCCCCAAAGTCAGTTAATATTTTTGATAACGCATTGATGTTAAATAAGATGAAAAAAGGAGCTCAGATACCAGCAATCATTTTTAAACTTTCGAAAATATATATTACACAGTCTAAAATATTAAATCATCCATCAAGATCATAAGTCATCCATCAATGTAAAAAGAAAATTGCCTGCTTCTTAAGATTTGTTTGAACCATCATAAAGTAGTTTACTTGTTCAATTTATATAAAATGGTTAAAGTGAAATGTAAGAATCTTTGACATTTTTATCAAAACAAAATTCTGAGCTTCCCACAATGTGACAGCTCTGATACAACAGTGATCTAGTCTGTTGAAAACACTGTCAGGCAGTGATGACTTTTTACTTACCTCCAGTTTGTATGGAATAACCTGAAGCACTGAGTCGTACCAGAAACACAACAAATTAATCTCTTTAATGCTTTTACTCTGAAAGTCCTCACATTTTGAAACACTTCCACTTGATATGAACAGAAACACATCACAGTTTTTATGAAAAACTCCATATGTACAGGTTCAGCGTGGCATTTCCATCATGTGAGATGTTTGTGAATTTGAAACATTTAACAAGCAGTTTTCAGTCATCTGAATGTGGAGCTTTTTAGCTCAGTGATCTGAGGCGTTTTGTTGGCGTGTTAAACTCAGCACTGTGGCTCTTCACAGGACATCGGTGCCATACAGTGTTAAATGTGTTGACGAGCAGCAGACTCCCTGTTCTCGCTCCGTTATTGTGTTGCGCTGATACTGCCACCATTACTGTCCATGCAGTCTCGTTTTCTCAGCCTCTGTGTCGTGCAAACTTCTATAAAAGATATTTATTCTTCAAAACATGTCTGTCGAGACAAAGTACTGTAACATAGGACATTTTGATTTTATGTTCTGGAGCCTAAAAATCAAGTATACTTTACAAGTATGTATACATCTGCCACTCCAATGTTTTTGTCAAAGAAAATAAATATATTTTTGTTTCTCATTTTAAGCCAAAAGAGTCTCGGGAGTTCAGGGTGTTTTAAGTGGAAAATGCCAATAAATTATATGGAAATTTACATCAGACTGGCTTGTTATTTCTCTGTTTTACACAGTCAGCCTAAAGAACAAATGGAAAGGTCAGTCAAAAGCAACGAAAGACAAATCAGATTTATTCCACGTTCAAATCTGGTCCCATTAATATGCAATAGACACATAAAATCTCACTGTATGACCCCATATCTGCACTGATATCAACTACAGGCATTCCTGAACAAAAACTAAACAGATTAGTATGAATTTAAATGTTGTTATTTGATACGTTATGGATGTTATGATCTGAAGTTGATTTTGTTGTGTTCAGCAGAAGCTTCTGTCGAGTCTGACCCGGGGCTCCGGTGCAGGCTGGAGGCTTCACCCCCTGCAGACATAAAACAGAGATACAGTCACATCCCAGCATGCCTCATTACATGTCAAATATGGTAAGACAAAGAAGAACTTTATAAATGTGGAGGTTGAAGTGACACAGGTAAAACTGAGGAGACACAATAGGGCTAAAATACATAGTCAGGGACAGCAGTAATGAATAAATATATACAACAAGAATCATCTTTTAAAAAAGGGATGTATGGTGCAAATAAATTTGAAATGACAAAATTATTTTAATCTAAATTAAAAGTTAAAGTAGTTGAAGTGACAAGGAAAAGAGGGGGAAAACAAACCAAAAAAACCCAAGTATGTCCTCACCTTATAAAGCTGACAAACCAAATGGAAAAGAGACGACATCGCCTTGTCCTCATTCTCCTCTGTGTATTCCTGCAACACAGTGGTTCATAATTTTTACTTCTGATTATTTTTAGTTTCCATTAGCTGTCAGAGCTTCATCAGCGACTGTTGACCACAGAGAAATCCAGAGGTAGAGCAGCCGACATGACAACCAGTTATCCTTTTTCTGCCCAAACATGCAACACACAAGTAATCAAGACTGACCTTTCCTGCATCATTTACAATCAGCAGAAACAAGATAATTAAATGATCTTCCAGCATCATGAAGACATGAAAGTTTCATACTTTTCCTTGAATTCCTTTTTTCATTCAACTCCTCTGTTTTTAACTCTCCATCGCTGAGGTTTAACTCACCCACATCAGTTTATGTCTATACATTAATACATCTGATATTTAATCTGCTGTTTACAGCACTACACAACACTGGGTTTAACAATTTGTAAGAGCTATACAAAGTTTTCTATGGATGAGAAGATTCTGCCTTTGTTCATGTTGTCTGTTCACGTCTTTATAACACTGTATATCCCTCTGATCATACTGTATGTAGTCCAGAGTGCCACTAGTGTTTTACCCCGTTGAAGGTGACCCAGGGGACGTGTGTGTGGGCCGGGTTCAGAGCTCTGGTCATCGCAGCGTTATTGTGCATCAGTCGGTATCCCAGATCTCCTTTCACACAGGAGTCCACACTAGACCAGGAGATGGAGGGAGCATAGAGCTGGAGGCACTGAGACGAAAGGAACAGGACAGAGTCTGCGTCACTGACGAGACACATCTGCTGTAATCCAGCAAGAGTTTTTAAAACTGTGCTAAAATCCATAAACCTGGGGGTCAGTGTCAATTTCTCTGTTTACAGTGGGGGATGTAGACAAACGTGTCAACTCTTGACACATTCATGTCTCTTCCTTCTGGTATCAAACAACACAAAATGAATCTGCAACTTTGAGGCATTTTTAAAGAAAAAAAAGGGGGGAACAAATCATTTTGAATGTGTGCCGTTTTTCCCTGAAAACTACACAAACACTGCAAGATCCCAGCAAAATAAACACAAAAAAGAAGGACATGTTTTTCTGTAGATACTCACAGGCTGGGCAGCTTTGAGAACGTCTGCAGCTGACTCCATGCAGTAGATGATGTGAAGTGCTGAGTGTCCAGTTAAGTGGATGATACAGGCCTGAGGAGTACACACACCAGTTCATCATGCTTTTGTGTGAATAAAACACAACAGAGCTACAGATGATTTAAAAAAAACAAAACAGACAAACCTCGATTAAGTTTCCTCTGCATTCAGGCTCCCCGTGCTGACAGGTGAAGGGAGAATTTGCTGATGGAACCTCCTACAAGAGAAATATGTCTTGCTTCTGGGTGACATAAAAATGTGGCATACAACCTCTCTACTTGTCAGAGCTGCTGCATGTGTGTGGTATTAACAGAAGATGAGGATCAGCATACCTTAGCGTTCCCGTAGGGCACCAGAGTGACGGTCATGATGTCCTGCAGCATCGTCCAGGTGGGAAATAGCTGCTGGGAAATGAAGACTCTGCAGGCTGGACACAAACTCTCATAGTACAGAGTGACAGACACTGGAGGAACAGCCTGTTTTGGTCTGGTAGCATTCACCTCCATACACTGCTTCTGAACCTACACAAGAAAAAAAAAAAGACAAGACTGTAATGTGTGTTATGTTGATCTACAAGTTTGAAGTTTTTATTATGGTTAAATATACAGTGGGGTCCCCCCGACAGAAATCTTACATACCGTATATTGCAATAATAAGCGATCTCTTGGCCTTTGGGTGTTGTAAAATAAACAATAGTGATAATAAAGATTAGATTAATGAAAATAATTATGATGTAGCTCATAATATTCGAAGTATGACAAACTGCACATCCTGTTATTTAGCTTTTTCCAGTCATCTTTAAACTGATTAACTTTGTGTTATTTGACCCAGAGCTGCTCTGCCAGTCACATGAAAAACCTCTGGTGTTCAATTTCTGGAGCATGACTCTCATTTAGACGCAGACCAGAGAAACTTTGAACTCTGCTGAACTCAATTTTCCATGTTTTGAGACAATGACGCTCAATGATAATGTTAATATTACAGTGCTCAATAGATTTCCCCCCTCCATCTTCCCAGAACAGACAGAGCAAGAATTTCCTCTTTTCACATGCATGAAGGGAAAAAATATATGTTTGATGTTTCAGATACAGATGACTGTTAGAAATTCTCACGAGACTAAAACTTGAAAAGTCTAATTGGAGCAAAACATAAAGCAGGCCACAACAGGGAAAACAAAGAAGCAGCCTATATGTCAGGTATTTAGCTTGATTTTCTCTTTTTATAGCAGTAAAAATTCTTCACATTTCTACATTTGTACAATTTAGAAACTTTAGTAAAAGACAAAATGTCTCTCTTTTATTGTTATATAATGCTCCACATAATTATCACAATATTTAACACAAATACAGCTGTTTTTGAATACTATTATTCTAAGAAATGAAACTGGGCTGAAACACCCACTACTGTTCAGCCCGAGGAGTTCAAGCATAATAAATAATGTGAAAATAAACTGCTGTGAAATAAACTCCACGGTGTTTATTCTACTCACCTTACACTCTATTGCTATCTCCAGTGATCGACACCACTGAGATGGAGGGTAACGGCAGGCCTGGTCTGGGGTGAGATCCCCCAAAACCTCCCCTGTTCGCACAGAGGAGTAAAAACACAGCCAGCAGTCCTGACAGCTTCATGTCTGATATCAGCAGAAAAGTCCACAACAACCAAACTGACGAGAGAAGAGAGAGGACTGACGCTGCTCCTCCTCAGAGCTGCCTAATCAGCCCCATCACCAGCTAATTAGCGCCAGGTGTGATTGACTGCTGCTGCCGCCTTCAAGGATCCTCGGACACTCCTCCTTCCTGCTCAATAACAAATCATTTATTTGACTGTTCAAAATTGGGATTAATTACAGCAGCATAATCGTTGAGAATGAAGTGGAAAATATGAATGGTGATGTACAAGAAAAAAGCATTCACAAATGCTATGTCAGCTTTCAATGGTGATAAAGCTTCTCCCTACAGGAGTGGATAATATTATGGTTATTGGCCTCCCTCTAGTGGTCTCACATGAGCAGATCAGTGTTTGCAATGTTGCAGTGTTTTTCTTTTATTTGTAAAAATTATTAGGTGCTTATGTGTTACGAACAAACACAACAGTAGAAACTGCATTGAGATCACAATATGGACACAAAACCGCAGAAAAGCGTGTCGGCGGTGTGGAAAAGCTGAATAAACGTCCGAATAAAAACCGTTGACGATAGGCCATCCGGTTACTTGGTGAGACAGGAAAAAAACGTGCGCCATCTTGAAATTTGGTTTCGTCAGGTGGATTTAACAGAACTGACCTGCACTCCAGTCCAACAAGTCAGCAAGGATCTTACTACTCTACAAACGCCTGAAATCGGCGTGAAATATTTTGAACTGTTTCTGAGAAGTTCACCTGCCCCGTCGCGTGCTTTATTGTCAATATTTCCCCTATAAGCAAACGTTACCAACCAGTCGCTTAGAAAGCCACCCGAGAGCAGCTGAATAACTCAACGGCCCCCATCAAGTCTAGAGATGAAAATGTCTTCGAAATGTTCATCCGTGAAAGCACCAAGACAGGGGTGACTTCTAATGCTCGGGCGCCAGCAGTTGTGTGTGGGTATTGTAGCTAACGACGCTGGAATTCTCTCCGGCGATGCTAATGGACGAGCCCAGTGGACCACAACTACTACATGTGAACAAAAATGGCGGAAGGGAAAGCCATCGTGAAAACATGGAATGGACAGTTTGAACCATGCTACTCATATCTGGCATTATAGAGAGCAGTGGACGTTCATCCGTGAAAATCACACCCTTTACCAAACGGCATCAGAAGAATTAATTGTTTACTCTTAGCTACATTGGTGGTCTACAGCTGCAGTCATAGGGGCTGAGGACTATCATGACCTGACTGAACTGAACCTGAACTGACAGGTTGTCTAAGCACCTGGTGAGCCCCAGGCACCTCAAGGACATAATTATTCAGCAGAGTCTGCCCTAAAAGAAGTTCCTTCAAAGGTAAGACGACTATTGTTTTTAACTCAGTGCTGTATACAGCGTTTGGTTGGGTGGGTGTTAATGTTCAATGCACCTGCAGGTTTTGAACTGTCTTAAGCGTCCTCACCTATAAGGGGGAGAGATAACAAACACATGATATCAATGTAAGGGAATTCATGCACTTGGTAAATAATTCCAAGCTATTACATCCCTACTGGTTTTTATTGATAATTATTTTAGTGGAACAAGTATTGAATTTCATGTTGTGTGGTCTTGAAAAGGTTTTAAAAGTCTCAACTTTGCAGAAACCCTGAATGTTGCATGGTTTTCTGTTTGGTCAGCCCAGAGGTTGTTTGAAGTTGTCATGCCTTCACTGTGACAATATTTTAATATACTGTTGTTTACGTTGCTATACTGTATCTCTTGTATTCTGGTGCTCAGTATAACTGCTCTTTGACAGCAGTAGTGGTAGGCTACTGGATGAGTGATCTGACCTTCACTACAGTTTTCTCTGCAGTCATCTGGCACATGATGATATCTTATGTCTGCATGTTCATTGGCACTGGCTTATTTACACAGATGTATGTTGTGGTGTAAACCATAGTACTTAATTAGTGCATCCAACAAGCCTGTTGGGTAAACTACAGTGTTTTTGTACCATACACTCTAGCTGTGTAAAGTATTACTATGTGCAGTAAACCTTTATAGTGTTTAATAGTATGCATGGTGTAAATCTTGGTTTTGTACGACTGCTACATACAGTAAATCTGCATAGTCCTGAATTTACTTGATTCTTGTAAAACCACAGTATGTGTTACTGTGGTACATGGAGTCTGCAGTTGTTGTTGTGTGTAATCTAGAACTTTTGTTGTAAAACAGGATTGATATGTCAGAGCTGGGACAACGAGTCTATTAATCAGTTAGTCACTTAAAACAAAATCAATCTGCAGTTAATTCAATAATCAATTAATTGTTGCAGTCATTTCACCAGCAAAAAGTCCAAACATTTGGTGGTTGCAGCTTTTCAGATGTGAGGATTTGCTGCATTATCTGGCTTCATTTGAAAGAAAAATAAATATATTTGGATTTTGGACTTTTGTGTGGACAGAACAAGACATTAAGATGTTATTTAAGGCTCTCGGGAGACTATGAGGAGCATTTTTCACAATTGTGTGACATTCTATACATTAAACAATTAATCAAGGCAATAATCAGCATATTAGTCTATGATGAAAATAACAGCTAGTTGCAGCCCTTATAGAAATGAGTGGTATTTGTGGTGTACATTGTGTTAATTGAGGCTTTTGGTGTGAACACAACACCTCTAGAAAAAGATTTGAAATCCTCAGGTTATAAAATAATATTCAACAACTCTTTAAATCATCATCATCTCAAATTTATTTGGGGATCTGAAAGTGCATACAGTAACAGTAATGCACTAGGTAAAGTCAGGTTTTACACCAAAATGTTTGAAACCATCAGTTTATTTCAGATGTAACTCCTAATGGAAACTATTTTAATGCCTGATTAAACACAAAAAGCTGAATGTTGTTGCATAATTATTACAGTAAATAAACATTTACAATAACAGTATTTTCTTACAGCAATAGGCTATTAACTAAGGGTAGCTAAATGCTTTAGATTAAAGCAGAGAGACCAGTCAATACAGCTACAACAGAGAAAATGAAAGTTACAGAAACATTGTTTTAACAGGTACTATTTTGAGTGTGATGCAGAGACAAGTAGAGGTATTTGATTGTATGCACAGCTCAAAGTGAAACAAAACCTATTGAAATATAAGTCCCTGGATTTCAGACATTTAAAGATGTTGATAACTAATGTCTTTATCTAACTGAGGATGAAATGGAAAACAAACAAATCTCCAAAATGTTGTGGTTTCTGTTTGATAAATATTACAGCTAGATCCAGTCATTTTATGGCATGGAACAAAGTTGATGGGAATAGATGAGCCACTGTATGGCAGCTGAGCACATCAGTTACTAACCAGCTTCCTTCCTCTTAACCCTACCCATAACTACACCAAACCCATAATAGATATAACCATTCCTATATTTAGAAAACGTAACCTTCAAAGTAAATCTCCAGTGTAATACCTAAACACGTACCACTCCAAACCTACCTGTACCTACGTAACCAGTTCCCTCGTTTAACCTCGTCTAACCCTGCACCTAAACATGTCTGTATAACAATCTGTTCACCACACTGAACACTGATCTTGACCAGATCTGCTAAAAACCAAACCAAAAGTGACTGCTTTCAAAATTGCATTCAGTGCAAATGCTTTTGAACATCTGGCTCAAGCAGTTTCTAATTAATTAATCTCACAATATCTGTGCCATACAGTTACAGTATGATTAAAGTTAGCCAAGCAAAACCACTTCGTTAAAGTTTTGGAAAGATGTAGTTGCAGTTAAATACACAAAACAAGGAAATATTAATTATTGTTCTGAGGTATAGGTCATCAAACATGTTACAAGCCCATCCACCATCCCAGCCTCAAAACCCATACCTTAACCTCTCTACCTAAATAGCACAATACTTGGATTGTGTAAATCGTGTCCTGCAGAATGGTCCAATATGAACATACTTCATAGAGAGGAGGGAAGCATGTAATACTTTCCCCTCCCAGGAATTAAACCTAGCTTTATTACCACTAAAAACCATCACCATTATGTTACATCAGAGAACCTGACAAACTTATTGTTATCTTCCTATTTTACAACATTGCTTTTATTCAGTCATTCCTATATCTCACAATATCAAGCCTTTAAATCAAATCTCATCAACCCAAGCAAATGGTCCTAATTACGAAGACTTTCCTAAAGACATCTGACTTTAATTTCTCTTAAACCAAACAAAGGCTGATAGCAGCTGTACACCAGCTCTGTCTTCCACTAAGTCAGTCTTCCATGCCATAAATCCATGGTATCCACCACAAATTTCAACAAACTTTTAAACTCAAGAAGAAGAACAAATCTTTCAGATTGTAATTCTCCCTGGTAGGAGGATTAAAATCAAATAAAGAAACATAAGTATAAAATGGCAATACCACTTTTTTCCCTTTCATTTAGTTATAGATATGGTATTAAATATTTTTGAAAGATCTAAATATCTAGTTCTTAGGTGCTTATCTAGATAAGTATTTGTTGCAGTAAAACTTCAGACTGCTTTATAACACCAGGTAGTTTGTCATGAAAAATTTGTTGTACAGAGAACTACTTAACATGATTTCTTCAAAATAAGAGAAAAACGCCAAACCAAATGATAGCACCTAAGGTTTCTTGCCAACACACACCAATATTTGAAAAACCTTCAGCTGAACGTAAATCATGACACATTTTTTATGATATGAGACACCAATTATTTTCCCACAAAACAGTAATAATTTTGAAGTGTGTTTTCAGTAACTTGTTTGTTCATTTTTGTTTGCACAGTGATAAAACATTTAAGTCACAAAAACCAACAGTGACAACAGAAAAAGACCAGATTGCGCACAAACAGTTAAAAAATACAAAGATGTTTCGTCTGTACAGAACTAAACACCATTAAGAGGTCAGCTCATTAAAGATGTCACAGAGGAAAAAAAAAAAACTTGAAAACTCATATTAGTGCTTTACCAGTGCTACGACATATCAATCTCATCAGCAACTTGTCCATATTTAGCACCACCACATGTCCACCTGCTTCAGTGAGAAGGTGGATGTACATAAAGACAGTCATAGTATCTCCACCTCATGTGAGATACTTGTGTGCAAATGCTATGCTTTAAATCTATACTCCACAGAGCAGTGGTGTAGTCTGAATGTGCACATATAAACTGTGTACACCTTTTCTCTGTTCCTGCTACAAAATTAACTTGGATATGTAAAGTTTCTTCTTTTTTTTTTTTTTTTTAGTATTCACAATATTAAATAAACTTATCTTTCCAGTGTTATACCCAGACTCAATCTGTTTGCTGTGCAAAAAGTAAAAAAAAAAAAAAAAAAAAAAGACGTATCTTGAATGACATCCATGTTTACTGTGTAACAATTAACTATGAGATGAAATGAGCACATTAATACTCTTGCTAAGTAGACTACACCACCGTCACAGAGTCTTAATTTCTACACACAGGAGTGTAGTACACAGGATATAACAAAACAGTCTGAACAGCTGTCCAAAATTTCAAACTTTGATTCTAGCTTTAAAAAGTAAAAGTTTTGCTTGCACTGCCATCTAGTGGCTGTGTCATGCTCTGTCAACAACCTGTGCAATGCCAGCATTTAACATTTCACTGCTGTGCAACGTTGTATCGAGGATTCATGTGGTCACAAGCACAGCAGATCATATCTTTTTGAAAAAGGGAAACGTGATAAGAACGCCCCATACTGTATGACTGACTTTTGATCATAGGGAAGTGCATGTAAGGAAAACTACAGAAATGAGTGCCTAGCACCGATCATAGAGACAAAGTGAAAACAAGCAAAAAAAAAAAAAAAGAACATGCCGAGACTTTGACAAAACACGCCTAACCCATTGAAAGAAAGGTCACAAAACCTATCTTTTATAGCTGGTGGTGAACTTAGTTAGAACTGGTATCAAAACAGTACTCAACCATAATGTCCCTATTATAATTATTAGTAATACATTTAATACCTAGGTACCTATCTGTTACACAACGATGGCATGCAGAATCAAACATTTACACCTTTTCACTGCCACTAAGTAGGAATAGGGCACATTTTTCCAACTCCCTTCATGGCAATAAACAGTCCGACAAAACTGATAACTTCAAGTGTTTGTACGCGACGAGCATCAAGCATGTGTTTGACGTAAGTGACTCCTTAAACCAGTATATAATATTAAACAGAAAAATAAAAATATTCTATTCAAACCAGTGACAGAATGTAAAATCAGCTACTCTTATTTGCTTTAATGGGCAACCCACACTGACAGAGCTACAGTGTATTAAATGACTACTGTATTTTCCTCTATAAAAAATAATTTGAATGATTCACTGTAACCCACAAGCACCACCTCATCTCCACTTACAAAGTGCACAATCAAAGGAGTCCCAGTTACCTAACCAGGGCTGGAGGGACCTGGATAGGCCTGAAACGTAAACAGTTTCTATTTCAAGAGATAATTATCATAATAGATGTACTTTTCTATCACCATTTTGAATATACCTCACACTTATGAAGAAAACAAAGGTATGTTCTGCTGCTGTGTACCAACATTTATCTAACAAGAAAATTTCAATATCATGATTTGTACACATTTTATGGTAATATACTCTGTTTGGTCCACCATAGCTGGAATATACCATGATAGCTAGTTGCTAACATGACTGCCGTCATAGTAATAATTTTAAAACTGGTCAGTTTTCAGTTGTTCTGTGTTGATGTACCAGTAGTTCTGTACAGCTCCTCTTTAAACATGGATATATGATTTTAATACTCATTTTTAGACTCTGTGTCTTTAGTTACAGTTTCCAGCTGTACATGTCAGATCATGGCTAAAACTGAACAATAATCTAATTAAGTTCAACACCATCCAAATTATTATCTCTTGATTTTCTGATTATTTATGTCACATTTATGTCACATAAATTACATCTGGTATATAAGTCTTTATCATGTTTATCAGCTTCCCATACCCAGTGTGATGTAAATTCAATATGGCAACCTGCAGGGGAAGAAGTTCTCTTTAACCTATACATTACTGTTTTTATTGTGGCTTTGTATCTGACTAGACACAGCCTGAGTGTCTGGTTCATCAGAACATTGTTGTCTATAAGAGGAATATGGTGGCTGGAACAGAAGCATTGAAAGGCACTTTTCAACCATATCCTACAGAACTGGAAACCTATTAGTCCTGTACAGTATATTATCACTCTACATCCATCTCCAGACCACTTATCAAAGCTCTGAGATCACTGACTCTAACCATAACTCTTCAGAGAACCACGGAGAAACCAGATTTAAAACCTCGCATACACCTAAGAAACTGCTTTTTTCATGGGGGATTGATTTTCCAAAATTTGCTTGTACACAACTCACAGATGTGTCTGTCAGTGTTTGCTTGTGCCTTAAAACTTTGAAGTATTAATGAGTGAGCTTAAAGCAACACATAGAGTGTCAAAACTTTACCTTGATTGTCACAGTTTTCTATAAACTAAAAATATAAAACAAATTTGCCTTCAGAATATTTTAAAAGATGCTGTAGTGTATGTAAAGCATGAATAAAACTCAAACATAGAATCCATCAATTCCTATGTATCTTTTCTTATTTATAATGTGTTATTATGCAATATGTGAAATCATTATTATGAATCTCCAGCTCCGATCTCTGTGCTTGTGTGTTTTGTAGTTGTCATGTTTTGGATAAAGTGCTGTTTGTCTCCTCATTTTTTCTACATTACTCATACTGTACATGTGCTGGCTAAGTATATGGAGGAACACAACAAATCCACCTCTCTCAAAGCTTAAAAAGTGAATTTTGCTCAGAGCACTCAACATGCCAATACAGCATAATAAAGAGCATGAGTTTGAGTTGTTGGACAGAAATATTTTAGAAATGTTTGAGGTACGGTATAAGGCAAGAGTGGCCAAATCTAGAGACAGGGACTGCATGAAACTTAATATATAACTTCTTAAATATTTATGATTTCTTGTGCTTGCCTTTCAGGAAAAAAAAACAAAACAACTAACATTAAAGATTAAAATTAACATCTAGTGTGGATTAGTGGATAACTTCCATCAGTATCTCTGCACTAGAGAAATATTCCATGTCTGCTTTGATTGTGTTTGTTAGAAAAGTGATTACTTTTGTATTAGTATTCTGAGAGTTAGATACTTGTACCCTGATATTGTCTTCATAAATCACTGTCCAAAGTGTTGCAAGTTTAATACCAGCACAGATTTGGGAAATTTGCTGATACCAGAATTAATGTTGTTGCAATGAGGCATTTTTTTTCATTACTACCTCAGTAAAAATTAAAAACAAAACAAAAAAATAATAAAATTAAAACCTCAGTAAGTTACTGCAAAATATTTAATTCAGTCTTGAATCCTGTAAATGCTAAGTACTTAATCCCAGCTGTACTTTGCAAGCTGTATGTGCAGATGGCAAATAAATGGGATTTTTAACAATAGAAATAATAGTTTTAAAAACGAAAATGGATTAGAACAGAGCTGCAGTCTGTCTTTCTGAAACAATCCCTGGGACTCCAAACGGCATCTCTGTTCACCTGAATTAGTTGGCAAACTGATACCAGGAGCTAAAAACAAAGCTAGCAATGACCTAATGAACCTTAAAACTACTGTGGAAAATGGCTCAAAATCTGCTTTAAGTAACTTAGCAAAGTGTTTCAGTGATGTGTTTTTTGTTTTCCGTGACATCATACCAACGCAGGATTATTACATATTCAAATCTTAGCACTGAAGCTGTTTGTGAAAATTCTCGTATGGTGACAGCACTAACCGGTACTCTGTCAGAGCCTGGTAACAGTGTCCATATTGGTGCGTCCTCGGTGCTGATACAGTGAAGCTTTGGGTAAGCGCCATCAGGTTGGCGTGCTGGTGTGTCTCAGCTGGGCTGCTGGCTGAGAGCGGGCCAGGCCAGAGTTACATTCAGCTGCTGGTTGTGCTGGATCAGGGACGTGTGTCGGTAGTGGAGGACCAGCTCTCTCAGCGATGAGTACAGGTTGTATGGCTCAGCAAAGCCGTACCCCGTGGACGTCCTGTAGATCACACAGTGCTTCACCTCCCCGTCCACACTGCATGAGAGAAAACCTAATTGTGTCACTTTCTGTGCACGATTAACATTTTCAACAAAAGATATTAAGTCCAACACACACAGACAAGATTAGGAGTTTATTTGGACTGCGACTTGTGTGTAATGACACTGTAATGAAATTTAGGTTGGGAAAAAAAAAAAAAAACTCCAGCAGGCATCAGTCAGTCATCAGAAGTCCCAAATAAGCCCCCAAAAAGGCTTCATTATACAAATACGTTTAATCAAGTGGTCACTTCGACCTCCAGGAAGGTAAAAGAGGCATTTACACTATTTACAGTACATTAAAATGTAGTAATTTCTAAGTTTAAATGCCTAAAACATGCAAATTTGAAAAGTACTCACACAACAGAGCAGGCAAAGGAGCCTCTCTGAGTCTGACTGTCTCTGATGAGGAAGGTCCCGTCCCTCCTCCCCCTCAGCAGTTCCTCTGCCTCCTTTCGTCTCATACCACCAACATACCAGCTCCTCTCCTCTTGATGTGTATCATCTGCCAGGGTGTATGGGCTAAAGGGCAGTAGGGAGGTGGGAGGGTTAGATTAGGCAGATGAATATACCTTCAAAGCAGACAATTCTCCACAAAGTTACATGCATCCCATAGCTATGACCTGTCCTTCAGACTTGCCACTTTACCCTATATTAACTGATGATACAAACAGAAAAAATAGACATGAAACTGGCACAATGAGCTTCATTTAATAACTGCTGCCAAAGATTGCACGTAAATCCATTTATGCCATTTAAAATGAGCTAATATAACATTTAGCTGCTATACTTCACTGTGTCTACACATGGCCCAGATGTTTGATTATGTGCTTGTGCTTGTTGCCAAGACTTGTGTACACACTAGAAGTATGTTTCAGGCTGTAGTAAGTGGAAAATGATCTGCATTACCTAAGCTGGAATACATGTAGCAAAAGCGATTCCTGTATGCTCCTCACTTTTCTGTTGTAGTGACAAAGCTGTGAGTTCAGTTGACCTACATAAATAATGATACTCACTCTTCTTCTTCATTCCTGATACCCAGCCAGTCATTAATCTGGCTCTGCCTAGTGCCTTGCTGGGTGAGCCAGCTGAAACATGGACAAAACGCAGTTAGTAGGCTGCAATATGTGGATGTTAGCAGAACATGTTAGTAAGAGCAGTCGTAACAGTTATTTGACAAAATACCCAACTGTGATACAGACGGTTTTACTATCAAGATAGGAAACCCAGACAAAAAAGCAATATAAAACTGTGTCCCTTACAGTTTTTGGAATGCAATATCTTTTCCATTCACAACCTAACAAAAGCTTTATAGGCCACATCTGTTTATTTGAATTTATTGTAGAAGAGGGTGAGATTCAGCTAGAAGGACATACTCTTCCCATTAGACTAACAGTCGATCCCTGTTCTGAGCATACTTGGGATCCACAGCTGTGGCAACATGGGATGAGAACAGCTGACTGCTTTTTCTATGTTTACAGCTCAGCTTAGTCATCAGTATGTGATGGACTGTCTTTGAACTAAACATTTTATCTCAGATGCGTTTCATCTCGTGTCCACTCGTTAGCTTATTTACCAGAGTCATGTTAACACACCTGACTTGCACAGGGGCTGGGAGCCATGTGGGGGTCTACTGATATGCAAACAGATGTATATAATAATACCATGCATGATATATTCATAGGGGATAGCAGTGCAGAACATGAGGTGCTAAACTTACAGCAGGTATTGATCTCTGATCTTCCTGAGCTGTACCAGGTCGGGCTTCAGGCTGTTCATTTTCCTGTCGACCTCCTTGTGAGCCAGCGCCTTCTTTCTTAGCTCTTCCTCCAACTTCTTCTTGCTGTTGTGGATCTCCTCCACCCTCAACTGTAGCTCATCAGAGTTGCTTTGAATCCTTGGAACAGGAGAAAGAACAACTTCAGTAATAATTGCTGAATGGGCATGGCTAGCCCTTAGAAAATAAGTAAACTGGAGTACATGAAAAGTGACAGTCAGAGAAAAAGGCTTGGCATTTGGAAACATACTTGTCTGTCTCTGTGCTGTGGTCCAATGTGAGGAACATGTTGATGTATTCCTTGCTGTAGCGTTCTTGAGTTTCACACTCCTCCTCAAAGATCCGAATGATTTCACTGAAGGCCTCGATGGCCGTCCGCTTGCTCTGCAGGTCCTGGAAAGAATATCTTTGTTTATATATTCTAGCTAACAGAGTTTTTAGAGTCAAAGCTCTGTGATAAAGCAGTCAGAAATGAAATACTAACTTGATGTTAACAGATTTACTACTTAGTTAATTTAGGTTTAGGCTGCTGTTGTACCTGGGAGGTGTTGTTAAACTCCTCAAACAGACGGTCATACTCTTTGCTCTTCTCTTTGTATTGATCCTGAAATATCCTCAGCTGTTCTCCAACCGCATCAATGTCAACTTCCATCTCAACCTGCTGCTGTTCAGATGAGAAATTAAGAGATGTTGGACCAAATCAATTTCTAAAGCTACTATGATGCATTTAGTCTGATCTAAACTAACATTACATTGTCTAAAATTTTAGACAATTAAAAGCATCCTTGTAATGAACTGCTTTCTTGCTCATTATCTCTGTTGATAGTTTTAGCATAGCCAACTGCTACAAGTGAGATATGTAATATAAGAGAGCATACATTCATAGATGGAGGCCTCAAAAACCCACCTGCTGGTATCTGGATATGGGGTAGAGTAGCCGTGTGTCCAGTTTGGAGTTGTACTGGGCCAGTGACTTGTTCTGGTAATACTGGATCAGGTCCACCACAGAGGAGAAGGCCAGGGGCTCAGAGAAGCCATATTTACCCCCATGATGGAAAATCTTTATCAGTCTGTTGGAACCATCTTTTCTGTAAAAGTCAAAAAATAATGTTTTTAAGTAGATACCAATGGAAAACTGTTGGTAATTTAGTTTTTTGACTGAGCTACTGGAGGAAAGTTTTCTTCTTCAGCTAGTTTTTCTATTATGAAAGAACCACCTAATACCACCTGTGTTTAATATTACATCCCTATACAGTCACTTGAAGGAAGGCTGTATTCCTCCTCCTCCTCAAATCCAACATCTAATGGTGAAGAAAGTAGTAGTAAAACATCAATCTTTTTTTTTTTAATCAGAAAACTAAGAATGGTACAAATCAATATTCCAATTATTACATTACTGTTTAAGTGATCTATCAGTTAGATTCTCCCTTGCTCAAATGGTACAAAATTAATCTTATGTTCCTAAATCATATTTTCCTTGTCAAACATTGTGGCTAGTGAAATTCCAAGTGGTCTTCAACTTTAAACAGTGCCTGGTAACTAAAAGGGCGTGATCCAGAAATCTTGGGGGGGTTGGAACGTGATTGGGATCTCACAGGTCCTGAAGGATTTATCACAAATGTTCTGGGTGTGGGATATATTTACTCTAATGTGGGCAGGAGCAGGCGGTCAGCATCATGCTTGTGGGATGAAATTTCATATATCTATTACTGGGTTTAATGGTTCATGTAAATGCATTGTCTTGACCACAGATCTGCACAGAACTTCTAAATCTGGATGCTAATGTCCAACTAAGACTGTGTCATGTCTCCGGCCAAACGAAAAACTTGTCTACATCAGCTGTGAAGTGAAAGTAGCAAGTCAGCAGCTTTAGTCTTTAATTACTGTTCACACTGGATCTGTTCATCCACAGAACTGTGGTACTCAGATAAGGAAGAGTTTTAATTAACAGTCCATGGACATGGATGGAAGAATCAAGTGATTCCATACATAGGACCTACTTGGGCGGCCCACCCAGGTAGATGAAATTGGTCTGTTTAAACTTAGGTAAATCTTACATTAGAACACTTTTATTTTACTCTTTTCAAACTAGTTTTGGCCACACACCTGTTAGAGATGCCTGTGCTGCAGTAACTGAGTGGAGACTAGAAGCTTCACTGCAGTCGTCTAGCTAGCGTCTGAGGTGTTTACTGGACATCTATAAAGTATAGCTACAGAAAGTACACTCTCCCCATCTAAATGTACATGGGTCACACACTGCGCCACCTGCCGCCACTAAATTGTTAACCATGGGGAAACACTGAGAATATAGAAGTCTAATAAGAGCTTTGGGTCACAGTTACACAAGACAAGCAAGGGCCAAGTGTAAGAAAGATGGTGTAGACAGCACTGATGAAAGTCAGAGTGTGTCTTTTCCTCTTCCTTCAGACAGATGTGAAATGGATTACTGGAAAAACTCAACTATGTAGACGGTGTTATGTTGCTGACAACTGAAGTCTGCGCCAAACTCTAATCAACAAAGCTTTCTGTCTGAAACCTAGTCAGTCCTGATTCAGCTAAAATTAGACAGAAACCAGGAAATGTATAATATTACACTGTAAAACCAGTAAAACTAAATTTAGACTTTGAAACCAGAAAACTAAAGTTAGATTTTGAAAGCAGGAAATGATAAGTGACATCTGACTATATGTATTCAATGTAGGACAACCATATCCCATAAATACTGAGGACTGATTATTGTAATATTAGCAACTAAAAAGGCTAGAAACACTAGTACTCATGCAAAACCATAGTTGTAGCATAATAAAATGTAACCAAAATCCTGATGGAGAAATGTCATTCTTTTTCTCAGCCAAAAAAGAATTTACCTCAGTGTGAGGGTGTATTCCCCTTTAACACGACTTGAAGCATCTCGGACCAGGAATGTGCCATCAGGGGTGTTTCTCATCATTTCGTTTACTTCCTCTCTAAACAATACACAATGGACACAAAGGTTTCCAACAGTTCATGCAGGGGTTTGATGAAAATAACTCATTAACAAAAAAGGGTGCAGAAGCCTCAAAAACTCATATATTGTAAGAATTGCCATCAATGATACAGTATGAGTTTAAGACAGTTCACAGGCAAATGTAGTTGGCAACACACCAAATGAAAATATTCTGTACCTCGAGATGTTGCCCCAGTACCACGGTGCATCGGACAGCTGGTTGTCGTCAGCGCTGGAGTCGCAGGCTGCCATCGCTTTGGTTATGTTGTTCTTGGGTTGAAGTTCTTCACAAAGGAGATTCACCAAAAAAACAAAAAAGGACAAAAATAGAGAGATTTAAGTATTCAGAAGAGTCATTTTTTAAAAATCAAAATATAAGGTCACCAAGTATTAAGTTTTTTAAGGGTACTCATTCTGGACAGTCTCTATTGTTTAAGTCATTTTTTGATTCAAAGATGCTTTTTTTTTCACAAGCAGATTATTTCTAGGGTTAAAGTTCTGATTTAAAAAATGACAACACTACAAAAGAGGAGTATTTGGAATAAAAGGTACAGTAGGTTGTGCTAATAATCCCCACAAAAGTGATTAATATGCTACAAGAGATCTGTTATACTTCAACAAGCAGAACATAGAGATGTTGGAGAGTACCTCCTTCCTTGGCAACGTTGTTTCTCAGGGCAGGAAACACATCGTCATGGTCAACAAGGGAAGAAAGGTCCTGTAGGAACGTGGTCAGGGTGTGAGACTGAGCCTCGCTGTTGTTTTGGCCCATCTCAGGCTCCAAGAACTCTGAAACATCAACCGCACAACGTCCCAGTGTTACCCCCTGAAGTCAGTTCAGGCCAGTCTGTATGAGGCTATCTGCACTTTGTGGCTGTTCAGCACACACTGCTGGCCCACTGACAAGGCCTCAAGAGGGAGATATCGTTGTGTTGCTTAGTCTTGCACCATGTGGGAGACTCTGTCCAGACTAGTCTGCTGACAGGTGACACTGTCTGACTGCCTAAAATACCAGAACTGGCACTCCTCAGTGCTCAGGCACAGTCAGCCACACTCCGTGCTGCTTAGTGCCCCGACCTCGCCTTGCCTCGCCTCGCCTCGCCTAACAAACAACAGCTGTCTCCAGAGAGATGCCATGTCGGCCTGAAGGGCCGGAGCTGATGTGCCAGTGTGCCTGTTTGTGTTTATTGTCCTCTTTTGTGTGTGTGTGTGTGTGTGTGTGTGTGTGTGTTAATGTGGCATCAGGGAAGAAGGGAAAGGTGAGAACCTGTCTGCCAGCCATTTCCTGAAAGCATTGCATTTACGTGTGAAGTGTTTGTGTTTACCAGTGTGTGGCTGTGCACACAAGCGCAGCTGCATGTGTATTGAGAGGCGTGCTGTTAGCGGTTGATGTAAATCATCCCTTCAGCACTTGTGATGGCATGCCTGGAGATGCATTAAATCGCTGCTGCAGATGGAGTTGTATGTTGGAGGAATCACATGTATGCTGCTGTAAAATTAGAAAGGGCGGAAACTCATAAACCCAGGGAGCTGCAAACACTGAAGCTCTGTCAAAACTTGCCTGGTAGAGAAACCTGAGAGAAGCTGTGCGTGTAATGGATCCTCAATCTGGAGTTTTTAGAGCTGAAATAATTAGTTGATTAATTGGCAGAATATTAAATCAACAACGGTTTTCTTTATTCAAACAAAATTGCCTAACACTCCCTAGTTCTAGCTGCCCAGTTCTTTTCCTTTACATGCTTGTTTGCATGTTTTGTTGTGTTTTAAATTAAATTTGTAAATTTCCCCCTTGTGGGACTAATAAAGGATTATCCTGTCTTATTTATTTGTGTTTTTTTGTTACAGTAAACTGACTATCTCTGGGTTTTGGACAGTTGGTCAAGGAAAACAATCAATTTAAAAGCACCTTGAGAAAATGTAATGGGCTTTTTTTCCTGATTTAATGAATTGGATGAATCTGAATTGATGAATCAAGTAAGGAGCTCAATAATCATGAAATTGTTAGTTGCAGGGATTCTGCTAGCCATTAGTTAAAGATGTGAGAGTGTTTCAGTGAGCCTCAGTGACTATTCCGGTGGCAAGGATGTGAGAAATCTTTATCTTTACAGCCAAAGAAATACTGCCATATATCTGCTAAATCTATTCAAAACTAAACCAAAATCACAAAGTAAAAATATTCAAACTGCTGAATAAGATAAGATAATCCTTTATTAGTCCCACGGGGGGGGGGGGGGGTTACAATACACAAACTGGTTTTTAAGTTTGACTCCGCTTTGACTGGATGTCAAGTCAAGACAGGATCATTTTCAGCACTGAATCACAACAAAAGTTATCATAAGGCACTTCTCATATAAAGCAGGTCTAAACGAAGCAAAAACCTCGAGCAGAACCAGACTCAGGGTGGGCAAATTTCTTGGGTGTTGTAGTTGACTTTCTTCCTGTAGTTTTTATGCACACAGTCTTGTACTGTGACTATTTGTTAAAACAGGAGTAATATTATTTCCATACCTACTCATTTAATACGTCTCATGTCTTACCAGTCCTCTTGAAGTGGCTCCAACTGCCAGTCAGCTAATATCCTGTACTAAAAGTGAAGCATGGCTTTTACTCCCTGAACCCTGTGTGACTGAAATAACTTCACTTTGTGACTAAATGTATGATTGCTAAATATAAATGACTGATTACTGTAAATGTTACCATCACCCAGCAAAATAACAGTTGCTAAAATTAACAAAAAAGAAAGAAAAAAAATTAGCATCAGATGAATTGAGTTCATGCCTACAGAAAAGAAATGCTGAAGATTCTCTAAAGGCTCATTACATGTAGCAGTGGTTTAGTTTGTAAAGCTGCAGCTTTGTTGCACAAAGAAAGCCAACACCTTTTCACAATTACTATTATTTCAAAATCACATCTATATGAATGTTTAAAATGCTTAAAAATAACAATGTAATGTTACCTTGATCTGCTGGTGAAGGCTCAGGCCCAGTAGCCATGGACATGTCTGTCTGCTGTTGTGATTGGTTAAGAGGTGATGACATCATCGCAGGAAACACAGCAGGGGGCTCGGGATTATCTCCCATATGGTCAGTGCTCTCATTGATGACCGCAGCCTTGTCCCTGAGATGGAGGGATGCTAGCGATGATATTGGGAAGTCAGGCGGCTGGAGCTGGAGCTCGTCGACCTCCGTACAGTCTTTGCTGCTGACGACAGGTCGGAGCTGGAAACCCTCTTCTGCCATTTTCACAACACAGACCGAAATAGTCCAGCTAGGTTTTATTGAGGTGGTGACACAGCAGGATGCTAGATGCCACGGTGCTGTTGATCACATACTATCAGCTAACAGTTACACTCATGGCGGAGTGTAGAGATGGTGACGGTGCAGAGTTCATGGCTGCCCCGTGTTGTGGCGGTAGAGCATGTTCCTCAGATTCAGCCTCTGGTTTAACCACATCACATGGCAGAGCGGTGACATTGCCAGCAGATCTTTTTTCCCCCCTTTTTTTCTGTATTAAAGCACTGCTCTGCCTCACAGTTATTTGCTTAAAGCAGTTCACACCTGGGAGCTACTGAGAACAATCATCATTGGCTACTGAACAGCTGATTGTCTGGTTTATAGAAACCTCGACACTAGTTATTGAGCTGTAAAGCCACTGGAGAGTGACAGATTGAAGCATGATTTCATCAAGGACTCACACATCACCTCATGTCTGAGTACCTAAAACAGAGAAGGCACAGAGTCTGAGAATCAACACAGTAGAATGGGTCTTATCGAATTCAGGCCAGTTACAAAGTCTTGAAAACTATATTTGCTTTGGGCTTTAAGCTATGTATGTATGTATCTATGTATGTATTGTTTGACAAATCCTATCACCCCTACTGATGTATTTGAATAGTTTTACCTCTTTATATCTGAATTTTTGCCCAGTGTGTATAAAACAAGGATGAAATAAACCTTAGGAAATGTCAGTCTAAGCATTTTAATGGCTTCCTACGAAACAGGCTGAAATAAATACTGCTTATTGCAAATGATTACACAACTACACTGCAAAACTAGTATGCATTTCAAAAATAAATTAAATATTACAGTTTTCTTTTAAGACTTCAGCTAATAACATAATTAATTTCATTACTGATTCATCTATTGATTATTTCCTTAAATAATCATATTGATTATTGATTATATTGATTATTTCCTTAAATATTTCCTTAAATAATCAATTAATCTTTTAGTTTACAGAACGTCAGAAAATACTGAAATTATCAACTTGCTTGTTTTCCCTAAAAAACACTTCAAAACCTAAAAATATTCTGTTAATTCTAAAATAAAAAAGAAAATCTGTGACAATGAGTAGCAGGACCTAGACATCTTTGCTGTTTTTATTGGATAAATTGCTCATTTTAAGGTTAAGACAATATGCCAACATGTTTAACTGTGACATGCCATGATATTTATATAAATATAATATTGTCATTATTATTATAATGAACATAATGGTCAGATCAGACCAAGCTGCGTGTATCAAGAGGACAACAGCTGATAAGGTATTATAATAAGGCTCAGTCCTTAATAAAACTAGCAGCCATCCATCAAAAAAAAAAAGGAAAAAAGGCTGCATTCAGGCTCATAAAATATTAAACATGTAAGAGGTTAATCTGGTAATAAAAAGTCTTCTATTTGCACAACAGGCATGACTTGCTCTAACAGAATAACTCAGTGTATTTAAGCTGATTAATCGTTACAGTGAAAATCATGTTACTCTGGACTTTATTTGTCCCAGGATCAACATTCATCATGCTGACAATAGCACAATAGTGATGATCTGCACTTCTAAAAAAAATAATAAAATATTTAATGAAACAGGATTGAACTCAAGGATTTCTTCCCCCAAAACATATTCATTTTTACCCCTTGACTGTCACCCTTGAAACTAAAAGGGAAGAATGTCTTTGAATGTAATGTCCAAAAGCATGTAGGATATTGCCTTCAGCATTTCTGTGATTTCATGGGATTGTGATATTTTTTTACGTAATGACTGCGCAGTGTTATATTGTGAAGCGTGTTACATGGTAAAGAATTCAGGGGGACTGCGGTTAAATCCTCTTCAGTCTCTCAAAGCGTCTGGGATTAGTCAGCGGTTTATTATCCTCCTGTACCCTTTGCAATGTGACATCCTATTGAAGGGATGTGAGGTGTGGATATCATCTAGCTTCTCTGTGAGAGGAAAATGACAATTGAAATGATTTTAATCAAGATTTGATTTTCTTCTCTTTTTTGGTAAACAAGATTCCTCTCATCCTATCACAATGGGTAAGGTTTTGACAAAAAGTAGAGAAATCATAATTGCTGTAACTCTTTAAGTGCAGGTGAAAAAAAATTAGAGTTACCTCATTTAACTTCACTGGTAATTTTCCACCTTTGAATCTGGTCACATATTGATTTTAAGCATCGATTATAGGGTCTCAGTAGCTTTAAAAATGTCACAAAGATTACATAATAATTAAAATTCACTTTATCTGTACTGATAATGTTATTGGACACGTTGATTATATTGTGGTCTGTTTTAATAAAGGCAGCATATGGTCGTATCTTAATTAACTGAGTGATGCAACATTATAGATCGAAAGTCGAAGCATTGGAAATGGCGTCAGCATCAAATCACTTCCAATGGTACGCAACCATGAAGTCTTTACGGCTTGATGTTCACGGTACATTGTGTCCAGCTCCTGTTGAGACAATGTGCGATGGTAAACGCGATCTCATTTGCAAAGTACTGCGATTGCATAAGCATGTTTTCTCATGTTTTAATACTTGTAACCTCAAAAAAAAAACTTTAAGTATGCATCCATCTGGGACGACACACAGCCGAGTTACTTCTCAGTCATCGATAACCTTTTCTGGTATAAATGTATGTTGATATTTGTGTTTGCAAGTCAGAAAAATGTACCCTCCCAAACTGGGTTGTTTTAATGATGACCCAGTCAAAACAAAGTAAATGGTGTTTACTCAGCTCATGCAGTATTACTGGATCGGAGGTTCTATAAACTAGGGAAGGAGCAAAGTTGGAGACATAAAAATCTCATTTCGTATGTTGCATTTTACAGCAGCGCTCCGCTGCAAACGTCACATATTTTCAGTGTTGGGCAACTGAGGTCATCAATCCACCATTTAACCGATAAAGCTTAAAGTATTTATTTTGCTGATGATGACTGTCCTCCGAACGTGTATTTGTGAAATATTTGGCCATAGTTTCATGTTGATCAGTGTTGCATCCCAAAAACGGGACGGCTGACGTACGCCATATTTCCCCACCGCCTTCCAGCTTTCCATCGTCCCATACCTAAGCTTGGAAATGACGAAGAGATACGACGGCTCAACATGCACGGAACTTTCAATATGGCAACTTGTGGTATAGATAACACCCAGACAGCCTGAAAAATGAAACATTGTCAGGAAACTCATTACAGGTCAATACGCACCTACCTGGGCCAAGACAGAAGGGACTGGGCGGCGGGGGAAGCCAACATTTCATCAACGTCCATGAAGCGGCGAAGAGATGTGGCTGGACGCACACGTGTCTCAGATCAAACCAACCACTGGCCTCGGTCCTCACGCCATCCTATGTCCCTCCACCCCCCCAACTCCTCCTATCCCGTACCGCCTCTCCTCCCATGTCCTCCATCTTTTAAAGATCCTCTCCACTTGGTTGTTGTCCGTCCCCTCTGAGTGACACCTTTTCCCACGATGCCAGTCCTCTGGGTATTTCCCCTCGTCTTCACCGATAGATCTCATGTCTTCATGAAAATCAAACCTTTTCCAAGACATTGTCCACTTTGTTTTTACTTTTCTTGCTTTTTGAAATTGAAAAACTCCACTGATCTCTCTGGTGCTTTATAAAAAACTGCTGAATATATATGTAAGTATTTAAAAAATCAATAAAAACAATGTAAGATTTAGAGCTTATGCAGGTAAAGGAAAAGCAAAAGTAAAAGTAGCTGCACTGCTCTTCACACCGTAACTCTTTTTCACAGTTTGAGAGCACAGTGTGGATGCACAGTGGGGGGACAGAAGCATGAGAATGAGTCGGTGGGAAAAAAAACTCCCATATAAATAAATAAGGGAAGGATGCCACTGTTGCTATACAGAGCAAGGGGCTTAGTGGTCTCCTGAAATCCTATTGGTCGGTCTGTTGCCATGTGCTCGGGAGTCAGCAGAGATGCTGCTAACAAATCAAGGAAATGTTCTAATATTAGACTGTATGTATCCAGGCAGCGGGAGCCCCTGACCTCTCAACTCCGCCAGCGTTACGTTCCACTTCACAGATCAGCATAATGAAAGAAGTGGTGTGGAAGTAACTGGTTAAAAAAAAAATGTTGCAGCACTGTAGACAAAACAGCAGACACAGCCCCCCCCCACTCCCTACGTGATATCCCAGCCAGTGCAGTTACAAACAGACAGAGAAGGAGAAGACGGATTCATCTTCTGTTTGTATTTCTGATGTTTATAATCTAGAAATACATCTTGTGATTTCACTGTATTCTGGGTTCTCTAGAGAATTTGTAGAACGTATAGTTTGTCAAATATATTTTGTTTTTTAGGTGAAATTTTCTGGTGATCTTACACTGACAGGTTCTGCTGTAATAAACTAGGTCTATGCATTAAAAATTAAACTGGTGAGCAAAGGAAAAAGACATTTATTTTTAAAGCATGGTGGTTATTCCTCTACTTCTGTGTGCTATTTTACCATATACCCCACATTTGCTATATGTTTCATGAATGAATAATATTCTCTTATATATATATATTATCATTTTTATTATTATATTATTAAGCTGTCTGCACTGCTCAAGTTAAACTGTTTTTACACGCATTACTTATTATAATTCAGACACATGAATCAGCCAAAAAAAAAATCCTATATGTATAGCCCCAGCATCTTGAAGAACAATTATTGTCTGACCAACAAAGATGTTGTCATAAGTCTTACTTAATAAATACAACCTAACATAAATGTAAACAAACATCCAAAATAAAACCTACACCTGCAATCTGCACATGTATAAAACTAATTCAGCTCAAATTCAAATGTATCATCTATCATCCACTTGGGAAAAAGTCCATCCCTCATTCCACTCAAACCTGAATTTTAAATTTGTTAGAACAATATTTGCCGAAAACATGATGTGGAGGAAAGTAGAGACTGGACGAACTATGAATGAATTTATTCCATATTTAACCTTACTAAGCTCAAAATACTCACAAATCCTTTCATCCTTTTCCATTCCCCTGTTTCAATATAGTTTGCATATACCTTCTCTTATATATCCACAGAGTAATCTCTTCAATCTTACAACAGATTGTGTCTTCGATAATCTCATAATTACTCATTTTGTGTGCAGATGATTTGGTTACATTATCTCACTGCACTGCCGCTCTCCACCAGCTGTTTGAGTAAATGCTCCTGACACAGCAGCAGTTTTAATGACATGAAAATTAGATGTAAAGAGGTTAGAAATATTGTGTTGTATGTAAATAAATGTTATATGCTCAGCTGATAGGAGCAGTTTTCTTGCCTGTATATGGCTCACCTCTGGTGTAGCTATAAAAAGACCTAACAGACTTTAACATGTGAACATAGTTAAATATTTGTCAGAATGAATTAAGTTAGTGTGAGGCAGGGATAAAAACCCATGTGTATAAATGTGCAGATTGGATAACAGTAGAAAATAATGTTACTCACACTTTGGTACATCCAACCAAAAGAAGTTATATATATAAGGTACAGCGTAAGATCGTGTATTGTGCTGTGTATTGTATGGAAGTATGATGGCATAGGGACCATGAAATGTCATTGTTAAAACAACATTGTCATTTTTTAACCAAAAAAAAAAAACAAGCACAGAGGAAAATAGCAACACCTTAGTGTTTATTGGAATTGGAAGTTGTTCTTGAAGCACCATGTCACCGTTACATTGATTAAATGTAACAAACAGTTGTTAATTTACCACAGTGAGTGAATGTTCGGAAAGACATTTAAATATGATATATACATACAAAAAAATTAGCTTGAGAAAGGCAGTAATTCACTGAAAGCGGGCTGATGTATTCCTCACTTCTTCAGTGTCAGAGTAAGAAACTCCTTCCTGGCCTTGGGATCATCATAAAACCTTCCCAGCATGACACTGGTAACAGTACTGGCGTTCATCTTCTGCACACCTCTCATCACCATGCACATGTGACTGAAAACACAAAAGAGGCTATTAGTTTTAATAAAACCTTAAATTTCAAGTCAGTGATTTGCAAAGAATCCATTTAATATCAAATTGTGGGAGTTAGGACGAAATCTAGCTCAATCTCAAAATTCATCTTTGTATCACCATCTTCCACAATCTTGCGAGTGCCACTTACACGCTCAACCAAAATAGATAAGATTAGATAGATACTTTATTAATCCGCAGGGGAAATTCATCAAGTATCACACAGATTAGAAAAAGAGCAAAAATAAAGAGTCAAGAAAGAGAAAACAGCAAAAAAAAAGAGCAAGGCACACACGGAGCTGCTGAAATGGCTGCCACTCGCATCGGCACCAGAAGTCAAGATGATAATAATGCAGAGCCAGTGATTAAGCCTAAAATGTATGATAAAAAAGCTGAATACTCACGCAGCCTCAATCACCACTGCCACTCCAGCAGGCTCCAGCGCCTCAGAGATGGCTGAAGCGATCTGTTTGGTTAGACGCTCCTGAACTGTGGAGAAAGTTACAGATTACATGAAATGTAGGAACATAAAAATCAGAAGTAAAATAAAAGTTCAAAACAAGACAAGTAGAACTGCCGTGATGGACTCTTTTGATAAGCAGTTAATCATTTAAGGAGTTTCTGTTTGCCATTTTCAGCCTCTCAGTTATTAAGATTTTCTGCTTTTGTGTTTTATCTAATATCTTTGGGTTTTGGACTGATGGTTGGACAAAAAAAGAGGGCATCTCTTTGGACCCTGAAAACAGAGGATTTACTATTTGCTGACATGTTATAGACTAATTGATTAATCAAGAAAATATCTGTTAGATTAATCGATAATGAAAATAATTGTCGCAGCCATACAAAAGTTATTGTTACCTTGAAGCCTCCTGCTGTAGATCTCAACAATTCTGAAAGAAAATAGAAAGAACAGGGGACAGATTTCAGACTAAAGACCACTTGGGGGATGGCTTGTTCCACTTAGCCAACCGGGGGACAAAAGCTGTGTCCCCAATGCGGGAAAAGTAGATTTTTTGGGTCAGTGTTTATGGTTAGGCTAGTAGTGGTTATGGTTAGGGTAAGTAAGTCTATGTAATGTCCCCAGAAGTGACTGAGATCATTGTGTTGTTCAATCTTTGTGAGAACCAGTTTGACTTTTAGACCTGGGGAGAGAGGACATTTTGGGAAAATAAGGATGCAATGAGGACAGTCCTCACACCTTCAGGCTGTTTGCGGTTCAAGACTTAGTGTTAGGGTTCAGGTTGGGGGTCAGGCATTTAGTTGTAATGGTTGAGGTTAGCATAAGGGGCTAGGGATATGTCCGTGTCCTCACAGAGATAAAAGTACAGCTGTGTGTGTTTTATCGTTACCTACCTTGCAAGTTTGCTGAGGCCAACCACTTTCTTATTTGGGAGGTATGCTATATGAGCCTGACAATAAAACAAAGCATATGATTATTTAAATAGCAATAATAATGCATATTATGCTTTATAAACCAGATCTGGTCTGTAATACAGATTATACAGATCAGAATTGTGTCATCATTACATAGTTTATTCACCTGAGATTACTGAAAAATGTATTATAACTGTAAAATGTACTGCTCAGTAAATATTTTTTAATAACCACGTTTGAGGTATCCTTGTTAAAAATACTTGAATTTATGTTAAGAAATTAATATCAGCCAGTATATTTTTATTAAATATCAGTATTTGCACTGACCTAAAAAATCCAGTGTTGGGATTTTTGGCTCTAATGTAGAGCAGTATTTCAGGACAACTTTAAATTACCTTGCCATAGAAAGGCACCAGGTGATGTTCACAGAGAGAGAACAGCTCGATGTCCTTAACAATCACCATCTCTTCATGGTCTTCATCAAAGATTGCATCGTTTAAGATATCTGTGTGGAGATTTAAAATTCTCTTTTCATTATATGTTATAGTGGAAAGATCAGAAAAGAAACCAGGAAAACAAGGCTTCAACATATAGTAGTTCTGTAGGGCAAGTTGATTATAGTCATATCAAAATGTCCCTTGTCCTTTGACCTTATTGAAATGTGTTTTATAGAAAAAATTCAATTCAGAAGAGCACTACTGAAGGTTTCTGTCCTCACCTTGGGTCGTTTCTTTGTAGCCTTTGGTGAGGAACTGCATGGCTTTGGCTGCTCGTAGTGGTGTACGTAAAAGTCCCTCCCGGTCCACGTCCTCTCCAAGCTCACTCAGTATGGTGCTGTAAGCTTTCTCAATGTGACACAGGTTGTTTGAATCTGCAGCGTCCTCGGAGTGCTTCTCTTCTCTGCACAAACCATTGCGTTCAGACTCGTTGCACATGCTATGGTAATCTGCAACTACACCGTTCATCTCTGAGGTGTGGTGATACTCCATTCTGGCTCTACTGTCAGTGAAAGACGCTGCAGGATACAATGGAACAAACCCAGTAGTGAACTGCTGGCTGAGTGGTGTCAGAATGGCCATCCATTGGTTTTTAAAGCCTGATGTGAGGCCCTGAGGCTACAGCATCACAGGACCCTCTAGACACCCATGCAGGAGAAATCAATTTCAAATTCTGTTGCATCAAAGGTCATGGAGCAGCATTTGACTGATCCTGTGATTTGAGTTTAAATACCTAGAAGTCCCATGCACAGGGAAGGTCACAGACAACTTGTCGTGAGTGTGTGCTTACTGCAAGCTTTAACATGCTATTGCAGCCTTGACCAGGCAGTGAAATGAAGCTGAATGAGATTTAGGAGAAAACTAATCTACAGTCCTGGACTCAAATCTCACATTTAGTGCCATATCAATGTGGGGACCAATTGCAGAGGTCAAAAGTCATTGTATTTATTAAGAATAGATATATGGATGATCTTAAGAGAGAGAAAAAAGCAAAACTGATACATTGTCTTGGTCTAACTCACTAACACAGGCTTATTTATCACTGAAAGAGAGAGCTGTAATCAGGATGTCACATCCGGGCTAGCCTCTGTTCCACTAACTTCAGTAACTCAGTGCAGTCTCACATTTAGCATCCCTTTTTTGTTTTATATTCATGATTTTCTGTTTCTATTTTTTCTAATGGTAAGTTTATGATATTTTAATATTTTGTTCATCAAGATTATCTTCACAAATGAACACCACTTTTATTTTTTATTTTTTTTTTATTTTATTTTTGAAGCTTAAATACAATCTTCTGAAGGAAAAAGCTAATGTTAAGTTATAAATGAATACCTTGGATGATTTTGTTTACCGTTTTCTAGACTTTAGGGAATTTCTTCAAATTTTGCAGACGTTCTCCTGGATTCAAAGATCTGGCTATATCAGTAGTCAAATTAGAAATTTCATTGAAGCAGACCAGTAAATGGAACCGTGATCTTCTTCCTGTCAACATCATCCACACGACAGCATCTGGAGCATAAGCTCAGTGAGCTCAGACAGCTCTTTGTTGTATTTCGTCTTTGTTTTGTGACCAAAAAACATGATCAGTTTTGTATACTGCTGTTCCACAGATTTACATGGTTTGTGTCAGGCATGATCCTTTATGTTTCAAAGAAGTTTACTTTCACCTCTTTTGCTTCCAAGAAGTTGAAAAGTAATGTGATATTTCATGGGAAAATCGGCATTGACTTCGACTCGGATCATTCATGTTCCATGTCACACTTCGGCATGTTTTTCAGCACAAGACTGACTTTCACCCTGCTGACTGTCTTGTGCTTCAGAAGAACTCTTGTTTCTGGCCACATCTTGCAATACTTAGAGATAAATCCAACAAGTCAGCATATCATCAGCAGACATATTAATGGTTAATGCACTGAGAGGTTACTTTGGTTTATGGTTTCTATATGTCTTCTTCTGTACTTTACTCTACACCTCTATGTTTCATTTTTGAGTCATTATTGAAAAGCATTTTAGGAAGTATGTCACCTAATGTCACTATTACACTTAAAATAGGAGTCATTTAAACTTTTTGACAGCAAATTGACAGCATTATTTTAAAAAAATCACCCTGGCAATACGTGACTCTTTCTCTTTCTACATAGCCTTGGTGATTTCAGAGATATCTCTGATTTGATGATGTTTTAATTAGGGGTGTTTTAACATTCAGGGCGATGTCGGGAACTCAAATGTCAGTTGATGAGTCATTACACCTGTATTAGCAGCCTCACAGTTCACACATGGAGCACTGCAGGAGCAACAGTGCAACAGGCTGTAAACTTTACAACTAAATCTTGTCTTAAAATTATCAAACTGCAAAACTAGCTGTGATGGAGGTAGAGTCTTGATGAAAACGGGGCAGAGCAACTTGTTTCTGTTGTTCATTCTGATACTCTTAGCTCTGGTATGTTCTGCCTGCTGAGGGCTCCGTGCTCGTCACAGGAATACACATTGTACACAGTGTGTCAGCACGCTGGCAGCAGTGACACACTGCAGTTGAATTTCATAACTGAGCTATGAACAACTTTATGTCTGCAGTTTTTCCGCTGTGTATGTTTTGTAGCGGTGGCCCGCTGTGGGACAATTATTATTTCCACCGTAATGTTATGAAGTTGCAATTACTTTTGATTTGAAATAATCGTCACGGGAAGTAAAGACCTGGAAACCTGGTTTAGGTAAGAGGGAGAGAGAGAGGAGGAGGAGAAAAAGAGAGATAAAGATAGATTTAACCAGCTAACAGTGTGTTTGATTTGCAATAACCATTGATCCTTACTCTCTTGGGACAAATCCTGAAAAGTAGTTGTTGGTCATGTCTGTCTCTATCAGTGTTAGAGATGGTGGTTAACCAAGTGTGACTGTCAGCAGACAAACTCATGAGTGCTGCAGGGAAACAGCTGTTACGCTGACGAGACCAAGAATATTTTTGAGTAAAAGATTCAAATTTAGTGCAGTTGTTAAGTAGGTTACTATTTACTGTTTACTACCACTACACATCCCATATTTGCACAATGTACTTTGTGATGTCAAAATTCATACTGATAAAAATATGTATAATGTACTGCATAATGTGAATATTTTTTAATGATTAAAGGGGCTACTTGTAAGTTTTCCCTTACGTCAAGTCCAACCTCCATAACTAATGAAACATCTGATATCTCAACTCCCTTACGAAGGTAGATGCATACAACATCAGTTTTACATTAAACAACTAACAACTAACTACTAATCCCAACAGTTCACTGAATATAAACAATAAGTGTAACACATTGTGCAATCCCCTCTGTTAAACAGTGTGTTATGGTAAAAAACAAAAAAAGTGGTCATTAAAAAAAGGACTTAAAAATTACCCTCTAACTTCTGAGGTGAAACAATTAAAAATCTTTTAGTAGCAAAGTGAACAAAGGCTGTCTGTTGTCACATATGTGCATAATTTCTCACTCCAAAGGCCTCATGATATCACTCGTAACACATGACCTATAAACCTAAATGCTTCTTAATGCTCTGGGTCAACAACTTTTACATTTGCAGAGAATTTTCCACAGAATTACTTGGTCTTTGTTCTGCCCCTTGTGCTATATGTTCCCTTTTGATTCTAAGAAGTTATACACATCTAGAATTTTTCTCTTATTCTTAGAATTGCAGTTATTGTTCTTACTCGTGTTTTGTTGTACTTTACCCAATAAGTCAAGGCTAAATAAGCCACATCTCTGCTTTCTCTGTAACACCAGTAGGATAGGAACAGCTGTCGGGCCTAACTACTTTTCTAGGGGAAACCATGATGGCAATTATGTGTTTCGTAAGGGTGGTTGGAAATCACAGACACTGCCAGTATTATGAAGAATACAGTCTGAGTGCTTGTACATGACCTTGATGATTTTCCAGATAGTATCTTCAGATTACATCATATTGAATTAAACAGCAGTGTTGCCCTTAACATTTTATGGTATTAAACGTGACTGTGCAGACACACTCATTAGGCTAAGATGTTGAAGCTGACTATCGCTGTTTTCTCATCACTAATGATTCCTTAATTCAATAATATAAATGTAATAAATCCCCCTACATTATTTTTGACTGCAAAAAGAGACAACTAATTGGGCTTTTGGCTTCACTTAAAGTGAATACAAACCAACATAAGGTACTGTGGAGTCTTCCACTTGTCACAACTTGTGTATTATGTTTATCATAACAGGTTTACAGAGCTGTGTTTTTAAATTTCAACATGAGTAGTAGAGTTGCAATTTATTAACAGGTGTGCCAACTTGAGCAAGAGAGGTTAAACATGCACTAGAGCCCAGAACACATGTCGCAGCCACAGGGAGCAGAGATGAGGGTGTGACAGAAAAAAGTGATCAACTAATCAAAAAAATAATCGACAGATCATAATAATTGACTACCAAAATAATCTTTAGTTGCAGCTTGAGAACAAATTGTGGCTAGGCATAGATATTTAAATTAATATTTCTGATCAGATCGTTTTGAAGTCTGCTGAGCTGAAGTCAGAGCACTGTACCTCTAGATATTTAAACTCAAATCACAGGATCAGTCAAATGCTGCTCCATGACCTTCGATGCAACAGAATTTGAAATTGATTTCTCCTGCATGGGTGTCTTGAGGCTCTTGTAATGCTGTAGCCTCAGGGCCTCACATCAGGCTTTAAAAACCAATGGATGGCCATTCTGACACCACTCAGCCAGCAGTTCACTACTGGGTTTGTTCCATTGTATCCTGCAGCGTCTTTCACTGACAGTAGAGCCAGAATGGAGTATCACCACACCTCAGAGATGAACGGTGTAGTTGCAGATTACCATAGCATGTGCAACGAGCCTGAACGCAACGGTTTGTGCAGAGAAGAGAAGCACTCCGAGGACGCTGCCGATTCAAACAACCTGTGTCACATTGAGAAAGCTTACAGCACCATACTGAGTGAGCTTGGAGAGGACGTGGACCGGGAAGGACTTTTACGTACACCACTACGAGCAGCCAAAGCCATGCAGTTCCTCACCAAAGGCTACAAGGAAACGACCCAAGGTGAGAATAGTTACTGCCTTGATGTATTCAGACTATATTTTTACAAAAAAGAAATTTATCATATGAACATACTTCAAGAAAGGCAAAGGATGCAAAGGTGTTTCATACACTTCATGTTGAAGATGTGTTGTCCTGGTCTCATAAATGCAAGATCTTATCTCTTAATAATGTTAAACTAACAGTTAATCTTCACACAGATATCTTGAACGACGCAATCTTTGATGAAAACCATGAAGAGATGGTGATTGTCAAAGACATCGATTTGTTCTCTCTCTGTGAACATCACCTGGTGCCCTTCTATGGCAAGGTAAATTAATAACATAAGACACAGACAACAAATTTACATGACTTCAGAGCACATACACTGATATATAATATAGACTGTATTGTAGCATAAAGACTAATAATAAGACTTATGCTAAAAAAATATATATAAGTAATTATTTTTTCCAATGTTTCAGGCTCACATAGCATATCTACCAAACAAGAAAGTGGTTGGTCTCAGCAAACTCGCAAGGTAGGTGATGACAATACACACACAACACTCTCATGTGCACACAAACACAGGCACCTGTGTAACTCTCTTTATTCTATCTTTAAGAATTGTTGAGATCTACAGCAGGAGGCTTCAAGGTAAAAGTCACCACTTACTACACCTATTTCTTCTCTTTATTTCTATAATGTTCGTATACGATGTTTAACTCAAAACTTTCTCCACAGTTCAGGAGCGTCTAACCAAACAGATCGCTTCCGCCATCTCTGAGGCGCTGGAGCCTGCTGGAGTGGCAGTGGTGATTGAGGCTGCGTGAGTATTCAGCCATCTAAAAGTAGGTAGTCTGGTAGTCTGGTATTGAACCTGGCGTGCTGACGTACTGCGGTAAGCGTATTCCGTCACTTCCGGTTACCGGTGTTTGGAGATCATCGTTTGGTGTATACCTGTCTCAGACTAGATACTTTCTTTTTATCGACATTACTTCTGTGACTCTATCACCAATTTAATCTGCACTTTCACAGTAACAGTAGTTGCTAAATCACCAACTTTCTCCACTTTCTGTGTGGTACTTTATCGATTCACGCTATCTTCTGCTACTGATTTAGCTGAACTCTCAGCCATGGCCTCTCGCTCTCCTTCTCCCTCTCCTGCCTTCTCTTGCTCTGCGTGTCAGATGTTCAGTTACTCCTCTGCCTCGTTTAATGATAATGGTATGTGTAATAAATGTAGTCTGTTTTCTGTACTCGAGGCGAGGCTTAGCGAATTAGAGTCCCGGCTCCGCACCATGGAAACTAATTCAGCAGCTAGTGCTAAACAGCCCCCCGTAGCCGGTGCGGAGCAGCCTAGCATAGCTCCTGTTAACATTCCCCCGGCAGTTCCCGAGCAGCCGGGAAAGCAGGCTAGCTGGGTGACTGTTCGTAAGGACAGGCGTAGTCGTAAGCAGAAGCCCACTGCTGACCACCACCCAGTTCACGTTTCTAACAGATACTCCCCGCTCAGCGACACACCCGCTGAGGAGCCAACTCTGGTGATTGGCGACTCCATTTTGCGGAACGTGAAGATAGCGACTCCAGCGACCATAGTTAAATGTATTCCCGGGGCCAGAGCGGGCGACATTGAATCTTATTTAAAGCTGCTGGCTAAGGATAAGCGTAGATACAATAAAATTGTTATTCACGTCGGCGCTAATGACACCCGACTACGCCAGTCGGAGGTCACTAAAGTTAATATTGACTCGGTGTGTACACTTGCAAAAACCATGTCGGACACCGTAGTTTTCTCTGGTCCCCTGCCCAATCTGACCAGTGATGACATGTATAGCCGCATGTCTTCACTCAACCGCTGGCTGTCGAGGTGGTGTCCAGAAAACGATGTGGGCTTTGTAGATCATTGGAAGAGTTTCTGGGGGAGACCTGGTCTGGTTAGGAGAGACGGCATTCATCCCACTTTTGATGGAGCATCTCTCATATCCAGAAATCTGACAGAGTTTATTAGGAAGCCAAAGCCCTGACAATCCAGAGTTCAGGCCAGGAGACAGAGCTGCAGTCTTACACGCTTCTCTGTGCCTCCTTTAGAGCAGTCACCCCTCCATTACCCTATAGAGACTGTGTCTGCCCCCCGACCATTTAAATTAACTAAACCAAAGGTCAACAAAAGAGGAGTTAGTCACAATAATCTAATAAAAATCAGCACATCCACCTCAAATGTTCAGCAAAATAAAATAATTAAATGCGGATTACTCAATATCAGATCTCTCTCATCCAAAGCTGTACTAGTAAATGATTTGATATCAGATCACCATCTTGATCTATTCTGTCTGACTGAAACCTGGCTGTGTCAGGATGATTATGTTAGCCTGAATGAATCAACCCCCCCCAGTCATATTAATACTCACATTCCCAGAGACACTGGCCGTGGAGGTGGAGTCGCAGCCATTTTCAACTCCACTTTATTAATTAACCCTAAACCTAAACTCAGTTATAATTCATTTGAAAGTCTTGTTCTTAGTCTGTCCCATCCAAGGTGGAAAACATTAAAGCCAGTTCTATTTGTTGTAGTGTACCGTCCTCCTGGTCCATACTCTGATTTCTTATCTGAATTTTCAGAGTTCCTGTCGAGTTTGGTACTTAAAACAGATAAAGTTATTATTGTAGGCGACTTCAATATTCATGTTGATGTCAACAATGACAGCCTTAGCTCTGCTTTTTCCTCTTTACTAGACTTTATTGGCTTCTCTCAGTGTGTAGATAAACCCACTCACTGTTTCAGTCACACTCTCGACCTTGTTTTAGCTTATGGTATTGACATTGAACATGTAACAGTCTTCCCACAGAATCCCATTCTATCAGACCACTTCTTAATCACTTTCGACTTCATATTGCTGGATTATGTATTATCAGCAAAAAACATCCTGACTAGAAATATTTCCGATAATGCAGTAGTTAAATTCAAGGAAATGATTCCCACTAACTTAGGTCCAGTGCCTCATCTTAATTTTGCAGAAGCTACTCCCTCCCAGCTTGATCATCTTGTAGACAGTGTTGCAGACTCATTACGTACCACTTTAGATTCCATCGTCCCCCTAAAAATGAAAACAATAAAGAGAAAGAGGCAAGCTCCATGGTTCAACTCCCAAACCCGTACACTGAAACAAACAGCACGTAGGCTTGAAAGAGTGTGGCGTTCCACCAAACTGGAAGAATCCCACTTAGCTTGGCAGGATAGTGTCAAAAGATATAAAAAGGCCCTCTGTAATGCAAGAGGCGCCTATTACTCATCATTAATAGAAGATAATAAGAACAACCCCAGGTTTCTCTTCAGCACTGTAGCCAGGCTGACAGAGAGTCACAGCTCTATAGATCCACGCATCCCTATAACCCTCAGTAGCAATGATTTTATGAACTTCTTTAATGATAAAATCTCTACCATTAGAGATAAAATTAATCACATCCTGCCTTCAATCAGTACAGATTTATGCCATAACACAGGATCCATAGAGTCAGCTGCAAAACCTAACCTTGACTCCTTTTCTACCATCGACCTAGCCCAGCTCACATCAATTATCTCAGCATCTAAACCTTCAACCTGTCTCTTAGACCCCATCCCAACTAGGCTGCTTAAGGAAGCTCTGCCCTTAATTTGCAGTCCTGTATTAGATATGTTAAATCTGTCCTTGTTAACAGGTTATGTTCCGCAGACGTATAAAACAGCTGTAATCAAACCTCTTCTAAAAAAGCCCACTCTAGATCCAGATGTATTAACCAACTACAGACCTATATCTAACCTCCCCTTTCTTTCTAAGATCCTGGAGAAAGCAGTTGCAAAACAGTTGTGCGACTTTCTACAGGACAATAGTTTATTTGAGGTTTTTCAGTCAGGATTTAGGTTGTATCACAGCACAGAGACGGCACTTGTAAAAGTTACGAACGACCTTCTGATAGCATCAGACAACGGTCTTGTTTCTGTACTTGTCTTGTTAGATCTCAGTGCTGCTTTTGATACAATTGACCATCACATCCTTTTACAGAGACTGGAGCACTTTATTGGCATTAAAGGAACGGCACTAAACTGGTTTAAGTCCTATCTATCTGATAGGCTTCAGTTTGTACATGTTAACAACAACTCCTCCATACACACAAAAGTTAGACATGGAGTTCCACAAGGGTCAGTGCTTGGACCAATCCTCTTCACTTTGTATATGCTTCCCTTGGGCAATATTATCAGGAAACACTCCATAAATTTCCATTGTTATGCAGATGATACACAGCTTTATCTGTCAATGGAACCTAATGAAACCAATCATCTAGCCAAACTCCAAGCTTGTCTTAGGGACATTAAAATCTGGATGACAAGCAACTTCTTACTACTAAACTCAGATAAAACTGAAATCATTATAATTGGTCCTGAACACATCAGAAACAAACTTTCTAATGATGTAGCTCCATTAGACAACATTGCCCTGGCTCCCAGCTCCACTGTAAAGAATCTGGGAGTCACCTTTGATCAGGATTTGTCCTTTACCTCACACATAAAACAAACTTCTAGGACTGCCTTTTTTCATCTGCGTAACATCTCCAAAATTAGACATTTTCTGTCCCAAAAAGATGCAGAAAAACTAGTCCATGCATTTGTTACTTCTAGGCTGGACTACTGTAATTCATTATTATCAGGCTGCCCCAACAAGTCTCTAAAGACTCTGCAGCTGATTCAAAATGCTGCAGCACGACTACTGACAGGAACTAGGAAAAGAGATCACATTTCTCCTGTGTTAGCCTCTCTACATTGGCTCCCAGTCAAATCCAGAATAGAATTCAAAATCCTCCTCCTCACTTACAAAGCCCTTAATGGTCAGGCTCCATCTTACCTTAAAGATCTCATAGTCCCCTACAATCCCACCAGGACTCTGCGCTCCCAAAATGCTGGTTTACTGGTGGTTCCCAGAGTTTCCAAGAGTAGAATGGGAGGCAGAGCCTTCAGTTATCAGGCTCCTCTACTGTGGAACCTTCTCCCAGTTTCGGTCCGGGAGGCAGACACCCTCTGTACCTTTAAGAGTAGGCTTAAAACTTTCCTCTTTGATAAAGCTTATAGTTAGGGTTGGCTCAGGCTTGAACCATCCCTTAGTTATGCTGCTATAGGCCTAGACTGCCGGGAGATCTCCCATGATGCACTGAGCTCCTCTCTTTCTCTCTCTCTCTCTCTCTCTCTCTCTCTCTCTCTCTCTCTCTCTCCACTCAATATGGATTCATATCCCATGTTACATGTTACTAACTCAATATGTCCCCTTTCCTGTAGTATTGTGCTCTTCCGTCTCTCTCTCCTCTTCTGTCTCTTTCTGCAGGTATTTCTTCCTCTGGAGCTGTAGAGTCTGATCTGTGATGACAAGTCTCCTGCTGCTCCTACAACTCCACTCAACACCTGCTGCTAGAATTAGAAATTACTTATACTGCTACTGCTATTAGTTGTATTGCTGTGTTAGCAGTTAATACTTTAATTATCACTACTATCACTACTACTGCTGTATTACTGGCCTCATCTTACATCTGATATGGAACCTGTGTTATGCTATGTTCTTCTTTCGCCTTTCTCTACCCCCCCCCCCCCCCCCCTCCTTCTTAACCCAACCGGTCGAGGCAGATGGCCGCCCACCCTGAGTCCGGTTCTGCTCGAGGTTTCTGCCTCTTAAAAGGAAGTTTTTCCTTGCCACTGTCGCCTAGTGCTTGCTCTTGGTGGGATTTGTTGGGTCTCTCTCTGTAAATACCTATTTTAAAGAGTATGGTCTAGACCTGCTCTATATGAAAAGTGCCTTGAGATGACTGTTGTTGTGATACGGCGCTATATAAATAAAATTGAATTGAATTGAATTAAAACTGTACCTAAAAGACATTGTCACTAAAAAAGCTTGTCGATAACAAGCAGCTACGAAATCTTAATTACCACAGCAGCTAATGTAGAAAGTTCTGTTTTTAGTGAACATGTCACAACCCTAATGAATAGATCATGCTACAGTCATGGGGTTTTACAGAAATTTAAACAAACACTGATTGTGTGTTTTCAGCCACTGTGCATGGTGAGAGAGGTGTGCAGAAGATGAACGCCAGCACTGTTACAAGTGTCATGCTGGGAAGATTTCATGACGATCCCGAAGTCAGGAAGGAGTTTCTGGCTCTTACAATGAAGAAGTAAAACGTTTTTACCTCAGCACACAGTTAAACAGCTGGAAATTGTACAGCGTCTCTGTTAGTTTTATTTTCAGTGAACCTCTGCAGTCGGTGGAGTTCTTACTTGAACTAATATCTTTAGTGTTTATGTTGAACCTCGTGAGGCAGTTGGAATATCCAATATCAGGAATATCGCAACATAAACCTCTGGAATGTGAAGTTAATAACTGGTAATATTTATTCCATTTATAATACAAGATTCTTAATAATGTATACATGTACAGATGCTATGAAATTAAGCAACAAAGTGACTCTTATTTTCCTGTTTTCTGTTTCCTTGGTATTGCATGAACTTTGTTTTATCATACTATGATATTATATCATCCCAGATTTTCTGTTAATAAACATGGTTAAAACTTGATGCAGTCAGTTAGTTTATTTATTATCAGCTGTCATTTATTCTTTTACATTAATACATAACATATACAATTATTATTTTTTACTTGTTTTTAAAGTAATTGTAGCCAAGATGTATATCATACAGTATTTTCCATCCATCCATTATCTATACCGCTTATCAGTTAAGGGTTGTGGGGATGCTGGAGCCTATCCAGCTGATACTGGGCGAGAAGTGGGTATATTTAAAAAAAATCAAGTTGTCAGCGTTGTCTGTTGAACAAACAATAATAAAGAAACTGTTTCTACGTTACTTTAAAACTAGTTTTTGGAATTTCTACACTGCAGTTTCTTGTAGTTTATTGGCCGTCACATGCTGCTACTGATATTGTTTGCAAAGTGTAAATATCAGCCCCCTTTTATATCTGCCAGGTTGATCAGCCTCCATGTACAGTAACTAAAATAAACATCACAAAATGCCGCCATGACAAAGATCACAATGAATACAATTTTATATAGAACACAACATCAAAACAAAACCCACTTTCAAAATGTAGAAACATTTTGTTGTAGCAGAGTCACCACGTCTCAGAATCTCTGGATTTACCAGTCTAGCAATCTGTTATGTTTTTCTCCACAAACAGACAGAATTGAAATGCAGTTGCTCTACATCCCATGTTTGTTGTTGTACACAAAATTATTGTAAACAAATTCTCAGAATTAGCAAACTAAAGCTATCTTTGAGTAATATTGTTACTATAATAAAATGGTGGTTATATTGCTAAAAACTTAAATTAGTTGTGGTCATTTTGCCAATTCCTGAGATATTTTGTTAGCACCCATCCAGGCTTCTACCCTGTCCTGTAAATGAGGAAGAGAATTCAGATGTTCATTTGTATAATGCTAGTATTCCACAATGAAGACAAGCCATGAGCCAAAGGGCATCCCTGTGGTTAATGTTTAGCTTTTAACATTAGCATTTCATTTCACAAGCGAAATGTTTGGGAATAACTCACCAAGCTGATTGCATGTTTTTCTGAAGTCCTGATTTTAGACCTTATTAACTTAATTATTAACTGAAACAGGCTGAGGTTAATAACTGAAAGCAAATCAGATGAAAGATGTGGTAATGTGTAATATCACTCCTTCCACATTAGCATTAAAACACAGTACGTCAAAGGCTATGAGATACAACATTTTACATAACTTGACAACCTGCTTTTAGTTAGATTTAAGGGCTCTTCATGTGTTTTAGTATTATTTTAATACTCTGACCTGATCTGTAGAGGAGAATAAAATGCAGTTGGAACACTAACTCTACTAAAAGTTGCTGTTATACTTCTGAGATGTGCTGACTGGTGAAGGAATTTATTTCTACATTTTAAGATTGGGTTATGTTGAGGAGTTTTGTTGTGATGTGTATGTTTGTATGTCTCTTCTGGTTATGATGTGTGGCATGTGAGATGTATATATGATCATATCCTTTGGTTGATCGAAATAATAAAACCCCTGAGTGAAATAATGTTGCACAGTATGAGTGTTAGCAGCTGTTTCATGGAGTAGGATTAAAGTGCAGCTTAGTGAAGTTGGTCTGTGTGAGTGTGTGGTCTACTGGGAACAGTGCTGATTGTAGAGTCTGACAATGGCAGGAAGGAAGGACCTGCGATAACGTCAATATTGATGCAGACCATCATTTTTAAAAATCTGTATTAAAAAATAAGAATACATGGACAAGAAAAATAGAAACCAGCTTTGTTTTTATTGTCAAAACAAATGTACAGGTATACAATGTGAAAGACTGTGTCCATCACATTAAATAAATATCACCGTCAGTTATTAATTTCACAGTGGTTTATGGAGAGACATTACTTGTGTCTAATATTTCAACTGCTTCAAACAAAATCAAAAACAAAACAAAAATCAGCTTAAGTAAGAGCACCTCCATCTTCAAAATATCATTAGAGATACAAACATGTAACATGTAAGTGGTTAAAACACTGTACAATTTCCAGCTGTGTGCTGAGGTAAAAACGTTTTACTTCTTCATTGTAAGAGCCAGAAACTCCTGTCCTGACTTCGGGATCGTCATGAAATCTTCCCAGCATGACACTTGTAACAGTGCTGGCGTTCATCTTCTGCACACCTCTCATCACCATGCACATGTGGCTGAAAACACACAATCAGTGTTGTTTAAATTTCTGTAAAACCCCATGACTGTAGCATGATCTATTCATTAGGGTTGTGACATGTTCACTAAAAACAGAACTTTCTACATTAGCTGCTGTTGTAATTAAGATTTCGTAGCTGCTTGTTACTATCATCGACAAGCTTTTTTAGTGACAATGTCTTTTAGGTACAGTTTTAGATGCTGAATTACTCACGCAGCCTCAATCACCACTGCCACTCCAGCAGGCTCCAGCGCCTCAGAGATGGCGGAAGCGATCTGTTTGGTTAGACGCTCCTGAACTGTGGAGAAAGTTTTGAGTTAAACATCGTATACGAACATTATAGAAATAAAGAGAAGAAATAGTGTAGTAAGTGGTGACTTTTACCTTGAAGCCTCCTGCTGTAGATCTCAACAATTCTTAAAGATAGAATAAAGAGAGTTACACAGGTGCCTGTGTTTGTGTGCACATGAGAGTGTTGTGTGTGTATTGTCATCACCTACCTTGCGAGTTTGCTGAGACCAACCACTTTCTTGTTTGGTAGATATGCTATGTGAGCCTGAAACATTGGAAAAAATAATTACTTATAACATATATATTTTTGTATTAGTGTTATTATTAGTCTTTATGCTACAATACAGTCTATATTATATATCAGTGTATGTGCTCTGAAGTCATGTAAATTTGTTGTCTGTGTCTTATGTTATTAATTTACCTTGCATAGAAGGGCACCAGGTTGATGTTCACAGAGAGAGAACAAATCGATGTCTTTGACAATCACCATCTCTTCATGGTTTTCATCAAAAGATTGCGTCGTTCAAGATATCTGTGTGAAGATTAACTGTTAGTTTAACATTATTAAGAGATAAGATCTTGCATTTATGAGACCAGGGACAACACATCTTCAACATGAAGTGTGACTATGAAACACTTGTTACAGCCATACTGAAACATCCTTTGCCTTTCTTGAAGTGTGTTCATATGATAAATTTCTTTTTTGTAAAAATATAGTCTGAATACATCAAGGCAGTAACTATTCTCACCTTGGGTCGTTTCTTTGTAGCCTTTGGTGAGGAACTGCATGGCTTTGGGCTGCTCGTAGTGGTGTACGTAAAAGTCCCTCCCGGGCCACGTCCTCTCCAAGCTCACTCAGTATGGTGCTGTAAGCTTTCTCAATGTGACACAGGTTGTTTGAATCTGCAGCGTCCTCGGAGTGCTTCTCTTCTCTGCACAAACCGTTGCGTTCAGACTCATTGCACATGCTAAAGTAATCTGCAACTACACCGTTCATCTCTGAGGTGTGGTGATACTCCATTCTGGCTCTACTGTCAGTGAAAGACGCTGCAGGATACAATGGAACAAACCCAGTAGTGAACTGCTGGCTGAGTGGTGTCAGAATGGCCATCCATTGGTTTTTTAAAGCCTGATGTGAGGCCCTGAGGCTACAGCATCACAGGAGCCTCAAGACACCCATGCAGGAGAAAATTACACATGAAAAATTTCTCCAGCACCATTTTGACTGATCCTGTGATTTAAACACCTGAATGTCCTTGTTCTCTCAAGTAACATCACAAACCATCAGATTTAAGTTTAAAATTTGGGTGAAACCATTATTCATATTCCATAATGTGTTTTTTTTTTCTTTACACTGTAAGTCTTCAGTGTAGATAGGTCTACTAAAATGACAACTGTGAGCCAGTTTGGTTTGTTAACTTAGAAAACATATATAGTGTAAGGCAGTTAGTCTAGTTTTACATTCAATAATATAACACACAGTACTGAGATGTATTATAAAGGTTTTCAACAAATAAACATAAAACATGCAATTATAGCTATTTCCTGCTCAAACAAATGGTTTTAATGATGTTTTTGTTACATAAATTGCAGAAATGTTCAAAAATATTAAAATATAAACATTATAATCGAGGCAGTTTTGATGGATCGGTCAGCTGCATAAAGCTTGATCAATTTCTGATCCTTTGTTTGCTTCACTTTAAAAAGAAAAATGCTGCAGAGTTGCTTCTGCTGCAGCTACATTTTTCAGGTGAACTGCCATTGCTGCTGCTGTTATGGTGTAGTTTCATAAGTGCACTTGAACGTCAGTAATTCAACAAGTACTGCTAAATTGCCACTATAAAATGTGTTTTGTCTTGGTGCACTGGCTGTATAACAATTATACTTCACAGATTAAATGCATGTCCCTTTTGTTTCTAAGAAGTTTTGCACATCAGCTGTATTTCTTCCAAGAACTATATCATTGATTTCCCCTCTGTCACGTCACTTTCGTAAATTGTTATAGTTGAAACAGTGTTGACGTTTTCAGTATTAGCCATGTGATGATAACACATAACTGGTCAAATGAGGACTAAGGCAGTCCTTTATCAGACTATATTTAATTTCATATATCAAGATATTTTATATCATGATTTACAGTTTGGAAAATTAATTTGTATCATTTTGCAAAAATCACAAACAGCCAGTATGACAATAAAGCAGTCTTGGCCATTGATTTGCAAAACCACCTGCAGAGGCCTAGTACACCCAAAAATATCAAAGAAATAGCTACAGTGGTATAAGCAGAATGGCAATATCCTATAATGTCACTGACAAAATTTATAAAGATTTTGCAAATATCAATCAACATTCTCACCAGCTGTAACCTAAATATTACCAAAAACATTTATTTCCTAACCAATGTTCTGATGCCATTTTGTTATGATAGTGAACTAAAGGCATTTAATCCAGACAAAGACCACAACAGAAAACAACAGAACACAAAATATTGTCTACAGGTTAAAAAGATTTAGGCTGAAGTTATGTTAAGAAAGTTTATTGTTTTTTGTGATTGTGTAGCTATTGAACACAAAGTCAAACCTCACCCAGCTGACTGCCTTGTGCTTCAGAGGACTGCTGTTACTACTACTAATCACATTTGCTTCAATTAAATTCATCACAGTGAACCCAGCTGACCAGTCACAACAAAAACCACACTGACTAATCATGAATATCCCAGAGGGTCTCACGTGATTTTTCTAAATAATTTAGGCCTCAGCATTATTTCGCTTATTCTACACAAACTTTTTCATTAATTAAATTGTTGAAAATTATGTTTCGTGAAGGTAACTTAGACCTTTGTATTTAGCAGTTTATAGCATTATTTCTTTGTAATTAACTGATTCACATTCTCACCACTTGAATCTTGAGAGGTATGACTGTCACAGTGCTGCCATGACTAATGATGCATGATTCTTGCTAATAAAAGAGTATAATCTTTTAAACCAAATCGTAATAGAAAATCCACCCACAGTCATAAATGAGGAGGAGATACCCACAAATAAACCCAAAATAATCAGATAATAAATTCATAGACTTTGTAGTTTACTCCTTGTATAGTGTTAAACAAGTGTGACTGTCACCAGATACACTCATGAGGGCTGCAGAGAGCGAGCTGTCACGCTGACGAGACTAAGTACATTTTATTAAATGTGCAGTCCCAGTTTGTATTTTACAACAACCGAAAAAGAAATAAAATATTTGCATATATAATGTGAAGCTTCTTAGAATAAGGACTGCAACTATATCAATTAATCTTCCTGTTATTTTTCCCTTTAATTGTAGGTAAGTAAGGAGAATACTTAGTACCTAATGTCTTCAGGCATCTTGTTTTATCCAGCAGCAATCAGAAAATCTTCACATTTGGGAGGGTGAAATAGAAGTTTTTGCAGCAAAAATTTGGTAATGATTAAAAAAAAAACCTAAATATTATAAAAATTGGTGATTTTTTAATAGCTAATAATTTTGCCACCATGACTTTTGGATTTAAAAAAAAAACTTAGCACCATTACTTTATTAGCTCAATTCTTCAGCTCATTTTGCCCAACCAACTGCAGAGAAGCTGACATCAGTAACTTCAGAAGTGTCCTAGCCAGTTTGATCACATTTTTTCTGTTCCCTGGAAACACGCTGTCATCTGCGCGTGTCTGTATTGGGTTGTCTTGTTAATATTTGCAGTGCGTTTTTGTATTTGGTTGTGTTGTGAGTATTTGCAGGCTTTTGTCTGGTTGTGTTGTGAGTAAGGGTGTAAATCACAAGTTTCATCACAATACAATATTATATCGATCCAATGGAGAACGATTCGATGTTTGCCGATATCACAAAGTCTGCTACGATATGATGTCGATGTCGATGTTGACGTTGATTTGATTTGATTTGATTGAGGAGCCAGCAATCGATATGAGACAATATCATCTGCTGATTTAACACAATCATATCCATTCATATCAAAGGATGGGAAGCGGCCATGGAGACGGTCTTTCCACAGTAAAAGGGCTGAAAGTGAGTCGATGTAGGTAGTTCGGGCTGTAGTTTGCTGGCATCTCCGCGCTTCCTTGGCGTTACAATATGTACAATGAGTGATTGATGTTTTCATTTTGGATTGATACTATTGTTGATAATAGAATCAGTGTAGATCGATGTATCATTACACCCCTAGTTGTGAGTGTTGCAGCTCATGTGTTGTCAAATTGATGGAAATGTTTCCCCCCTTTTGCTTGTGTTCTTCTGTTTGTGTCTTCTTAAGCTGTAATGTATTGAGGTCACCTGGCCACCGTACAAAGCAGCTCTGACCTGAACCACCAGTCTCAGTGTTTCCCCTGCCATTGTCTTATGGGGCTGCCCACCCCCCAAGAAACCAATTCAAAAATAAAGAAAACTAAATATCTTATAATGTTATTTACCAAATGTATGTGCACTCATTTAATTTCAGCTCAGTTTGACAGTCTCTGCTGCGTTTTACTGCTGTGTTTCTCTCCTGTCTCACGTGTGTGCAGAGGAGACAGGTTGACAGCTTGTTATGTTAAACACAATTAAAGCGCCTATTAAAGCGCTATGAATCTCTCTAAAATCAAATATGGGCAGACATTGACCCCAAAATGCACGCGATCTAGAAACCCCCTGTCCCCCTGGACCAGACCACCTGGCCCCCAAAACAGTCAACCCAGGGGAAACACTGAATCTTATTTAATAGATTGGACTCCAGGTTTTTTGACTCCTGACTCCAGTTAACCTTTGATGCTGTTTTTAGGGATTCACATACTTTGAACCTGAAACTGACTCATTCAGTATGAACAACACAATGATAGATTAGATTTTGTTTGTTCATAACTGTAAATCAGATGTAGATCTGACTGTACTTTAAGACAATTTTATACACAGGTAATTTCAAAGTGTTCACTTACTTTTTCTTGGTGCTGAACTTCTGTATTTATTTGTTTGTCTTTTCAGACGCAGTGGCTTCAAGACTAAAGTGAACAGTGAACAACCCAAGTGTCCCTCTGTTCAGCACAGGTAGGAGTGTGATATTACATTTAATTCACAATAACCTTAATGTTAGCTGATTAACACTGAGTTAGGACACACCTCGCATTTCACAGGCTGGCTATGTTGTAGAAAAATGTATGAAAACACAGTGTCAGTGTTTGTGCTTGTGTTTTAACACTGAGACTCTTTCTCAGTGCAGATGCAGATCACTCAGTGTAAAGACATTAAATAATGCTTCAAGAAAAACACACATTCCAAATCAGCTTTTATGTAAATATGTTTATTTTAGACATGAATATATATATGTATATATTTATATGAACATACAATGCACAGACAGTTAGTGCAGACGATGAAGGTGAAGAGGTTCACAGATCAGTTAACGAAGGTAGGACAGAGAGGGTAGACTAGAGGACAACACACACACCAGATATGTTGTTAAATAAAAAGAAGTGAAGGTAAAGTAGCCAGGAAGTCAATTTGATAAACACGGAGGTTTACCATAAGATAGTCGTGTACTGTGATCCTTATTGTTGTGTTAGCGTGAGGGCTCATATGGAAAATAACAGCTGCTGATTCTCTGTTGTGCATCATATGCCACCTCTGTGTGTGTTACCCTTAACAGTAAAATATTAGTGGAGTGCAAATAATAAATGTAAGGCCTCATTTCCTGTCACAGAAAAAAAAAAAGCTGGGGGACCTCATTCAGACATGCTAGGAGCTCATATTGGTCAAGTATATAACATAACCATTCACGACTTTTATGGAAAAATAGTATTTTCATATTAACAATACTTATAAATGCAGGACATATGGCAATATATAAATACATATATATTTAAGTAAATTCCAGTGGAGCTTTTCCTAGCTCATATCCAGTTATGATTGCTTGTCTGTCCACCTCAGACAGCGGATATGACCCAGTCAATCTGTGGGCCAGGGCTTGTGGGGGCTGGTGGGGCTTCGCTGCTGGGCCTTTGGACTCCCCTGAAAGACACAATGCGAGAGAACAGGGTCAAGTTTTAAAAGAGGAATTTATTTTTCAGCAAGCGAATACACGGGGTGCGATCAAAAAGCTCAGAGACTGTTTCTGTTGCGAATGCGATAGGATAACGCAAGCAGCAGATTTTGTGAGCCAGTATTCTGCGTTGTGTCACCTGAACGATATCTGGACATGTGTTAAATACATTTTTGTGACCTCTTGCAGGTGAACATTTGTAATTTCACCATGGAGCAGAAAGTCTGTGAGGATCTCCGTCAACAGGCCCAAGGTTGAACCAACCTTCAGGTCGAGGATCATCACTGAGACTTGGGTCTACTATGGAAAGCCAGGTGATTATGTATTCCATATCCTTCATTTCAGGCTTCAGTTTCCTCAATTTATTTGGTCTTCATTAGCACTAGTTGAGTAGTTGGTCAAACTAGTTGATTAAACACTTTTATTAGTCACTCTTTTACAGCAACTAGTAAAACCAGAATCCAAACTAGTCAGCTTTTTGAGACACCAGTGGCCCACTGGACCAAATTAGTAACACCCTTACTAGTTCAGTAGTGAACGACAACAGCTCTGACATGTTAACTAGTAGCACCTACTTACCTCAGTAGTTAATAGTTACCCACAATTTACTGCACAAATTATGAGAGCAAAAATGCTGACCTCACTAGTTGACCTCTTTTGACCTTACTAGTAAACTAGTGACTCTTTTTGTACCTCACTAGTGTATATTTTAGCCTTTACTAGTTGACTTGTAAACATTTGGAGCCTATCTTGTTAACTAGCAAGGTCCAAATAATTTAGTCCAAGCGAACATGTAAGCTTACACAACACACACCAACTACTTACAGGTCTTCAGGCTAACATTTTAACTAGTGTGCAACGTACAAATGAAGCTGGTGGGAAAATGACAAAGTCCTGGGTCCTGATTGGTTGGCATTTTTTAGTTTGACCTGAGAGCCAATAGAAAGCCTCAATGCACACGTCTACTCACCTCCTAAGTATGACTAGTGAGCATTATAGCTTTCAGTAGTTCAACATTTTGGAGCTTACTAGTTGACTATGAAATGTCTCTCACAAGTGAAACAAAAAGCTGACTAGTTTGGATTTTGATGCTACTAGAGTGGCGTCAGTAATAAGGCCTCTGTTGAACACAAAAGTGCTACTAGTTGCTGTAAAAGAGTGATTAGCTTTTAATATGGATAATGCTCAAACGGCTCTCCATAAACAGGACATTAAGGGAGTGTGGCAGCAGCGCTGGGAGCAATGTGTAACTGCACAAGGTGATGGTAGCAAAATTTAAATCAGGTTTCTGCTTGTTGTAGGCACAGTCTCTGAACACCTCATACTCTCAGTTTCCTCTTTATAAGATACAATCTAATGCAGTCCAATACAACAACTCTGCCACAACATTTATCTTTACAAAGCTCTTTATGTTCACTTTTGGTTACATTATTAGAAATGTGCAAGTTCAATTAAATGTTTATTTTTGAGGTCATAGTTAAAAGGTGATGCTCTGATTTGTTGTCCTCCCTGTTTAGGCAGAATATTAGAAACTCCTCAGAATATAATGTAGCCCAGCATAACACTGTCACCAGCCATGACCTCAACACTAAAACATACAGTTTAATTAACACCTCTATAAAAGTATGAAAAAATGTACATTAAACACATAGTAAAAGTTGACGTTATGATAGAACAGTTCTATTGGATTGCATTAGACTGGAGTGATGTACGTAATACACTGTTGAGTTGTTTGAGCTATTTAGAGCCATTAAACTTTGGGGGAATGAAAAAATAACACTTGGACATCACTGCACAGCACTTTGAAAACATCAGTGATGACTTTAAAAGTATGGAGCACAATCACATTTAAAAGTGTACTTAAATTGTGCTCACATAAATTTAACTAAATGTAAACAATCTTGTTGCAATAGTACTTGATGGCAGTATTTTATTCAGTTAACTGCCCACAAGCTACAGGAACTTTATAACACCTACAGGGGGCAGCAATGCACCTTCAGCCAACGCTGCCCACACCCAAACTACTTGGAGAGCTGCCGTGGAACTGATCCTACCCACTTTAAATACAAGAGACATTGCTCACTGTACAGTTATGTTGTGACTGTGACCTGCACTAACTTCAGCCTGCTCGCATGCCATTTTCTCAGCAGATTTAAAGCTGCTGGTTTCAAACCTTTGAGCTTGTGACCCCCAAAAAATGAAACACTGCCAACTTGAAAGTGAACTCTTGACTCCACATGTTGACATTTATTCTTCCTTTTCAGGCTGTTAAACCTGATCACAGTATCACCAGGCCAGATGAGGTAGGTCAAATTTATTTCCCTCTTCTTCTAGTGCCTTTTCCTAACATGTAGATAAAGCGATTAATAAGGTATTTTTATGCAAAATTTGTCGTCTTATCAGTCAAATTTACAAAGTGTGACTACCCCATTCTCACTAACTCAAACTACACAGATACTCCCTATTTGCCTAAATTAAATTCTTGTGTCTCTGTGGGCACATCTCCACAGAGGAGGAGGAGGAGGAGGAGGATGGGAGGGTGGACTCACCACAGCAGTCTGGGTCTTGGCATAGTTCATATGGGCGTAGAGCAGCACAGCTGTGTCATTGTGAGACGCCTCCAGTGCGATGGACAGAGCGTTGCTGCCATCCTGCAGACAGCAGAGGAGAGAGAGTAGAAGTGAGTTCATTGACCCTTAAAACACGAGAGAGAGTTTCTAACTAGAGCAGAGAGATTTTGCAGTTTGAGATGGCCCATGTGATCGACATTACACATGGCTGTTACTTTTCCAGCCGTCTAAACCCGCTCTGTACTGTAAGACTGTGTGTTACATCACTCCTGATGGATACTGGGACAGTAAAGTCCTAGGACATTCATTTGTCCTGTTTTCTCAGTATTTCTTTGTTTTTGTTATTGCCCTTCGCTGTAACTACATCAAACACATCAAACAGGATAAAAGCATAAATCTACACTAAGTAAGTACCCGTGGTTTTGACTATAAAACTTCAGCAGGGAGTAATTTAGGGTTTATGTAATGTTGGAAAACCAGAAACTGAAGTGTACTCTACAGCTTATTCTTCCACAGTCAGTGTAGGTTGCTGTGGTTGATTTCTGCGGTGTAAAGGTACAAACATCTGCAGTTTGGTACGTAGGTCGGTTTTGGGGTCATGGCTAAGTTTTCTGCACAGCAGGGAGAACACAGCACATGCAGACTTTTTGTTTATGCCGTGTGTATGTAATATCGGCCAATTACCAGAGAGAGATCCTGAAATATCATGAAGGAACACTGCAACTGGACTCAAGCCTTGGAAATAGATGCATTTGATTTAGAGAAACAATACCATTTAAATGTATTTCAGCAGGCTCCAAAGTTGTGTACCAAACCTTAGTGTATGCACTTTTACATCTTGAATCAAAAGAACACATGAAATGAAAGTCAAACTAAAAAGGTTCACAGGCTCTGTGTTTCTCTCTACTTGCACTTAGTTGCCAGTTACTTAGGTAAACATGGCTAAAATTAATGCAATGTAACAACAGTTCTGTAATAAATCTGACCTTCTTGAAGGTTATATTGTTCAGTTTTTTTAATTGAAACTGTTTTAGAGGTGTTTATTTAACTTTATGGTTATTATGGAGGCTGCAGTTTGTGGTGCTGTGGAATTGTGTGGCAGACAGGTGTTACTGTTATCCTGTTCACCCTATTTATATCAGTGAGGACAGGCTAAATAACAGACACACCTCTTAGTGGAACACAATACAGTCCAACAGCATCACAAACACCAGTCAACAGCTTTATAAAACAGTCTAAACACAAACTGAATGAACATTACAAAGGTAAGATTTAATGTTGTATTAGACTGCAGTTAAGTTTATACAGTATCTCCACTGTGGTTTGCAGTCATGGTTTGTCATGCTGTTCTTTGTTTTAGGAGGACAGGGGGAGCTGGGGGCTTTTCCAAATATTTTCCCACCCCCCCACCCCCTCCTCCTCCTCCTTCAGGTCGGCCACTCAGTCCAGCTGTGCTGCACTGAAACACAATCCAGTGGCCAACTCGTTCTGGGACAGATGTGAATACTCAAATATCTGTCTGCCTGGCCTCTCTTCAAACATTCAGACCAATCCACTGTAAAATCACTTTAAAATACACAACTGTGCAGATTAACAATCAAATGAAGCGTTTCAGGGGAAGATTTCTGCCCTATTGATGAAACTGTTGTAAGATCTATGAGGAATCGCTGATTTACTTTTTTTTTTTTTTTTTTTTAAGAAATGGACAGACTAGTAAGAGCCTGCAGGGCGCTGGGTCTGAAATCTGCAAGGCTATGTCTGTGAGCAGACGAGCTGTGGCTTTCTAATTCATCCCCTGGGGGCTTGTGAGTAGTCCAGTGATTGTGTTTCCTGTAAACAGTGCTGATTTGAGGGGAAAGCAGATGAAACTAATCTGATAATGGCTCTTTAGCTTTCAGCCTATCTTGCTAACTGAGGGAAAAAGAGACAGAGAGTGAGGTGACAAGGAGAGGAAAGTGCAGAGACCAGTTTCCCATGAGGAACCGTTTCCTGAGCACAGATTAAGCTGAATCCCAGACCAGAAAACACTCAGATGTTTTCAGCAGTCAGAGATCAAGCAGTTGGCTTCAGCATTAGACTCAGAGTGAGTCTCTCAAAGTTTTTCTCAGTAAGCACAAGATGAATAGCTAAAACAACTTACATTATCCATGATTGATATGTCACAGCCAGGCTGTTCCAGGAGCAGCTTGACGATCTCGGCTCGGCCGTGTTCGCTGGCGCACATCAGAGCCGTGGAGCCCTCGTCGTCCTGCACGTTGACGTCAGCGCCGCACTCAAGCAGCGCCCGCACCATCTCCTGACGCCCGTGGCTAACAGCAAGCATCAATGCTGTCTGGCCGGCCTGCAAAGGTATAGAATAATAAATTTAATTTTCTTAAGACGATTGAGTTTTTTTAAATGCTGCCACACTGGTTAGATTATCCCCTAAGTGATGAGAAAATGTAATTTACAGCATAAGACTTTAACTAAAAAATTAACTAGGAAAGGTATACTTATATTTTTTTAACTTTTAGCTTTTCTCTTTTTCAGCTTTATTTTAAATAGTTTTTTTCTAAATGCATTCCTGCACAGTGTAACCAGACCTCTGCTGTGTATCGTGGCCTAAGAGCATTTCAGTTATTTAATCATTTCTCAACATAGATCGTTAATTCTTGATTTTACCACAGTAAAGCTGTTTCACCACAACAGTCATCCATAATCATTTGCTAACAGGTTAATGTCATTTTTTGCATCTATGAAATGGGAAGCTTTGCATTGTGGGAGTGTTTAGCAGAGTGTACATTGCCATAGATGCTACTTTTTTCTTTAGATTGTGGACTTTTTCGAGGACGTTATTCAGTTTGGACACTCAAATAAAATGCATAGGGTAAATGTTTCTTTTCTAGTCTTACTTATTTATACCTTGCATTAACATGCATCTTCCTTATGTAGCCATGATATCAGATACAGAGTGCATGTTAATGCAAGGTGTAAAAGTGGTTTTGATTACAACGTGAGGATTATGGAAACTTATTTTAAGAGCATTCAAACAAATATGAGCATCTAACTTAAAATTTAGTCCAACAAGTATCTTTTGCAAATGTAATTCAGTATGTAACTCCCCAGTCTGAAAGCCAAACTTTAAATAAATAAATAAATAACAGGACAGGAAATAGTTTGACTTAAATTCCTGACTCTAAAATTGCATTGCGTGCCTTGTGTTTTGTTCCCCACAGCAACAATAACAAGTACCGGTAATTGGATTTATAGCCAGTGATGCTATAAATTCAGAGTCCTGTGACTTGGCAGTGTGAAGGCCTGTCAGGCGCCGTGTCCAAACACATACACTACACAACCTGATTAGATCAACCCGAGAGATACAACCACTCAAAAGTCAACAGGTTCTCAGGAATGACATCTGTGTTACGTTAGGCTTCACATTTCCTTAATCAAATTTAACCTATAACCAATTATTCCTAAATGCAGCTTTTAATTACAACACAGAAAATGCTGATAACACCTGAAATAAACAGGGACCTTATCCTCTGAACACTCTTTAGTTTTCCCTCTCTAATTCTTTACAATAGCTCTAAGCATAAACTAGTTTCTGTTTTGATGAATCTAAAAACAAATTAAGTCACAATTAACTTTGACTGTTTGTTACGTTAAAAACACAAAAACTGCAACACAACCAGCAGGAAATGCCAAAAACTGACTTTATCCAGTGTAATGCTAGTAAAAGATTTAATTAGTGACTTGTCCACCTTGCTCTCAATCTTTTAAATTTGGCTGTAATATGTAGAATTGATCCTACGTTTGGTTTAATATTTAATTTTTTCCACTTTAACACTTTAATGTGTCCAAATCAAACCGAATTGATTTAACAAAACCAGCTGAGTCTTTGTTGACTGTCTTAAATGATAAAATGCCTCTGGCTGATGGAGCTGACGACAGATTGACAGAAGCTCTTTGTGCTCTTTTTTGGACACATTTTTTTTTAATAAAGAGCTGTATCTTTGCATTTCAAATTATCATGCCAATAGTTCCTATCAAATGTTAAAACTTATTTTTCTTTTTTCTTTGACAGGTTTGGACTTTCACACCAAGAGAATGAGATGAATGACCAGAATAAAATAACTGCAGGAGGACTGAAGGCTACGAGTTGCAGTTAAAGAGTGAGCAGCTCGAGTGTTGTGTTTTCAGTTTAAGTGGCTCTGTGAACTGTGATGTTGACTTGCCTGGCTGGCCTTGGCGTTGACGTTGCCCTGACTGAAGAGCTTCTTGACCACAGCCATGTCATCTTCTTCCTTCACAGTAGAGAGAGCAGCCAGCATGATGGCCGTGTAGCCCGCCTTGTTCTGCTTATCCACGCTGCACACACCTGCAGGTAACACATTTTTAGTACTGTGTATTTAGCCATTTACTTGATCGCACAAACTTCCTGGAGAGTTATACAGTTTTAGTTTAGTTTTTGAAAAGTTACATTATAACGCAAATAACATATTTATGTGGGAGGAAAAATCCAAATTAACTGTTCATGATAAACATCTGCCACTTTTTTCTTCTTCCCTCAGGTTTTCTCCAAGTAACTGGCTCATCATCATCATCTCTAACAAACTGTCCAATTTCCACAGTGAGAGATAAAAGACAAAATCTCATCCGGGCACATAAAGATCTTTGTTTTTTAGATGAATTATATACAACATATTTCTCTGTACCGTATTAACTTTTTTCTTTCTACAGAGATTCTCTGAACAAAAGTTTCAAATTAGGGAAAACAGTTAGCTGTCTAGTGGAAGTACAAGCCTCTAAACCCCAGAACTGTTTCCATAACATGGTGTGAAGCTTGTCAACAACATGTGCAGGAGTCACATGAGTTTTGTTCAGAGATCAAAGTTACCAACGTCACTGGATCTGTTTTCTAGTCAAGCAGTAGTTCTGATGTTTAAGTAACTGGCTCCTTAAACCACAGAGTCTCCTTTTATCTCCTGTTTCTTCATGTTAAACACAAACAAAAAGGCACAAAACAACAGAGGAATCAAAGTAAACAAATGACTGGTCTCCTCCGTACAAGTAGCAGAATCACTGGTTGGATTATTGTTATCTGACTCTTCATCACTGACCTGTGTCCAGCAGCAGCCCCACCACACCGAAGTTGGAGTGGGAGACGCTGTAGTGGAGAGCCGTGTTGCCGTTGCCGTCGGTCATGTTGACCACGTGTTCCAGCAGCACCGTCGACACCTCAGAAAACGCCATCAGGTAGTCGGACACCCGCGAGGGCTGAGCCATCTTGGCGCTGGAGATGCGGAACCACTCGAGCTGCACAGTGTGGGTGCTGGAGAGCTGAGGGTGAGAGCGGAAGTCATGTTATTATAAGTGAGCACTGTGAAATTTCTCATCTAGTTTTGATCAGAATTTGAAGCTAAAACAAAAGTGTTTGTCTCGAGTTAGAGGGCTGACATTCCTCTGAATGTTTAGGGAAGTCCTTTAGTTAAACAGTGATTCACTTCCTGGACCTTTTCTCTGTTTCAGCTGCTTTGTAATTGTTACATGAAGCTCCTATTGTTTCTAATGAATGTTTGCTGAAGCTAAAAATATCCCAATCTATCCTACTTGAAGTTATTATGACATTATTATTATAGTGGTGAAGTTAAATGAGTATAGCAGTGATAAAAATATTTGAAGAAGCATGCAGGGACGCACCACTTCCTTACTCTTCAGCGTTTTAATGTCGTCGTTCAGGTGGTTCTTCAGGATGAGGCAAGCTTCACGCATCTTTGAGCTCAACTCAAACCTGTGACAAAAACATAAAGTGTGAAACACAAAATAATTTACTGCTTTTTGTACATAATTTCTAGTAGTATATTAACCCATTTAAAACAACTTACTTCTCTTTCACAGCATCAGATGAGTAACTCCCAGCTCTCAGAGTTTCCTCATCAGTGTCGCTCTCGTCCAGGTTGACGTTTCTCTCCTCCTCAGACGTTTCTTCCTCCAGAGCAGCCTCATCCTCCTCTGTGCTGTCCAAGCACTCACCTTCTCCACTTTCTCCAGAAGAACTCCCTTCTTCCTCCTCCTCCTCCTCCTCTTCCTCTTCCTCCTCACTGGATGTTGATTCATACCTGAGAGACAAATGTTTCCTGTGATACCGAGCAAATTCCCGCCTCATGCACTTCACATTTTAGACGCTTGGTTAGCTGATATTTCAAAAAAGCAGCATAGCAGTTAATGAGGAGAAGGGTTTTGTTTCTTACTCATCAAAGTGTTATTTCCAACCTGCAGACATTCTGTCACCCTTATTTTATTTTTACGGTGGTAAAAATAAAAATTAGGTTTCATGTTACTCACCCTCCATTTAGAATACCAACAAACTGCAGGCTCTTCTTGCCAGAGGTGCGATTCTCGCCCGAGTTACTCCCATCCTTCCTCTTCATGATTGATTTCAGCATACCTGTTTCTATGAGGGAGGCACATGGTTCAAACAGTAGTTCAAACAAAGTACACCAGAGAAACACACAACACACACAAACCTGTTACAAGTCTCTACTGCTGGAATAGAGATGATGTGAGCTTCTTATCTTTCTGGTGAATCTACTAATAAAACTGATTTTTAATTTGGTCATCTGGGTTTGTTTAGTCTCTGTAAAGAATGTATGATCTACACCTGTTCTAAATAAAATAAAATTGACTTGAGTGAGTGATGCTTTATTTTGATATTTTTCATATTTCTGTGATAATTCTGTGATTTTCTGAATAATTTCAAATAAGTTTTATGGTAAAAAGTTCTGCTGGTACCCTACAGAGCCCCTCTGCTGACATCTGAAGGAAAAAAATATTGCGTGGTCACAAGTTAATAACACATAGAAAGCCAAAATAAAATTATCCACGTTTGCAAGCAGCTACTGATGATACCCCTACAGAGTACGTCAATAAACAACTGACTAATAATAATTTTATTGTGGCCACAAGTCATTGATCTTGTTCCCTGAACTTCTTAAAACATGTCCATGACTTAATGATCTCATTCCCACACATTGAGACTTTTTTTTTATTCCTTCAAATGTCACCTGAGGGGCTCTGCTCTGTAGGACACTCCTGAGTAATTTGTACGATTGCAGTTAAAAATGCAAAAATGTAAAATTCCTACAGACGAGAGAGAATGAAGTTTCCACTAGAAATGAATGTTTTGCTTGGTTGCTCGGCACGTTCTTACTTTGTGTAAAATTTATCACAACATTACATAATCTTTAGTTGTACTTAGTAAGACACTCTAGGTCCATTATTTGGACAATATTAACTGTAAAATTAAATGTTACCTTAAGAGGTAATGGGTGTACTCTCTCAAGCTCCACTTGTTGCAAAAATAAAATTATGTTCTTTCTTTACCACTTTACCCAAAATGCAGGTATACGTCATTCATACTTAATTCCACATTTGATGTATTTTTTGGGAAATAAAAGTATCTGAAGCAGCCATATATGAGTGTGTTTATCACTACAGCGAAGGCTGTAGTTCTCACCTGTCTTGGTGCTGCTGGGCGCAGTTTTCTGTCCTTCCTCGTTCTTCTCAGCCGTGCAGACCACCTCTTCCTCTGGACAAACCTTGTACTCAGCGATGGTCAACTGTCTCTTCTTTGGCACAGTAACTTTCTGCTCCTCAGTCTTTTCCTCACACAGGTTTTCCCACTGACACCCAGTGCTGACCAGTGCAACAGGAGCTGGCTCCTCTGGTTGCTGTAAAGCATCAGTCTGGGTGCCCCGTTCGATCTGATCTGTCGCTAAAATCTCGCCTACGCATGCATCAGTCACCTCTGGGCGGCACATGACTGCAGCATGCTTTAACATGTTAGTCAGTGTCTCAACCTGGGCGTTTGTTGTGTCTGGTTTTGCGAGAACGCCCTTCTCAAATGTGACTTTGGAGGTTTTCTCCTCCATCTGGGCTCTGAGCGTTCCCAGGTCTTTGTCGGCCACATTCAGCTGGTCCTCGAGAGCCACAATGGTCTCCTGCTGGAATTTAATGGTGTCCTGTAGGGTGTCGATCTCCCGCTGTGCCTCGCTGGTCAGTCCGAGTAGTGACTCCATGACCCAAACCTCAGCCTCCTCTGTCTCCACCCTGGTCTGTACCCCCTCCTCGTGAACCAGGGGGGTCTCTGTTCCCGTGCCTTTCTCACAAACATTCACCTTGGTGCCCTCAGAAGCATCTCTCACACCCTGGCTGTAGTAGAAAACAACAGAGTCCATCGGTACGTCATCCCCAACAGCCACCGACTTCTTCTCAACAACTGAGACTTTCTCTGGAGGTTTTACTAAAACTTTTGATATGAGTTCGGGAGTTTTCTCCTCCTTTACTTCAAATTTCTCTGCCAGTCTTTTCAGCTCACTGGACTTTCCGAGCCCTTTGACACCAGGTGAGGTTGGTGAAGTCAATCGACTGACGATACGGTGGTCACTTTGGGTTTGAAGAGTCTCTGTGGTTTGGGTGGAAGACTCTGTAGACTGCTGCTTCTGCTGGGCCGCCTCCATGGCTACTTTCTTCTCCTGCAGGGCTAACAGAAGCATGTCTTTCTCTGCACGAAGCTTGGCCACCTCTTTCTCAAGCGCAGGAACACCCTTTACCCTCTCCTCCATCTCCTTCAGCTGCTTCAAGGCTGTGGCCATCTGCTCCCTAACCGTCTGCAGCTGGCTGGGAGGGATCGGAGTCATCGCAGTGCCGGCAGCTGGGGTGCTGCGCCCTGAGGTCTGAGGACTGGGTTTAGTCCAGCTACTCTGCAGAGGCTGAGTGGATGGGGAGGGTAAGAGCTGTTTGGGAGGGTCCGCGAGCTGGAACCGCCCGCCATTGTGGTGCTGGTGGGTTTGCTCCTGCTGTAGCCGCCGGCTGGTTTCCAGAAGAGTCCGCTCAACTCTGGGGTTGCGCTGCGGCGGAGGGGGCGGCACTTTGGCCCCGGCGGACAGCGGAGGGCCAGTGAGGAGGGTTACAGGAGAAAGAGAGAGTCCCTCACAGGGTGCTGAACCGAGGCGGTTGCGTGGCGGCGGTGGCGGAGGAGCTCTGCCATCTTCACTTGCTGGGGACGCAAGAGATTCTGTGGATGTCCAGCCACTGGTACGCCCACCTACACTCGGGCTCCTCTGGGAGTGTCTGACCCCTCGGCCCAGGCGGCGGGAGCTGACAGGCGCCCGACGGAGATTGTGCCCACTCTCTATTTCCTCTACATATTTGAGGAAGTCCAGGTCCAGCTGGAAACCATACGGGGTCTGGACGGAGTAGGAACCAGGCTGGTCGGCCTCCTCCTGGCTGGAGTACATGAATGGAGAGCCCAGATCTGAAGGGAGGAGGACAAGTAACATCGATACATTACTGGTGGTTTCCTCATGAACAATTTAAAAATGTTTTTTTACAGCATGATGCAACAGCAAAACCTCAACTTAAAGACTACAGAAAATACAGAAACAAGGGCGTCTGCGGGCAGTTTCTTACCAGGCAGCTTTGGGTTAACTTGCACCGACTGAGTCATTTTTCAGGACTGGGACCTTTCAGCACGTGTGCAGCTTCAAATCAACACCTGGCTAAAGAAAAAAAACACAGTAACAAGTAAATTTGTCATGAACGGAGACGGAAGAGGAAAGAAAAGTATATAGTTTCTAAAACAGCACACAGCAGTTTGATATAACACATCACAGGAAGTCTATCATTTGTTATCTAGTGACTGTCAAGACGTGTCACCGTGTTTGGGTTTTCTTTCATCGTGTGCACCGTATATTCTCAACATACTTTACTAATAGGAGACAGATTTACACAACAAACAGCAGAAACAGTGCAACTTCTAAACAACCCCAAGTGGCTCCGTGCTCTTGGTTTAATGGCGGACATAGGTGCGTATTTATGGGAGTAGTAAACATACTACAAAGTGCAGAAAAGCCTCAAGAAGTTTATGTGTTTTCTTATGGCTCGTTAGCACAGGTGACAGCCTGTGACTGAAGAGGAGGTGAAGTCCCTTCTTTCAGAGATAAAGAGGTTTTGTTAAATGGATCCCTTGTTTGCTTTTCCTCTTAGAGGTGTTGAAGGACGTTAAGCCTGACATCATCCATACCTCAGAGTGTATGTGTGTGTTTTCTACTTTGAAGCTTGTGACTTCTTTGCCTGAGATTGTTTGAGCATTCAGCGTTTCTAAACTGTGGAATTCAAGCTCTCTCTTTCCTGAAGTCATGAGTCATTACATGCCACTAAGAGTTAAGATACGTGTCTGAAGTGCATGTGTGTGTGTTCTGTAAACTTCTGACAAAGTCAACAACAAAGAGCTGAACTTTGTCCAAAAACCTCAAGATTGCTGCTCCATTAACAACAACATCACACCATCCAGCTTTACTGAGAAACCACAGGATTCCTCTCACCACAAGGCTGCTAAAACCTGACATAAATACCGCTTCACTGGGAAATCAATTATTTCCTCCAGGCATAATGTCCATTTGTGCAGACACATGAAAACTGCTGAGAAGGAAAACTTGGTGGACGTGGCACAGAAACTTGAGGGAGTGGAGGGGAATATTAAAAAGTGAACTTTTATATTTACACCAAGGAACTGATGTATAGAAGTCTGAATGACTGAAGTGTCTGACTTATCAGTTTTTGGGCATCTTTTAAGAGGCTTAGATTCTTTATGTCTGTCGTAATCTCCATGACACAAGAACATGAGTGCTCGCAGGATTAGTGGTTTGTCATCAAGAATATTAATGAAAGGTTCTTCATTAACATGCAGATTTATGCAGCAAGAAATATCTAATCAAATGACCTGCTCTATATGAGGTACCTGAGGTGTAAGGATTAAGTTTCTACTCAGTTGAGTTCACAGTCACAGACGCCATCGTGACGACAAACTATGTACTATGGTGGCAGAATGTTAAACCACAGTTTATTACAATTACAAAATAATAATAATGAAGCTGAAAAAGCACAACTAATGATGCAAAACAAAGCAGACAGTTATCGTGTGTCAAAGCACAGTGAAGTGTACCTCTCTCAGCTGCTCAGTGAACAATTCATGTAGCTGGAGTTCAGGCTGGTTCCCTCCTCCCTGCTCCACACAGCCCTGAGAGACACAGACAGAGAGAGAGAGAGAGATCGTCAAACCAGTCCAAAAACTACTGCCATCACAACACAAGAGTACATTAATCTGTGAAAAACGAAGGAAAGACCTGAAGAAATAAGTGAAAAAACAAGTGTAGATGCTTCACGCCTCTTGATCTCAACCTGACTGAATTGAGACCAATGAGTTAGACATCATCAAAACACTGAGATATCAACATTCATCCCTCCAGTAGAGAATCACACACTTCTCTGTCAAGGAAGCTTTACTGGAGGCCGTCTGACAGTGTACAATCTGTGAGTGAATGTGTGTGTTGCCCTTGATTAACAAGTCTTTAGTGTCACTTGATTTATAAGATCAAAAGGTAAAAATGAAGCCTCGATCTTTCCAGCTATGGAAACAACAAAGGAAAATATCTACAAGACCACAGAGGAACATGTGCCACCACCTGACAAGAGAAGAAGACACAGAAAGCCCAAGTCATGACGTCACGTCTCGTTCAGGATTTCTTTCATCTGTCTTTGGAAAAACAAAGCCTGTCCCTGATGTTTTCTTTCCATATTCTAAGACAAATCTGCATCCACTACAGCAGCTGGTAAAAGAAACTGAACTCTTCATGATTCACTGCAGCTTGGTTTTCTCCATATTCATAAAACTCACCACTGTTCTCTTCTAAACCTTTATACTTTCTAGTTGTAATCTCTGCAGTTTAACAACTTCTACACTGTCAAGTGCTCTGTCCTGCTGTTATTAAAGACATGTCTGAACTAACCGCGACCCCTCGACTCACTCAAGGACTGATCTCTTTGACTTAGCCATGAGTTACCTGTGAACATCTAGGCACACTGAACTACTTTTCCTGAGGACTGAGTTACTAAATGTTCTCACGCTGGAAGGGTCCATTTAAAAAACAAAACCTACTTGAAAAAAGATATCTACGTATATGTGGACTCGGCCTTCAGTAGCCAGGAGGTGCCAGATGAGGAAGCAAGAACGGAAAAGTCATGAGGCTCGACAACAGGATGTTAGTGTAAACTGGGACGAGGTGTACATCCACCTGCACTGCTGCAGACTTCACTGTCACAGGTGTGTGGGTTTACAAAGAAAATTACTGGGACTGCTGTCTGTGTGGGTCATAAAAACCCAGTGTGTTGTGTACATGCTCAGTTTCTTCTTTAAGAAAGATTTGTGCAACACAAAATCTCTCTGTCTTTGAAAACGAAACCGTACGGTCTCAGATAAAGTAACCTGTGCCCCCACCACCCCCAGTATACACACACAAAACCTTGGATGCACACAATCATTCACTCTGTTTCAAACACACGCACAGATGTGTTTTCCAGCAGCCTCAGGCACATTCCTACAGTAACACATGCTGCTGCAACACGCTGGTCGTCCTTCTGACTGACTGACTACTGATAACCCATAACCACACACACACACACACACACACACACACACACACACACACAGATCATCTGTCAGCTCCGACTGCAGCCAACAGACACTTTATTGTCAAAGAAAAGACCACAAACATTCAGCCACACAGAAGGCCAATTAGCGCAAATTATATCATGGAGCATGGATTAATTAAAATATGCAGTGGAATGAAAAAAGAAAGAAACTAATCTAACTGAAAACAGTGTTTCTCCTCTTTATCTTATCTGTCGCTGCTCTGTTTCTCCTCAGAGTTTCTGTTGGCCTCCTCTCTGTGCAGCGATAATCAGGCCAATCAGGCATAAGATACACAAAGGCTAAAAGGTTTTCAAGGACGTGACCTCGCCTCAGTGTTTTAACTTTGGTCCAAACCAGAGAGAAGTAGTTTACTGTACTTTGAGTTTATGTATCGAGGTTGTTTAGGATCAAAAAGAAGCTAACCAGAGCTTATAAACAAGCCACATGATTCGCTAGTAGTTTGTTTATTGGGCAGTTTTAGTAACGTGTAATCCTGCCTGGTTGGATAATTTTGAAGCTGAAACAAGTCTGAAACCAGGATTTGTCTCATCTTATCAGTGCCACAGTACGTTTCAATTCATGTTTTTGCCAAAAATCCAGTTTAAGATTGTGTCCAAACGTTGTACTCTTTAATTCTTTTTCTTTCTTTCTTTGTCAAAGCTGGATGGAGACTCCACGGTATCGGTCTGGACTCTCTTGTATGAAGTACAGGTCTGGGTACAGTTCCAGAGCAGGGCTATGTTTTATATCAGTGACAACAAAGTATGTGTCTTTAAAACATGTAACAAGAAGCATTTGTATTTCTGGGCCAGTTTTGATGTGACATCATCGTTACTGCTGCACAAAAACATAAGTGTCTGACTGTAAATGACAGAATATCTGTCTGTCTGTATTTCAACTTTCTCAACAACTGATTGATTTTGAACTTGGCAGGTGTATTTCTGAGGATTCAATGAAGTGCAGAGTCGAATGTGAAGTTTTTTGGATGAGCAGTTCTCAAGAAAGCCTTGAACGTGGAACTACGCCATGAGGGCAATGCAGCGCCTGGAGAACCAACAAAGCAAGCTAGGTCAACCCCTACCGACATGCACATTTTGATCAGAAATGCTAGAGATTTGGAAATAATCATACTCAAACCCATTTTCATGCACCTGTGTACCATCTATTACTGTTTTCCACTGGAGTTCAGGTGACATCTTCTAAACCTGGCCAACACTGTTAGAATAAAATTAACTCAGAAAACTAAAAACAAGGCACCTTAACTGGTCTTTCTTCTCCACCAAGCTGACTGAAGTGAGAACACAATGTGGACCAGCTGAGAAAAAGAAGGACAGTTTAGGTTTTAGGCCATAACTTACTAAAAAGTCTGGATTAAAACAACAGTCAAGTGCCCATATGAATATTTGAAACAGGGTTCAATTGCTGTAATCATTCATTCACTGGTGTAAAAAGTTTATCTGAAGCTTAGCTGAGGTTTCAGCAGCCTGAGTTCGTCAAGTCATGTCTTGCACAGTTTTCACAAATTCCTTCTTTTTGTCAGGGTAACATTTTATGATAAAGAAGAAATAAAGAAGGAATTTTATTCTTAAAAGCCTGTTTCTTCAAAAGATATCTATCTAACTCGATTTGAGTAACTCCGAGTTCTGACACCTAACGTTAACTTCAGATAAACTTTAGAATACATTTTCATCGTCACTCATAGTTTGACATTTCAAGCACATTAGGATAAAGTGGTCAGATTGAAAAAGACGAATCAATACACCAAACAAAACCAGTTCCAGTGTTGATATGAGCACCTGACTATTATTTTAAGACTTTACAAGTTGTGAACCCTGTCGTCACAGGTTCAGCTTTTGTTTCCACTGTTGTCCTTTTCTCTGTCGATTCTGGAACAAAATTTTGGCTCCGCTCATGAAGGTGGTACTGAATCCAAACAGCACAATTAATAAAACAGGATGTGTGTTCGAGTATACAGGTAATACTCTGACGCAAAAACACAGTGGAAACACAAGGAAGAACGCAGCAGCAAAGCCTCACAGGTTCCTAAAAGTTCATGTTATGGGGTATGCTGACTGATATTTTTAGAGATGAATTCCTGATTTAATCACTCTAGAGTGACGGTATCTACAGCATTATTTTAATAAAACAGCACTGCAAACTTTTATTAGACGACTGTCCGTCAGTTTCTCAGTCAGTCATCCACAGCAGCATTGAAACGCCATGAAAAGCGATTTAAAAAACAGACACAAAGATGGCAGCTGCACGAGGCGCATGCAGCATAAACTGCAGTGTTTTTTTTACAACCAGTAATTTATAAAATGCTGAGATGTATTTACTTTTCATCCCAACACTCATCTCTCCTCTCTCTGCTCTGCTCTTCATCCTCCTTTCATTCTTCATTTCTTTTTTCTTTCCCCTCATCGATTCCCCTCCACATCTCCTCCTCTCTCGTCTCTCCCCTCCTCTCCTCACATGACTCTCATTCCTCCTCACACCCTCTTCTTTTCTCACCCCCCACTGACACACACACACACACACACACTCTTCCCTCAGCTCCTCTCAAGTGTTGCTGTTTTTCTCTCTGATTTGATGACAGGCAGCAAATTACAGAGAAGCTGCATTCCTTCTCTCTACACCCCAAGTCCTGACCAGCTGAGAGTCTCACTCACACACACACAATGACAAAAACACATGTAAAAACTTGCAGATCCTGCATAAACACACAACATGTGAGCATATATACTCACACATACACAACATCCACAAATCTGATTGTACTTAAAAGGTCCCATATTTTACTCACTTCTCCAGTGTTTTAATTGAAGTTTTGATATCTATAAAAAGATATATTTGTGGTTTTAAGCATTAAAAAACCTCTCAATATAAAATATAGTTATAATTGCCTTTCACGCTTCTCTCTGGAGCTCTAACAAGAACAAGGTGTTTTGTGTCTCAGAGTCTCTCTTCTGATTGGCCAATTGTTTTCTGAGTGGCACACGACCAGGCCACCCACAGGTAAGGGATTATAGCCAAGTTGAAGTTTATGGTGACAGCCACTCTCTGGTATTTAAGAAAAGAAACTTTAGCCACTGTTCTCAAATGTTACTGTCTCTGGGAAGGCTGTGCAATGATATACAGGGCTTTACATTTTTTGTTTTGTAGCTTGCTAGCTTAAAAAAAAAGGTTGGACGGTGGGTTCTGGTGGGTCACGCTGGGAGCATAGCTGAAGGTGGAGACTGTATCGTCTATAGTCCTGATTATAAAGCTGAAACACAGTTTTAGTTTTATAATCAAAAAGACATGGAAATTTCACTTTTTATGAACCTTTAAGCATGTGACTACACACACAAACACACAGTCACATGATGCCACAGTCAAAAACGATGTTCAGAGCTACAAATTTTCAGTGAACTGATTTTGGGCATACCTCTTTAATTCAGTAAACATTTAACTGGATTCTATTGTGAGCAGATAAACTGCATTGTTCTCACCAAACAGCCGTAGATATCGGTGTTTCCACGACTGCAAATTGAGTTCACATGACATTCCTGATTCAGATTTAACGCAACATGACAATCACAACTGCAGCAGACTCACACCCAACACCGCAGTCACATTTCATTACATTACAGGCGGTGCAGTGAGAGCAGTCATACAGTAACCTTCAACTTCTGCCAACGTTATCAGACACCAGGAGCAGAAAATAAAGCCAGTGCTCTGAGGAACCAAGTGGAAATAAGACTCAGATAATATGATAACAACACATCATAGTTTGTTACAAATCAACTGTTTGTGCATTTTCATTGGTTCAGGTTTAATTCAGTGTCACTTCATGCCAGGGTGTTGTGTAATACTTCATTTTATGGGTGTGTGATTACTGAATCATTTTTTAAGAAACTCCCAAGAAGTTTTCCAGAACAGAACTACCATATCTAATTTAGTATTACAGAAAAAGTAGAAACAAACTTTTACTCTGCCAGTTAATTGATTTCAGTTGACTTCCAGAGCAATTAGAGTCTTTTGGTCCATACACAGCAGATCAACTCATCATGAAAAAATCTGTAAAATAATCTGTACCCGAGCATGAAGTCCAACAAATAAGGAAAATAAAGTTTCCACTCATAAATTAATAATGAATGAAAGAAAATTTCCATGTGTTGTCCTTAAAGGACATTCTGATTTCCCTATAAGCAGTAAATAAAATTATTAGGAAATTATGGACCAATGAGGTAAATAAAGAAGAATCACAGAAATGCCAAGATCTGGCTGTAAAGGTTGTAAACAAGACGATTTATTCAGACTGCCGACATCACTGTACTTGGAATCAAGTGAAAGTGACGGTAGGTCAGTGTTAAAACTGCTCGTGTTTCTTTCCCCACTGGACTAATGTTTGGCAACATCATCATGTTCTCCGACTGCAACAGGAACTATGAAACCAAAGGAATTAAACTAGTCACTAACTTTGTTTTTTGAATTTCCGCTGCATTTGAAAACCCTGATGGTGGATTAAAAGATGACTGTGGGCATTTGAAACCATTTCCACAACATGGGGAAACAGTGACACAGAGTCATCCTCTGGTTTTTGCTGTTGTGCGACTCTGATGTTTGAGTTGGATGAACAAATAGGAGACTGAAAACTTCCATGAAGCTATTAATAAATAAGATTAGATTTCTCTCATTCAATCTCCAGCTCACTGAACTGCCCCTTTCTCTCTCTGGTTAAAAACCAATCCAGAAGAAAACAATTTAACTTTCATTATCATGTCAAAAAGTGATTAAAAATCCACACCAAAATTTAGCTGGTTCCTCTCTGGCCCATCCCTCCATCAACATTAGTACAAACTGGTTCAGTTAATTTTGTGTAATCCTGCTGACAAAAAACACACCAACACACACCGGTTGCACCCAATACATCCTTGTTATATGAATGAAGTGATGCACAAACTGAAGCATCCACGGCATCCCCACCACTAAAGTTAATAAACATTTGGAAAGTACCGTACTAACCCCCGGAGCACTTGAGATTATCTTACAAGAAGCTAATTTAGTCGCTGGTTTCCAGTTGAAACACAGGTTTAAGTGCCTTAAAGGTAGTCTGGGAAAGTTCTTGTGGCAGAAACACCCTATTGATGAGTATTATATTACTGTTATTATCAGTTATGTTCTGAGCAGATCAGGGTTTAAGAGGTCAGAGCTTCAAACCAAACGAACACCTCACTTTACCTTCAAAACACAGCGCTGCACACTTGACTAAGATTCAATGAACTTGACCTATAGCTGACGAGTTAGAGCAGGCAGATGTGGGAGCAACACACGCATTTATTTCTTTAAAAATAACTAACATGGATCAGTACTTCAATGATAAAAAGTGTTTCCTAACAAGTATCATTTACAGAACAATTTGTCTTTGATTCGGTTTTTTCCCCTCTGGGTTCAGTAGGAACATGTGACGAGTCGCCCCAGAGCAGAAGCTGTTAATGAAGACGAGAACATTGGATCGTCCTGCGTTCACAGTCCGCTTTGTGGAAGAGGAAATGTTGGTTCGAGGCTTAGGGCCATGTTTTGAAACAGTGACCTCATCCCCCAATGCCACCCTGTTCCCAAGAAAAGAAGAGCAGGGAAGCCAGAGAGAGAGAGAGAGACACACACACACACACACACACACACACACACACACACACACACACACACACAATCTGATTGACAAGGAGGGGAGGGAGCAAATGCCAACATCCTCTCTCTCACTGACAGCAACTTTTACTATCCGACTGCTTTACATGAGAAAAACCCCCATTCAGAAATCTGGACACACACAGAAACAGAGATGCAAACACAGGCTTGCACCCCTACATGCATACCATGCACACAAACACACTGGGATTGCTATACTTGTGGGGACCATCACCGTTTCAATTTGTCTGCTGACCAACTTGTAACAAAATTCTTATTGGACAATGCAACTTAAATATGATTTATTTCTCTCCTGTGATTCAAATATTTTTAGATTCAGCATGACTTAAACTTTATGTCCAAAAATCTGCCCAGAAACCACAGAAAGCAGAGGCTCCTTATGATTTCAGAACTTGTCTGAGAATAATCAAGCTTTTACGTTTTCCTCATTATCAGAGAAACCCAGTGATGGTTGTCAGTACATCCACTGGTACATTGTAATCAGGGACTGCTAATAGTTAATTCTGCATATTTTTAAGGGCATTATGTAATTTTATTTTGAAGAAAATTAAAGGCTGTTGGATCTAGAAGAAATGTTAATACCTTTAAGCGCTTTAATGTTTTAAAGCAACATTGGTATTTATCTGAAGAATCATGGAGGATCTAGTCAAAGAAAGAATCTAATTCCAAACTTTGTGAATCTAAATTTAATCAGGAGATTGATGTCAATATCCAAACCTTTTGTTTTGAGATTGTCTTCCCACTTCCAAGGTCAAGAACAAACTCTGGGTCGCAGCTTTCAAGCCAACACTGAATACAATTTACTGACATCCATGTAAACTCCCTGCTGATGAAGATCATGTGATATTATCAACAGAACAGCTTTTACATTTACTTTGAGGGGAGACTGTTGTGTAACTGATGTTCCCAAGGTCAAGCACGAACCTTGAACCTGAACTCATCTCCGAGCAAACGTCGTTTTTCCACAACTTTTAACTTTCATCCCAGTTACTCATAATCCTGAACTTAATCAGCTGTGGAGGCGAGGAGAAGATCTCTTTCATGTCTTTATCCTCACAAGGACATTTAGGCCTCATAGACACAAAAACACGCATGCACACGCACACACACACACACACACACACACACACACACAGAAGGGCCTCTCTGCTGCTCGGATAAATCTGCAGTTTCCTGAAGGGAAGCCCACTACTCCCCCAATAAATCCCCCCTCATCACCACACACACACACACACACACTCACACACACACTCACCCCTCCATGCCCCTGTGGGAGACCTCCCATTGTCTCCCAGTAGGAACTGAGGGAGGGGGGAGGGGAGAGGAGGGGGGGGTCCTGCCAGGAAGCCCATCAGGCCGACCTGAAAGCTGCTTCCTGAAGGCAGCAGGAAAACACCGGAGAGAAGACAAGAGCTGAACAAATACAACCAGTGTGACACCAACACACACACGCTGCCGCATCCTGCAGCCGACAACAGCACCACGGTCGACATCACATGATGCATCACACTGAGGTTAGATAACGTGTTATCACTTTTGGCGAGGACTCAAGTGTTCAAGTGTTTGTGTGCGGTAAATCTCACACATGTGGTAACACTCTGTCACCTCCACACACACACACAGAGGACTCCTGCCTCCAGATGCCATCTCCACTGCCTTCATCATAAATCACACACCGACGTCACATCACTAACAATCAAGTGTGTCCCACTGTATGGAGGAAAAAAAGAAATAAATTTTTTATCGCAGTCAGGTTGACTTCAAACATCACATGCGTCCTGCCTCCCCTCCCTCTTCCTTCCAGATTCTCCAGCAAACACAATCAGGCACATTCAAACTCCACAATGAGGCATTATGCCTCTTTGGTGGCGACGCTGTTTGTCGAAAAGTTTTGTGAGGCCTCGTTGTTTCTCTCCACTCAAAGCCCCCCCGCCCTCCCGTGCTCCCTGCCTTTTCCCGACTGTGTCCAGGTTCAAAATGTCACAAAGTGAATTCAATAAAGTCGCTGGGGAAGTCCAACACTTGGAGAGTTTCAGGATGAAGAGGCCGTGTCTGGCAGTGGAGGCTCGGGCTCAAAGCTTCTAACAGAGGACAAAGAGAGGCCACTGTCAATGGACACAGACACCCAGAGACAACTTTTACAGAAAAAATCCCACCACTCTTCTCAGATCTCCTCAAGTCTGAGACATTAAACACATCTGAGGAGTGGTGTCATGATAAATTACTGTCTACTACACTCCAAAAAATAAATCAAAAACAGGATACTAGTGTCAGTGTAAATGCACATAGCCACTATTTTCCATTTTGTTCGAGTCAACTAAATCTGCACTGTTAATCCAGTTGGCAACTCTGCCCAGTGACAAGATCCCAGGTTGGTTTCTTGTGCAGCGCTTGTGCACACTCCATCTTATGCTCACTCATCAACAAGGTACTTAAAATTCATTACTTGAGGCAAAAAACATGCTCCCACTCAGAAACAGTCAAACCACTCTCTTTTAGCAGAGGACCACAGACTCTCATTACAACTGCTTGACACTGAGCTGAAAACCACCCAACAGCACGCTGGCAGTCACAGTTCAATGTACAAGACAGAGCTTACAGCACTGAGCAGACGTTTTAGACACTTTAGATGTTTAGATTCTTCCATCAGGAAGGCGTCTGACTGGTCCTAAATTCATTCTGCAGCTTCGCAAGGACCTCAAATAAACTATCTTTAGCAACTACAAGAACTAGAGATTTGAAGAAATTTCCTTAATCGATCATCTGGAAAATTAACAATTATCACTTAATCATTATTACGCTACTAAAGAAAGTGTGTTTTTCTTCAATGAAATCTTTATTCCAAGAGGAAAGACTTAATGTTGAACTAAGAAAGCAAAACAGAAAATCGTATCAAATGTTTATGTTGTATATAAATGTAATATTAGGTTGTTTAGTGAAGACAATGTAGCTTGTATGAATCTAAAAGGCACCCGGCTGAGAGCGAGTAAGTAACTACTAGCCTACTGATATTTTTTATTGAGAAAGACAAGCATGTCAACATGTCAACATGTTCAGTGGTGAGACAGTGAGTCCAGCGGCTGAAAACACCTGCTTGTTTACCTTCAATTTCTATGGCAGCACAGTTTTCTCTGTTAAATTTTAATCGCACCTCCTGCTGGTTGCTCTGCAGTAGATAGTCTCCCCCTCCACAGAGCCCTGATCTGAACATCATGGAGTCAGTCTGCGATTACATGAAGAGACAGAAGAAGATGCTGAGAACAAGCGACATAAAAAACTGTATCCAGGAGAACTGGTGCTGTTTTAAAGGTAAAAGATGGTCACAGCAAATACTGACATGATTCAGGTTTACTGAGCTTTTTATGAAATTAGCTGATAAATAAAAACATCTCATGGCATCACTGTTGAAAGCATCTTCACTTTTCTTTCAGCAGCTAAACCTTACTGCTTAAGACAAACAAGAACAACAGGCTCAGTCATTCTACACTCATCAAGCTGAAAGTGCTTACAAACCACTACAAAGTATTTTTGTGTGGATTTTCTCCACGAGGATGAAAGGAGCCCGAAACAACAATTTGCTTTTTGTTGGGGGGGAAAAAAACGGCACCGCGGTTTTTCATCCAGTAAAGACTCAAACACGGAAAACCACAGAACCAAAGACCTGACTGGACATGAGTGAATTCTTGGAAAAGCAACATTATACGTTTCTTTCTGGAAACAATGATGCTGGCGTCAAGTTTGCAGCCTAGAAAGCTTCAGATTTTGAGTTTGTACGCAGTCAGCTGAGGCAGTCCCATGCCTGCCAGCTAGCTGCCTGCCCCTCCCTGAAACAAAGCAGGGCTCACAAATCGAGTTCCCCCTCTCAATTAGCCAGTTTCCAGCTCTGATGTCACGTTGCATTTTGGACCAAACACACCTTGTTTTCCCTCTGTGGTGAAACACTCACACACACACAAACTCTCCAGGCTTGTTTCCCCCCCAACATGTCAGACCAAACCTTAGTAGAAGTTCAGCTTGTTTTCTCTGAACTTTAATAATTTGTCTCTCTCTTTTCTCTCATTTCCTTTTCCTCTAATCGCATCAGCTCTTCGTGTTTTCCAGCCAAGCAAATAACAAAAATAAACCAGCCTAAGGCGTCTGAAAGTTCCTGTAAGTTGACCTAGATATCTGGTCTGCAGATTTGTGTTTAAGACGAGACTGTGACCCATTTGTCTTCTTCACAACAGTAGCAACTGGGGCCTCCAGATGTTTGATTCTCCTAACTACAGAACAAGACCAGATGTCAGCCTCTGCTGTTTTCTGCCCAGAAACAACTGAAATATGTGTCAGTTATCATGTTATTTCCTTCGCTGGTGGAAATTATACCAGTTCAGCTTCTCTTTGATGAGGAGGGTCGGGGTAATGACAAGGCAGATGGTGTACGTAGGTCTATGAAACGCTTTGAAACGTCTTCCAAAAAGCTCCCTAAGAACACACCTTCATCACCATAGAGCTGCTCCTCTGGAAAAATACATGTTTGTGGGCTCTAATTCAGTTTTCCATAATGTAGTGATTCAGTTAGCTTCTGAGATTCAGGCCGGTCATTACTCCTGTACTCGCAGTGAGATGCAATTTGCCGTCTGCCAGGCATTACGAAACTCAATTGAACACACCCGATGCCCTGCGGTCGACTCAGAGACAATCCACTGGGTGATTTCACCCAAATTGCAGACTCTTTTCATAAAATTTGGCTTTTATTCAGCTCTACTTTTGTTTCCTTGACTGTTACATTATTTATTGAATTTAGTCTAACAATTTTACCTCTGCTCAGTATTTTGATGCTTTTGAAGTTGTAACTATTTTACCCAGAAATAACAGCTTCAAAATGATTAAATTGTGCCTCCTTCATTCCCACTCCACGCCCCAAACACCTGCTCTTGCACCATGTTAACTTTGGTGAACAAGTGTGTAACGTTTTATGGCGCTACATCACACACAGAAGCTAGCTTGGTGAGTCTCTTTCATTAATTGTCCCCTTCAATGAATTTTGTGTTTGTGACAGAACCACTGACAAGTTTAGTTTTCTGTACATGAGCTGTTAGCTTGTGGGGGTAAATGGCCCCTGGTACCCATGACCGCTCAGACTCTGGGGCCCAACAGAGTTTAATGCATCAGGGCCCTGTAATTCCCTCTTGTGGCTGCAGAGGCTGCTGTTGCCTCTGCTCAGGAAAGTTACATAGTGTTGCTTTAATGCTTTATATATCAGTTATAAGTCATTATTAAGAACAATTTTTAGGTTGCCTAGTTATGTAAAATTAATGTGGTTGGTGTTTTTCCTCATCAGCATGACATGTTTGTCATTTTAGCTTTTTAACTCTCCAGTAAGCGATTTCACCTCTGACTTAATGAAAAAAAGCAGCAGGAAAAGTCTGAATGTAATCTGCTGATTACATTCTTGATTAATTGTTTGTTTGTTTTGTCCATAAAATGTCAGAAAGTAGTGGAAAAGGCCTGTTTTTTTCCTCTAAAGACCAACAGACCTATATAGCAAAATATTCAGTTTAGTATCATGTACAACAGAGAAATGCATCAGATCCTCACATTTTTTTTCATGAAACATGAGTTTAAAAATTAATAACAATTAATTAATCAAGTAATTTTCTTTCAATCAACTAACTAATTGTTGCAGCTCTAATTAATTTATAATACATGCTCATAGCCAAAAGTTATTCTAATTAATGGTTTAAAACTGATCTGTTAAGAAGTAGTAATTGCGTCAACCATATCAACCATAATATTAGTTCTAACTTAGAAAGTAGCACCATTGTTTTTATGTTAAAATGCTTTACAATGTGACCAATATACATAAATTAAAACATAAAGAGTATAAAAACAAGAAAGATGAGATCAAAAGGTAAAAGAATAGGAAAGGTAGAGAAAGTGAAATAAAACAGGATGTAAAAAACTGTTCTCAGCTGCAGTGTGAGCTGAACATGACAGTGTTGTTCTGCCCTCATATATGACTTCATAGGACAGGGGTGCTTTTCCACAGTGCTAAACACAACATTTGTTCCATTATGAGCCGGTGAACAGAGGTGACCTCTGTGCTGCCGATGGGAAACCAGGCTCCTGTCTAGAGTTTGAAAGTGCAGTTCAAGGCCTCGCTTTCGCTTCGCCCTCAGAGACATTTCTCAGGCATTAGATTCAAAAGCAGAAACAGCATCAGACGATTTCAAGGGACGTCAGCGGCAGAGAAAGTCTGAATACAACCACAAGACTTTCATTGTTTGATCCAAAATTGAAAGTTGGGTTCATCACAGTGACATGCAGTGTTTCCAAAACTGGCTGTGGTTTGGTTCTTTCAGAGAGAGGCTGGTCAGTTTTGGCAGAGCAGGAATCTGATCTTTTTGGTGCTCAGGCCACAAGAGTCAAAACCCAGTCTGCCACTTTCACAAGTTCACCAGTCAAAAGGTCTTTTAAGGTCAATTATTGCAACCTATAAATGAAGCTTGGTTCGTTAAGTGTCAGGTTGAATAAACAAATTCACGAGACGCTGCCAGACTCAAGCAGTGTTATATGGTTATTTTGGCGTTTTCCCACCCTGATGTTAGTGCACAGAGTTTGATTAGTGTCTCTTTCCCAAGCCCTGCCATGTACTTGAGTTAACGTGGGTATTTTTAGCCCCGTGTTTTTCATTTAGTGTTTCTCAGGCAGGGGAGATAGCAGGAGGAGGAGCATCTGATTGGACCACAGCGGTAGACCTCCGCTGATGGTCACATAAATTCTTACTGTAGTCCCATTTTGTTTTCCTACTTGTTTTACATTTATGAGAAGCACCGATTGTTTGGAGGGTGAATGTGGCGTCAAGTTAATGAGCGTTAACCCTCCACAAACAACAGACCAAGAGACTTTAAAAAGCTAAATTTTAAAGGATAAATTTTGGTTAAATTAAAAACACATCAATGAGATACACATATGTTTCTTGATTGCGATAAACTTGGATTCTGTAGTTTATTTTGAGTCACACATGCACCATCCTGCTGCCATAAAGACTCTAGACCATCAAATGTGTCTTAATCCGCAGTTGAAAATAGTCCCTGAGAAAAATACTGTTTACTCCCATTTGAGTAACAAATGCTAAAGCCTTCAGGGCCCAGTTGTTTTAGGAGACTGCTGAGCCTTTTTAAAAAAAATAAAAGTATGTATTTGTGTCCTGTTTTTAAAGATTTCTTCATCTCCACTGGGGCTGAGGGCCACAGAAGTATCGATAGAGAAACTAACGCACTGTTGGTTTTGGTCTTTTCATGTAAGATTTGTCACAGAATAATCAGCAGCCTTATCCTTTAATAACCTTTTCATTCTTTACTTAATTCTTCATTATGCTGCACCACCCCCACGTAAAGAATGTGTCCTCAGCCTCACAGTTCAAGATAAGGAAACCAGAGCCTGCAGCAAACACTGACTGTAGATGCATTCAGCGAGACGACCTTTGGCTAATTTTCCTTTCCCATTACAGCAATCAGTAGATTCAACTATAGAGCACAAGGGAGGTCTGTTATCTTGAGATCACAACTTAATACTTCATTCATTATCTCCAAATCTATTTTCTTCTGATCACCACTTACCCTAATGTCATTATCTTAAAATAACTAACTGTTATTCTCAGATACTTGTATTTATTTTCTTAAAAGGTCATTATTACAAGCTGTCCCAAACTATTAAGCCATTTTTTCATCAAGATCACAACAGAAATATCAAATTAATTTTTGCACGATAATTGGATCCAATGTGACTGCCGAGTCTGTGCCAATCTAATAGCTGAACTGAATTAGACAATGTCAAAAGGAAAGATCACACTAGATTTAATTTATTCAGAAGCCAAGAGGAATGACCTGATAAAAAAAAGAGAAACATGGACAGACAACCAAATTCAGCGTGATTAAAATTAACGGTGGTTGAGTTATATTTCTGCAAAAACATGAATCTGACTTCTTGAAAGGATTTCAAACTGTCTGATTTCCCCACATAATGAAAACTCAATCTGGGGAAAAATTTAATATAAAGGTCCAAAAGTTGTTTGATTGAGGTAAATAACTCATGATCCTGAGTCTATTGGAGCAAATAAAATTATGAGCAACAGAGGCGCTCCTGATTCCTGCAAATGTCAAATTGTCTCCCAACTTCAGCGACAGTACAACTACACAAGCATGTTCTCACCCACAACTGTCTTTGTTTTACGACTAAATATTTGTGCAGTTCCTATCATTACATCCTGCAGTGTACAGCTGTCCTATATTGTGATGCCTGCATACTTCCTGTCAAGTTTGTAGCCAAATCCAAAGTCATTGTTTTACAATAATTGAACATAGTCTCTGTTACAAAAAACAATAAACTATGACTGATCAAGTGTTGTTCTACCTTGTAAAAACTAGGACTGCACGTAGACAACTCTCAGCTGCCTCTCTCAAACACACTGAGCTGAACTTCTGAAGAGCTTCTCCTTCTTTCAGGGGCAATTTGGGAAGCCACTCCAATCAGGGAATCTGGCATGAAGCAGAAACTGGCAATTTCCATTTTCAAAGCCTGGATGCCTGCTAATTATGATGAAAGCCTCCAGCTATCAGGTTTCACACAGGGCCTGACACTTTAAACTAATTGTTGCCTCCGAAAAAGAAATCCTTGAAGTTTAAAAAGGTAAACAAACCACTGTGACTTTCATAAAGCAGAGAATGGAAAGATATTTAAACCTTTGAAAAGCTGTCCTGGAATTAATGTTGTGATTGCAATCAGTATATATCTGCTCAGTGCTTTTATAAAACATAAAACGCAGTTTGGCCTCAAGGTTTCTCTCAAACTAATGAACAGCTCTGCCTTTGAGTGGAAATGTTAAAGCTTCACACAGAAACTTTAAGATGTAGATTTTTTTATTCCACACATTCTTCTTTCTCATCAAAAACAGTTGGCTACATTACCCACAATGCAACTTGACTTCTGATGGTTTGGTTGGAGATTTGAGTGCGTCATACTAAGGCAGATGGGGAAGGAAAAACATTCACACATTACTCCTTAATGCTAGTTTAAATTAGTTTCTTTTGTCGTGTTATGTATTTGCAGCAGTACAGCTCCTATAAAATGACCTGAACCAATTGCATTTGTGTTGATGTTATGATCACTAAGCAGGAGATATCATCAGAGTTAGAAATTCCCAATATCTCAGACTCAGAATTACAAGTTTATCCAACCAATGCTGCAGTTTATCAGACTGCACAGCTTCCCCTGGAGCTACAAAAGACTTTATAAAAAAAATCTTCAAATGCACTCATACTCCCTAAAACCTGTAAACAGACTTTGATGTGTTAAAATCAATAACTCAATCAGAGGTACTTCAAAACTGCTTTACAAATGAGAAAGTCAATACAAAAGAATGCAGGGAGGTGATGCCTGTGAAATTCTTACAGCACGCTCATATTCACTAACAAGGCAATGATCAAAGAAATATAGTGAAGGAGATGTACTTGAAATTATTCTGACAATATCCAAAATAACGACATCATCATCTGTAGCTTAACGCATGCCACATTCACAATGAAAAGATTTCTATGCTGATGACTGGCCAGTGTTCACATCAGAAAACTCTAAAGTTTGTTGGTCAAGTGACTGTTGAAACTACTGCGCACTAATAACATAACAACATATCTATCACATTTGGATTTAAATCACCTTGACAGACTCTGGCCTCCATATTTTCTGAATTTTCGGGCACCAAGTCAACTACATATCGAAACTCTCTGAAAAATCTGTCTCTTCCTGGTTGGAGGTTGGCCTGAAAACCATTTACAAGTCAGAATCTCATAATTACAATAACTCAGACATGACATGAACATGACTTCAAATGTGTAGGAGAAAGATGGTAAATGAGACTAAAAAATGTTTGAAAAGTTCCAAAATAACACCGAAACAGCAGCTGAAGCCCAGTACACGGTATCTTTCCGAAACCAGCTATATTGCCAATCAAAATATGTGAACTTTATTATATTTACTGTATTAAACTTGAGGCCTGACACTGGTGAGTCCAGCTTTCCCTTTACTCACTGCATCATGTCACTGCTGTGCATTGAGTAACTTGCAGTCTCGAGGTGCTAAAATTAAAACCAGTCGTAATAGCTCTAAAAATATGACAGCATGTATTTTATTAAGCAGCAGGACTCATGAGCATGAGGACAGACTCAGATTTAATTCAGTCGTAATTTAATAAACTGTCCTCAATCTGTCCCAAGGTGTAAACAGGGCAAGAATGCATGATTTGGGAAGGGAGTGTGCATGACAGAAAAAAACTAACAGTGCTAACACTCCTCTCAGACGTTGCAGAGGGGAAATGTCCAGAGTATCAGAGTGTTACACTGACCTCCTGACACCTCTAACTAAACTTACAGAGCATCTATTTTTGAGGCGACTGCAGTAAGTCAAACCCCAGGGTCCTGTTGCAGAAAGACAGTTTCCCCTGAGGGACCTCCAGAAAATTGTTAAGAGCTTCACACAAATTAAAAGGATGATTTAAGCATGACGTTCCGCTCATTACCTGCATTTTACTCCTCACTGTACAGCAGATATTCACCATTAGGGAAGTAATTGGTATTTTTTCTTTGCCTGAGTTATCTTTCAAAGACAAGATAAAGAAACATCCTTTGTGGCTATAGCCTTTTATCAAATAAGTTTATTCCACTTTCTTGTTCAGATTCTTGTCTCTCTTTATGATTATGATCATTTAACATCTTTTTCTCAAACTGTCCTAAACACTGATAAACACAGCATTTCTTACTTGAAGCCTCGTCAGGAAGTCTGAGCTCCTCACACTATGCTGGCATCCTGCAAATGGTAAGTCATTTTGTTTCAGTCACTACCCAAATGTCCATGAGAACTGGATCAGTAAATTGAGAACTTTTATTTGACTTCTGTACTGTACAACACCGGCATCAGTGCTGGTGCCAGTACTATCCAGCGGTTCGTCTAATGGTTTGTCCATCTTGTTCTCGTTCATAAACGAGACCCTACGGTACTTAAAATTCAACACCTGAGGTAGAAACATGTTCTCAAACAGAATCAGTCACACCACTATTTTCTAGCAGAGAACCATGGACTCAGAGTTAGAGGAGCTGACTCTCATTGCAACTGGTTGACACTTGGTTGAAAACCACCCAACAGCAGTGCAGTATACCCACCAGAACTAGTGCTGTGGAAAGGGTAAAGGCGGATGTTTAGATGTTTAGATTCTTATCCATCATGCAAAACCATCAGGGTGGTGTCTGATTGGTCCTAAATTAATTTTGCAGCATGACAACAACCCAAATCATACAGCCAGAGACATAAGGAACTATCATCAGCAACAAGAGGAACAGAGTCCTGCAGCGGATGGTCTGGTCCCTGCAACAATCTGATGTCAACGTCATCACTGTTTTGAAGACAAAGTTTTTACAGCACTTGGTTAACTGAAAACTATTCATGACATTATTTTTGAAAGCATCCTCACTTTATTTTCAGTGCCCTCAGCAGTACAGTACTGTACTTCATCTGCTGAACACAGAACCTCAGTCCTAAGACGACAAACCCAACAGTCCTCTGAACTTGTTGTAAATTTGCAGACATAATTAAATCATAATCAAATGCGAAGCTTCCCTTTGATCACAGACCTTCCACTCCGTCATAGCTAGAAATAATGCTGATGATGGACGATTCTGTAAAACCATGAATTACTGTTTTTTACCATTTGACACAGATATTTTAAAATTATTTTTGTTCTATAATATCTGTGCATGGCAACAACGGTACAGTCAAAGTTTAGGGAAAGATGGTGGTTATAGAAAATAAACTATGGTTTAAAAATATGGTCAAGGTTGCATAACTACACACACAGATAAAGTTAGGTTAGGAAAAGATCTCAGTTAGTGTTTCAAACAAAAAGGGACTGTAAACTGTACTAAACTGTAACCGTACTTCCTGCATTGGTACTCTGAGCCTCAGATTTGATAAGAAAGTAATTCCTAGGGATACTGTGCCAGTCCACAACACATTAAATTCAATCGTCTGGAGTGAACTGTGGGTGTTGTTAAGTTTGTGCTGCAGTATCTTCTCTCACAGCAGATGATATCACCGGTTATAAGCCTGTTATTTTTAAATCTGCAGCCTCCGTTACAGTGACACAACCAACAAGCTGCCATCAGATCCGCCAACACTGTCAAACCTCGTCAATCTGTCATGTTAAATGTATTCCAGGAGTCTCTGCTTACAGTCCTGATTTCCCGCATTTCTCAGAATCCCATTCCACCACCCCAGGGGAAGGGGAGTAACCTTATTTTAATCACACGTTTCTTCCTCCTCTAAAGCGGATTTCTCCTGCTATTAATTGCTTTTTGATACTTAAGGGGGCTTATACCAAAAGCCTGGTAAGTATTGTTTATGTTATGCATCACTGAACTATTTTCTGATATCAAACTTCACTGGAGCTCCTAGAAATATCTGGAATCAACCTTTGCCTCAAGTCGAGAAACATGACCCGCATCAGTGACACGTCCGCTGAGACCCAGCGTCACCGTGGCTGAGTCAACATCTGATCATCCATCGATGAAAAACTCTGCCCTGGGAGGCTGAGGAGGCCGAGATGATGCACAGAGTCATAACAAGACGAGAGCAGCCAGAGCCAGAGAAGGGGAGGGGGGCCTTCCACACTTATGACAATAGAGGAGGTTGGGGGGGATTTCCGTCCCATGTACTGTAACAGCCTCACCCACAACAGTATCTGAGAAAAAAGCTTTCCTCTAGATTTGCTCTTAGAGCAACTCAACAAACTTCATTTACTTTTCTAAACAGAACAGCTTTACAGGGAAAAGTAAAAAGGGAAAGAGGGAGAGAAAAGACAGCTGAACAAGCTTAATTAAGTGTAAAACCCACTGACAACAGGAAAATCAATAAAATAAAGAAAACACCAATTTTAAAAGGAGCGACAAAGACAACCAGAAAAGCACAATCCTCTATATCTCCTGAAGATGTTAAAATCTGACACTGTAGATAACAGACTACATTTTCTCTCAAGGAAAACAACTGTTTTAACACAGACAAGTGAGATTTTAAGACTTTTTTTTAAGTGAAACTGTGCAAAAGTGTTTTCAGCGATTAAAATAATTTTTCAATGTGCCAAACAGGATTGAGAAACCCCTTAAAATGCATTTTTTTTAAAAACTAGTGACAGTCACTTATTAGGTCTAGAAAAGCCTAAATACACGATGAAAAAATGTGTGGAAATTATTTTAAAAACAGAAACTACACTTTTCTATTGAGACATCAAAAGATTATGGCAACAATTATAGGACATTAAAACACTGAAGCACAAAAAACATGAACCCAATGATTTAAAGTCCTAGAAATACAGGACAAAAACACAATTTATCTTTACTGCAGCCAACAACAATCTGATTTTTAAAAAAGCGAGTCAAAAGTTTTGCGAGTCTCTCTTACAGACTCTTCAGAGACAATGACACTAGTTGTCATCAATAAGTCACTTTAACAGTTAGAGGCAGCCCCTGACTAAAAAGAAAAGGAGTGTTAATCGTTTTGTCGTTTGTTGAAAGTCAATCAGTCAGGCAATAATCAGCTAATCAATGCGCGTCGGTATCATGGGTTAATCGATCCCCGGGGCTGTTTGCTTCTTACCTTCTGGCTTCTCTCCGTGCAGTCACACTGAGACTTGTCATGACTTTCGGAGAAGGTAAGAAAAGTTTGGGAGGAGAAGAAAAAACTCCTGCCCCGCTGACTAAACCACGAGTGACAAGGTAACTAAAACTTAAAGAGCGTTTCCTGTGTTGAATTTCAAAATAAAACTGCCACGTTGAACTGAACTTTTTAATAGTGTACAAACATCATTTATGTATTCATGTATATTTATCAATTTGTTTAACAACTTTTTATCAGTAATTACACTGCATGAGTAACATATAGTGATAGTTAGACCTTTCCATTACGTTTCTCAAATTTGTGCTTTAGTTTATTGATTTTGGTCATTAAATTTTAATAATCTGATTCTGTAAAGTGTTTTTTTAAAAGTTAATACAGATTGATTTTCTTCACTATATATCTTTTATTTAACAAAATTTGTTAAATCCATAATGCCATCCTCTTATCATATTCTGTTTCACATAACAAATCATTAAACAATGTTGGAACCTCATATTTCTCATAGAAGTACATTTCCTCTATACCAGTGTATAATAAATCCATCGTTATGTGTACTTCACCATGGACAGATTATGAGACAATGGCCCCTGAGCCCAGAGATGTAAAAAGCCATCCCTCCTACAAAAGAGCCAGACCCACAGAAATGTGACATTATACATCTTTGTAGGCATAATACATCTCTTTTTACTCATTTTGTGTCAAATTCATACTCATTTAATGTCTCATTATAGTTGTTTTGTGTCTCTTTTTACTCTTTTAGTGTCTCTTTTTGGTTGATTGCTGTTTCTTTATGGTCATTTTGTATCTATTTTGAAGTGAAGTTAATTTTTATACTGAAGTGACAAATTGTTGCCTGGTAGTAGGGGAAAATATACATGGATGCATATATTACGGCATGCTCTGCAAAACAATCAGCAGTAATGCAAAGTGTATAATGGACACATGTTAAGCAATTTTAGTCCACAAGACAAACTGAAAGGCTGAATGAACACTGTTTCTGTTTCCTTTACACTCTACCAGGCTACACTCCTGCTTACCTATCAACTGTCCCACTTTCATGCTTTTATTCTGAAGGCAGAATCATGCCTGTTCCGGTCATTTCCTGCCTAACTTTGCTGTCTTTGACACAGCTGTCTAGACTGTCACCGATTGCAGCGTGAAGGAATCAATGACGGACAGCTGATTCCTCCAATGAGGAATGACATCTGGAGTGACGACAGAGGGGCGGGACTTTCATCAGTTTGGTCAAATGGCGCCAAAGTGACAGATGCCGTATTATATTTACACAGTCCTGTGCCAGTTTTGATCCACCCTCACATTATACAGTTTTTCCTGGAGCTGTGTGAGAATTATCCACAGACCTCACCCATTTATCTGATTTTATAAATCCTGTTTTGTTTTGTTTTGTTTTGTTTGTTGTGTTGTGTTGTGTTGTGTTGTGTTGTGTTGTGTTGTGTTGTGTTTTGTTTTGTTTTGTTTTGTTTTGTTTTGTTTTGTTTTGTTTTGTTTGTTTTGTTGTGTTGTGTTGTGTTGTGTTGTGTTGTGTTGTGTTGTGTTGTGTTGTGTTGTGTTGTGGTTTGGTTTGGTTTGGTTTGCCTCAAAGTCCAGAGTCTTAATATCTAATAATTATAATGACAGTTGGGTAATTTCTGCAACATAAATCAAGAGTTACTACAGAACTGTTGATTAGTTGATTGACAGAAAATTAATTTGCAATAATTTCAATAACTAATTCATAGTTTTTAATTCATTTTTTGCTGATTTTCCCAGTTTTCTATGATAGTAAATCAATCACCTTTTGCTTTTTGACTGACAACAAAGCAACGTGAGTATGTTTACTAAGGCTTCAAGGACATTTTCTACTATTTTCTGACATTTTATACATTGAACAATCAACTGATTATTAAAGAAAACAACTGTCAAATGTATTAATAATGAATGTGGGTTGCAACCTTACAGTATGTCAGATGGAATAATATTATCTTGAGGTTTTCTGTGAATTCATTAAGAGACTCAGTTAGAGACAAAGATATAATCGTTAATATGGACATTACCAGCTGAAGCCTACAGTAATAGATCCTCATAAACTGTATTATCTGGCATCCAGCAGCTGAGGGCGCTGTTGTGTTTAAGGTTGAAAACTTTCAGAGGTTTTTTTTGGAGGACACCTGAAACCTAAAAACTGTTTTATTTCATTAGAGAAAGGTAGATTTCTACTGGAGATTTCTTTTTCTTTTGATACAGGAATTAAAAGCTATTTTAATTTTATCCCAGAGGAAACAGCCCTATTTACAGGGCCTGTGTTGTCATTAAAGACAGCAAGTTTGACATAGTGAAACCAACAAATATTATACACTTTTAGTCACATTATTAGAAGAGACACAACAAATCTACAACTCAAAGACTGATCACAAATGTTGGAAGCACAAATTTTACTGCATTGTAGATGATCTGTATCATCACGGTGAGATGAGTGCAGGCTGAAATTTCACACTTGTAACATGAGAGGCTGTTATTACCGGGCTCAATGTGTAAATACAGGGTATCAGATAAATTTTAGTTTCACTTTGTCTCTCCTGCCTCCCCACCCTTACACTTTCTCTTCAGATAAGTCATAAACATCTGTAGAATAAGAAATTGCCCTCCCCTCATCCAAATCTGATCTATAAACAAAAACAAAATGATAACTGTTTTCCTGCTGCTGTAAAGTCTGACTTTCCAGCATCTGGTTTGTATCTGTTGCTCTGAGAAACATCATAAACCACCAGAGTAACTGGGAGATTTTTATTTAGTTTTAGTTTCCACTGCCTGCAGCTGTGGTTTCATTTTTACTTTTAAAGGAATTTAGTAAGGCACATATTCAGTTGATGTCCTCTAGCTCCTTAAAGTAATTATTCTAACATTTCTTTAAATAAATATAAATAAAGAGCAGAAAAAAAGAAAGAAAAAAGTCTTCAAACTACATTTTCTTCTATTTTGAGAAAGTTAAATATTAAGCATTTAAGAGTAAATATAACTTTCAAACTGAAAATCAAATTAATTCCTGAGCTTGTAAATAGCAATATGACAAGAAAAACTGAAGGTACACTTACTAGCTTTTGTCTCAGCTTTCAGTCACTTCTCATGGTCCTCCTCATCGTCTTCCATGATGAATGGTGTTTGTTTAAGGATGTCATCAACATCAGCTGCCAAAAACCACCCTTGAACAGAAAAAACTGGGTTATATTACCATCACAAAATCCACCTGCTGAAGAAGCCCATGAGATGTGGTTGAAAGCTTGGGAAGAAGGTAGTGAGCAGAACTGGGATAAAAAGGGATTGCACTGCTACATGTTGTCATGTGACTGATACACACTGTATCCACTGAAGAAGCCCATGACATGAGGTTGAAAGTTATGGAAAAAGCCGGTGGACCTTAAGTTAGATTGTTTTCTTTTTTAAAATTGATCAGGCTCAGGTAAAAGGAGATTATATAAAAACCAGTTATCACATAACTGAGCAAACTCTGTCTACTGAGGAAAATAATGAGATGTGATCATGGCGATCAGGAAAAGCTAGTAAGTGAACTTTTTTTTTGTTTATGTTTTGGACTAAATTTCTTGTCCCTTTTTTGCTGCTGTTGTTGTTTTTTGTTATTTTATTTCACTTTTTTTTTTGTCTAACTAGGATAACAACCTCAAGTTAAGTTGTTTTTTTTTTTCAATCAGACTGGGGGTTACATCAAAACCTAGTATCACATGACTAAAGCAAACACCACCTGCTGAGAAAGCCCATGACATTTGGTTGAAAGTTTAGGAAAAAGCTGGTTAATTAGTGAGTTATTTTTTTTATTTGTCAAACTAATGTAAAAAGGGGTTATACTACTACCTGTTACCACGTGACAGAAGCTCACTCCATCCACTCTAACTCCATCCACTGAGGAAGCCCATGAGATGTGATTGATTGAAAAAACTTGCACCTTCAAATATTGTTTTTTTTTTTTTTTTTTTTTTGTTTGTTTGTTTGTTTGCTTGCTTGCTTGCTTGCTTGTTGCTGTGGTTTTGATTTGTTTTGTTTTGGTCAAACTAAGTTAAAAAGGTGTTATATTACCACCTATTATCACATGACTGAAGCTAACTCCTTAGTGACGTGAGACTGGAAGCTTCAGAAAAATCTAGAAAGTGGCCCTTGAGTTTATCTTTTTATCATTATTTTGTTTTGTTTTTTTGTCAAACTAGATCATATTGTTTCACCAGAATCTCTAATCCTCTGGTTAATCTGGTTTGACTTTTTCACTGCCTCTGGCACTGCAGTGTGTTTTATGTGTGCAGGCTTTCACTCTGCAGCGGTGTCGGGCAGGAAGCCCCGCCTCTCCTGTGACCAAAGGGAACAATGCAGGGTCTGGCAGGTCGATGAGACCCAGCAGGAACAACAGGACATTCGTGTATAAATGATTTAATGATCAACGTGACACTGCCAGAACACCACAAACCAGTAACAAATCCAGGAAAGGAACAGTGATGGGTTCAACAGTTTAAAACTCTCTGGGGTCAAAACGTCCCTCACTGGTGAAATAGACACTTGCCAATGCTAAATATGAATCTGCTCTGTGATCACAGCTCCTGGTTTTGTGGAAGTGCTTCAGCTGAATCTCGTCCACTAAAAATTTCCACTGAGGAACCATGAATCACCGAAACTGAGCACAAAATTTCCCAATTGTCATATGAGAAGATAAAAAAAGTTGCTCTCAGTGGTGGAAGAAATATTCAGATCCTTTACTTAAGCAAAACTACTAATATAATGTAAGAATACTCCACAACCTGCATGAAAAATCCCTCTTAAGTACTCCAGTATTAGCAGCAAAATGGAGTTAGAGTATGTAGTAGTGCCTCAAAATTTTACTTAAAGCAACAGAAACAAAGCCTGTAAATCACCTGAGCGGAGGTTTGAGTGCACAGTACCACTCGCTGAATGATGTATTCCTCACAATCCCTGGCTTTCTGGAGCCGGATGTACTGTCGCTGTAACAAACACACCAAGGATTCTTGATATTTTCAAAGCCTCCTTACTGAGTATCTTGAAAATGAACACTGTTTTTAATGACTTTTACATCTATTTAAGTGATGTAAAATTCGGCATTACTCTTGAACTTGCTGGGCCTGATCCCAGCAGTTTAGGCGACTGACTCTCTCTCAGTTAACAGGAGATCGCAGCTGCTCACCAGAGTTACACAGAGCAAGAACAGGCGTTCAGAGCACAGAGTGGGACTCACATTCTCCATATTACAAGTCAGTGTAACTGGTGAGTGTCAATCTGGGTTCACAATCAGTGGACTCACCGAGCAGCTGTGTCAGTCAGGTGATTAAGATCACATCATCTTCAGCTCACGAGCATGTTGTATCTCAGGTCTTCGCCCTCTGACCGCAGCTGCACGAAAATGAAGCAGAGAGTTAATAATATTCTCTAAAATGTTATTTCTTTATGCATTAAATGATTGACATAAACTCAGTATATGTGTGGGTTCAACAGCTGGCCAGTCAGAGATCCTGTCACTTCTCTGTGGGCGGGCATCACTTAACTCAGATTAAAAACTGCACTAATTGATCATTTTATGTTTACAATTTATTAAATAACTCTACCTGAAGTGAAAGGCTCTACAGAGAGTTATCATCCTGACTCTGCAGCTACTATCAACTCTACAGAGCATTTTAGCATCTTTCAGCTCATTGTTTGGTTTTTCAGCCCGAAACTTTACTAAAAATGTACTAATTTCTTTGCTCCTGCTATGACTGCTGCTGTTGATGACTGAAGATAACCCTGAAGTCCGAAGACGACCCTGACGAACGTGCAGCAGTTTGCACAAGGGGAGTTTTCTGATGCAGTGTACAGATGGAGGAAGTCGCAGTTAGTTGAGGCACCGAGACATTTTATGACTTCTTTTTCCTCCAGGTCGACGTGACCTCTGATCATAGATCAGACCCAAGAGACATGAACACACCCTCATCCTCCCAGACCCTGCTCACTGATGAACATTTTACTGCCGTCAGCTAAATCTCACTGAACCTTTTAAAACTCGATGGAATCCTGAGTTTATATTGAGTAATTTACAATTTAAAGTATATGAACAGTGAAGAGACACAAGAAAAATATCCCTTGTTCTTGATAGTTTCACTTATTTTGTTTCCTCCATCCAGCAAAGAGTTAATTCATCACTGTTCTGAATAATAAAACTGGCATTTTCTTGTTTGGTTTGAGAATGTTTTAGTCTTTAAAGCACTGACTGCTTTGAATTTCATATATATATATAGATAGAGAGATAGATAGATAGATAGATAGATAGAGAGAGTGAGAGAGAGAGAGAGAGAGAGAGAAATTGTTTGCCAGATTGTTTTGATAATTTTGTTGTAAAACTGAAAAAATTCTACTCTTTGCCTCTTTAAGTACAGTGATCTCCCTCAAGGCTGATTTGATAAGACATTCTCTGCATACATTGACGTTGTAAATGTATTGTTCACCTATAGTACATCCTGTAATGACAAACAAAAGGTGCTAGTCTCTGCAACAAATCTTTCCCACAGATGCAACAAGAGACCTGAACACCCAGTTCATCTCAGCAGAGAAAGAGGATGTCTGCAGTGATTGTGAACTGGCATTGTAGCTCTCAGTGTGAGTCAGTAGTTCCATGAGTGAGACGGTTTTTATTCAACACTAAAACACTGACAAAGCCAGGAAATTATCATTCTGGCCACTGGCAGCCATGTTTGACCAAAAGAATATCTTAAAGGGCCAGTGTGTAGGATTCAGAGGCATCTATTGAGCAGAAATGGAATACAAATTTCAGAATCACCTGAAACTAAGAATTGTTGTATTTTTGTGTTGTTGTGTTTCCACAGAGTCATGTTGCACCGCCACGCTTCTACAGTAGCCCAGAACGAAATAATTACGTTACCAGGAGGCCAACACTTTTGCAAAGGGAGGGAAAGGTGTTCAGTTGGTTGCAATTTGTAACCTCACCAGTAGATGCTAGTAAATCCTACACACTGGTCCTTTAACTAGAGGTTTTTCACCATGGTTTTGTTTTCCAATTCTTCACAGAACAACACATCCAAATCTCTGACTGAACTGTCACTTGGGTGCCATGTTTTGAGAATAATGCATGGAATAAAAAAAATTTACATCTGTGGTTCTGCTGGATTTAATTTGTTCTTTTTTTTAAAAAAAAGTTGCCCATTGCGAGTTTGACAGTGTGTACAAGTCCAACGCTAAATTAGCAGATTACTCTTTTAAATATGCAAGACAGACAGATGTAATATTGAGGATAAAGCTACATGGAAACAAAAAATGACAGAAAATCAGATCCTGTAGACAAGACTGAAAAAAGGAAACTGCATTGTTCTTGTATTGCAGAGTAGAGACAAGTATTGTTATCATGAAAAGACATAAGAGTGTTGTTTTCTTTCTAACATAACCATGTTTGGTTAGCTTTACACAGTATGATTCACTGTGGGTTCCATCTATTGCATAACAACTTTTTTTACTCTAAATATTTAAATTACATTTTAAAGAAAATATACTTTTTTGAATGCAGGACTGATTTGTTATGCCGTATTTTTTACATTGCTGTATTGCAGCTTTTAAGAGAAGGACTATCTGCTTACAGGTGACATTTTACACCTTTTATTATAGTGTGTGTTCAACTTCTCACCTCTATCATCTCTCATCAGTCACTTGCTGTGATGTCAGTTCTACTGTTTCACTCACTGTAAGCCACAATGGACAAGAGCATCAGCATCAGCCAAACAGCTTGTGCTGGAGTAACATTTCATGTCAACTTTGTAGAAACCTTTGTACATGGTGATCGACCGGGGAGGAAAAACAAAGCTAGGAGGCCAAACACTAGCAGCTCCTTATCAGAACAATAACCTGTAAAGTAATTTCCCCACTGAGCTGCGAGTGGTACTGACAGGATGGAGATAGGAGGATACCTGTCCATCAGCTCTGAGTACGCATCAAAGTCCAGAGACGAGCTGGCAGCAAAACATGTTTTCCTCAACGAGAGTGCAGACATGGCCAAACAGGAAGAAGTCATGAACGCATTTGCATTGGTTTCAAGGCCTAGGAGGAGGGAAATGAGCAGTTTAGTCTGGGGAAAAACAAGGTAAAGCAGTCATAAAATTAGAACTGCAACTAATGATTATTTTCACTATTGATTAATCTGTTGATTATTTTTTCCAGTAATCTATTAATCATTTACTGTGGCGTAAATAAATTACCAATACAAAGAATATCCACCCAGCTGTTTTATCTGATGGACCCAAAGATATTCAACTCATGGTGATGTAAAATAGAGAAAAGCAAGTTAGAACTTGCTTAGTGACTTTAAAGGTGTCAACGTGGTCTGTCAGTCCACCACTTTAATCTGCACTGAAATATCTCAACGACTGGATGGATTGCCTTGAAATTCACACATTCATATCCCCCTCTAGCTGCAGTAACTTTGATGATCCTCTGACTTCTCATGCAGCGCCATCATCAGGAGAAATTTTTAATTTGTCCAATACTTTAGTTTATGACTAAACATGTGCAGACCAGTGACATTCCAGTCAACTAAATTACCAAATATCAATAACAAGATATGTGAACATGTTAAACATTACCTGGCACGAGCACTTCAGCATTGGAACTGTGAGCATGTTATCATGTTAGCAGTTAACATTTAACCAAAGAGCTCTCAGATCCTAAATAAAAGTAGAAATACCACAGTGTATTATAATTATATGTTATTCTGTTTTTGTATCTCACAAGTTTTTATTCATAATTATGTAGTAACTATAAATAAGGTAGTAGTTACTATAAAAAAGGTAGTGGAATAGGAATATAAAGTAGCATGAAATGGGAACACTCAAGTTTAGTAGCTTTAAGTACCTTAAAAACACTGACAGTACATTTACACAAGTACAAAACTTGTGTAAATGTACTTAGTTACTACCCACCACTGAGACCAGTGGCTCTCAACCTCAGACTAAAAATGTCAATAAAAGTTCACGTGGACATAAATGATTACAAAAAAACATCAAACAGAATTCAACTGTCAATAATTTCACCATTTAAAACTGATAAATGTGAATTTTTATATGTCACTGATGATGTTTTTGATTCACAGAAAACGACTGGAGCAATAAAGGGGAAAAAAAACAATATTCTGAACGATAACTCTACAACAGTAAAGTCAGAAGAAACAACTAGAATTCTAAATATTTTTGCATAATTTGAAGATTAATCTACATTGAGTTATTACATATGGCACTATTCCTCATCTGTACTTGTCCAAGTACAAGCACTATGAAACTAAAAAAACAAAAAAACAAAGGTACGGGTTACAAAAACAGTCATCTATGTTAAATGTGTGAGTGTTTCATCTTCATTTTCACACTGCTAAGGGCTCTCCTCCTGGTTTCTGGGTAAAAGGTGAACCGTGTAAGAGAGCGATATGACCTGTCTCACAGCAGAGGTCACGGCCAAGCAGAGCGTTAAGTAATGGGATGGAGCGTGCAGTGAACCAGCAATACCCCATGTGAGTAAATAGACGTCTGGACTGAAGCGGAGGTTAATGCCTTGCTAATACTACGGCCAAAAAAAGTTCAGCTGGGGTTTATTTTCAGAAATAGAGCAGAGGTTGTCTAGTTATTTACATTTCCTGCAATAAGACACTGAGGAATGCTGAGTTTAGACACACTGTCAGTTGCACTTTGTTTCATTGTTGTCATCGTTTTATGTTGAAACTAGGTGCCAAGATCATTTTTTAAAGGGCAGAAATGTCATTTTAGCAATGGTAAATGGAGAACCAGAATCTCTTCCCAGCTAAACTCGAGGAGGATGACAAACAGAGTTGTGCTTCCATACATTAATGTACTTTCTGTTCTGTTCTGACAGGATGCCAGGAAAAAATGTCAGACAAGGATGTGTCATGATTCCTGACACAAACAAAACGTCTGGTCTAAAACAGCCTTCAGTTAATTAACATCCAGCCATCTATCATTCAGCCAGTCTGACCTGTAAAAAGACAACTGGTCTAAACAAGACAAAACGTGTAAGTAATCTCCAGCTGAAGTGCCTGTGGGATCATGTTGGAAACCCCCAACCTCCACACCTAAAACACTTCAATTCATGAGGCCACTTCTGTAACTTTTCGCAATCAACAATTCGATATTCACACCCAGTTCATGCAGTGACTGGTCAGCTCTGTTGAGGTGAGAAAGTGTGTCCCAAGAAAGGTGAAAATGTTCTGAAGATGTTCATGTCTAGTCACAAACAAACTAATATCTTGTCCTCCTTCAGACCGACAAAATAATGTACAAACTAGCTTGCTTTGAGCATAACCCCCAGCTTAAAGGTGCTATGTGTTGTTTTTGCTATTGCTACATAGCCAACATTAGCATTAAGAGCTGTTTACTCACCAAGACATCCAGCTATTGTATCATTTACAAGAGGTTAGAATATGTCCTCTAACCAGCACTACATCTCCATACTTTCATGTGGACTGAGGGCAGAATGGACACTATAGTGACTCAGTATGAGCTGGGGCTAGCTGGTTAGCATGCTAACTTCAGCAGAAGTCACAGCTGGAGACAGCTCATTACGAACAAATTACGAACTGCCAGTGTTTCTTCTAGACTGATGAGTAAATAGCTGTTGATGCTAACGCTGGCTAAATAAAACAATATCAAAAAAGTTATTTTTGGACATGATGATGGTGCTAGATGAAAAGTCAGAGGATCACCAGTTTTTACAATTCAACACAAGAGGAGCATGAATGTTTGCACTAAACATCATAGCAATCCATCTAGTATTTGTCAAGATATTTTGACTCAGTCAAAAATGTTTACTTCCTAGTAACGCTATACATAATACCATGACAATACATCATCTGGGGACCATGAATGTCCAGGTATATATTCTCTGGTATATATATCTGGTATATATTATAATACCTTTCTGGATAAGTTCTGATAATGGCCCTAAAAGTCAGGGGATCACCAAAATCATTACAATACATCATTTGGGAACCATGAACCTCTGTACAAAATTTCACACTAATCTATCTGGTAAACATTGAAAGACTCCACTGCACAAGTGAAAACTGCTATAGGAAAAGTCGAAGGATCACTAAAGTCAACAGGATTTATCGACTGAAAATCATTAAAGTGGTGGAACAACCTCCCTACAGCTGAAACAAACAGACAAAAAGCTTCATTACAGAGAGAAATTGCACATTTTCTAATAAGACCCAGCACAGTATGGTGCTCCTTAAAGCTTTGTTGATGATTTAGAAATTTAACCTACACCTACACTCACTGTGTTTTACAGTGGCTATAAAACCTCATTAACACTGCTGATGAAAACAGGAACATTACAGTAGTTTAAACACACAACCTCTAACTTACATGCCTCCTGCCTCTGTTACTCTCTTTGATCAGGGAGTGGATGCCTCAGGGAAAACGACGCTGCTTTCTGGGTTAAAGTGCAAGCTGGAGAATCGGATTGTTAAAAAAAGAAGAAAAAAAAAGCCAACAGGTCCCAAAGTGAGCAGGAATACAAGGATACAGATGCAGTGTGTGGGCGTGGAATCTGGGTAAAAGGTCAGTGTGATGGAAGTGAATGAATGGAGCATCAACCTTTGAATTGTAAATAACAGCTGCTTTTGATGAATCCCCCATGACATCAACATATGAAGCTGTATACGAGCGTCACCTTTCACACAGTTTTCTGCTCTGCCAAACGTACTGTGTAGCCTAAGATTTAAAAAAACAAAACAAAACAAAAAAAAAAAAAAAACCAGGAGCCAGGCCAGGACAGAAGACTGTTTTCCAAGAACTACATCTACTGGAAACATAACAATAAATCAACAAAATAAAGGGCAAAACAAATCACAAATCATGGTATTCTTTTTAAAGGATTCCTGGAAATTATTAGTGTCTTTTGGTTAAAAATAAATATATTATAAAAATGATACCACTCTAACTGACTGCAATTAGATGTAATTGAACAGATTATACAACATATTTAATTTAATTATCATCTGATGAAATTCAAGTAAATAAAAGTTCAAATGTTAAGTAAAATGTTGCCTTACTACTTACTATTACTTAAAACTGTGAAAAACAAAGCAAAGCTAAATTTGCTTAAACTTTAGATGAAAAGATCTCATGTCTCATAAGTATGAAGCTTCTGCCAGCAGCTGTTAGCTTAGCTTAGCATAAAGACAGGAAACAGAGGGAAACGGCTCAACCACTTCTGTCCAAAGGTAACAAAATACAAAAACAGCATCTGTAACTGTTACTTGTTTATCCATAGAAAAAATGAACTGATCACTACACTTGCCAAAAAAAGTCCAACACATAACACAGTTTTTACTTGTCTGTTTTTGGACTGATTAAACAAAAGAAAAAGAAATACTAAATACAGTTAATTCCAATTCATTGCAATCACTCATAGATTTAATTTGTGAATATGGCAAAGTTAAAATGTGGATGTTGATTGCAGTGTTTATTTTTTTGACTTTTAATTGGTGACAATAGCATAAAAATGAACTAATAAATCAGGAAAGTGTGCAAAGAAACAAAGTTTACACATGTATTTTCCTGTGTTCCTGTATCTGTGCTTTGAATGAACCTCCATCATCAGAGGGATGGATAACATTGACAGGCAGATATTTGATAAGGAGAAGTGATTCTATTCCCAAACATCAGACTGAGTGTGTTCAACACATCACACTGTAACATGAAGTGAAGACAGCATTCATCTGTAATTGAATTGTTGATGAACCTCGAGGGCACCGTAACTGTTCAGATTACAACAACACAACACGTCCCATCAGATCTGCACATGTACAGTACATGAGCTTCCACTGAGGGGCGGGTGAGGAGGAGGAAGCCTGTGTTTTTAGGCACCAGTGGGTTAGTGTGTGAAAGGTGAGGGTGTTGTCACGTGTCTGGTATGTTGCATCAGCCCCTCAGGGGCAGAAAATACCCCCGACTCTGTTTAGGATCAGACATGCACAGCTGGGGAGCGGGACCGAAGGGCTGGGAAACTGAACCTACAATAAGAAAAACATCCAGGAGAGCTGCAGCTGGATGAGGAATTATTTTTAACTTATATTGTGACCTTTAACCTCGAGTGTTTGTGTGGTAGTTATCAGTAACCTCAAATAAGGGAGACAAGAACATCACGGACACCGATGACGAAAATAACAGAAAACCTAAAGTTAGAAACAAAGAGACCTGGGTTTGGTTTAATTATTGATTAATGTATAATATTTGCTTTACTGCAACTAAACTAAAATAGACAAACTTTTGTTTTTTGTGAAATATTGGTGAAACCTTCCTGCCTTTTCCTCAGTATGTGATTTAGAGCTTATAATGAGATTTAACTTGGCTAAAAGCCTTTTCCTACTGTTAATTAATGGCAATTTGTTCCTTTTTTGATGATTGTGCAGTTTTCTAAGTGACGCAATTCAGAGTTATTTATAGCTGTTGCATGGTTTCCACCAATTTTCATTTACCAAAACTAAAACACAGGTCTAGTATGAAACTGAATTTTAGATCACAGTGTTAAATTTGTGGTATTATACACCCATTGACCTGACTTCTAACACCAGATACCAGTTTTAATGTTTGGTTTAGTGAAGTATTTGTACAGTGTGTACATACATACATACAAAACACACTTTGGGAACCATGGGAGTGAATCAAAAAAATTAAATTTGTCAGCTCTAAAACCAAAACAATGAGCTTAAAAGCTCAGTGGAGCTGTAGAGTGATATTTCTCTAAGTACATAAAATCTTCAATATAAGGAACCAAGCAATCAACAAACTAAGGGCTGAGAAAATACAGTGATAAGGCCTAACAGGCAAATTTCCCATATATTGATCAATAAAAATCAATTATGATTTGGTAACAACCATCAATTATTGAAAAGACATAAATACAGTAAGTAACAAATAATTTACAAAACAACTCAAAGGCACAAAAAATTTAAATGAACTATAAATATACAAGTATGATGAATATAAACAGAAATACTTGTATATGCTAATGGAAATAGGTACGAGGTCAGTGCACATAATAAAAAATATTCAATTATCCAAAAGGTCAAGTATTTGGGATGGGGTGAAATACCCCATATCGGATTCCATCCAATATATTTAGAAGACTAACATAAAAAAGTACTGACAACCGAAACACGAAGATGTGCGCTCATAGCAAGAAACACCCCATAAAACCCATAGCTTATATCAGGGGTAACCTCTCTTACCAACTAATGTTAGCTAGGTTAGCTTGCTAATGTTAGCACCTGCTGGCGCAACAATTTGTTTTTCTTCATTCGTTTAGAAATTGTAAGTCATCAGCTGCAACCGTTTCCTCTTCCTCTTCACAAGGAAAGTGGTAGAATGAGTTTTTTGGAAGCAGATCTATTCAAAGAACACGGGACACTGCATTGAAAACAGGAGAGCCTCGCGAAAGTTGGACCCGGAAATAGTATTTTCGACAGTCGTGATATCACGACTTAACAACGGGATATGAAATAACTCAAAGTTCCTCTTAGAACACCTTAAAAAGAGAAAATTATCCACACACTTATTATATAAGGGTCAAAAATGCATAATATCAAGTGATACCAGGAAGTTTAAAACACCCTCACCAGGGATTTAGTTTCAAGATTTTTTGATAAGCACCACCACAAATTTGAATAAGTTATATTTTATACAAACACTCAGTCTGCGAACTTCCTGGTTGTATGCTTAATAGTCTCACGTTTATTCCAGCTTTCAGGAAACAGCTGTTATTTTAACCAGCTGCCAAAAACGTGCTCAGCAGTCCAACCACAACCTCATTTACAAGTTGAACACTATGTTCTGATACAGAAAGGGGGGAAAAAAAACGCCTTGTCCAGCTGACTCTGGACGGAGCTGTTGGCAGACACAATGCTCGTGCCTAACGTCAGCGGAGAACAGGAGCTTTGAGGATACGTGCAGAACAGCAGCCTGCTGCACAGATACGTGCACTGGATCAGTAGCCATGTTCCCTGTACAGTCTCAGGACGTGAAAACAAACCCCACAACCTCTGGCATATGTACTGTCATGTTTAGCTTAGACCTAGATTATCATATAAAAGATTAAAATGATTTAATAATAATGTAAAAGTCCTGCGGTTTTATTGGGAACATTCATGAGATCGGGTATCCTGGTTCATATTTCATCAAACTGTCAATATTTGTTTTACTTTTACCTTACTGTACTTTGTAACTGGGTTAAATGCTATGTAAATAAAGTTCCTCTTTGGCTGTCTGGTTTCATTTTGAGCTACAATTTTAAAAAAGTTTAAACAAACATGTCAGCTGTTTAAAATGCCTCCCCAACTGCTCTTGCCTTCACAGTCAGAGGTTGGGTATAATTAATAATGACCGAAGGAGAGGAATTTGAGTTTTGGTTCGCTTTTTGCATCTAAAAATAGTTCAGCCATTATGATTTTGTTTGTCACCCTAACAACAGAGTGTTTCTCAGTGACTACAGTCAACAAACAACTTTTCTCTTTTGTTGACATTTAGTTGTTTTTCAGCCTCGCCAGTGGCATGAGTCTGTAGAAGGTAATGTTTACAGGACCACCACTTTGGTACAGTCTGAAATATCAACAACTGTAAAAAAAAAAACATTGCCGTCAAATTCGGTGCCAACGTTCATGGTCCCCAGTTGATAAAAATCCCAATGAAGACTTGATGGTGATTTTGAAGATCCTCTGTCTTTACCGCTACCAACATTCGTGGCTCTGAGTGATATATCTCTACAACTATATGAAGGACTGTCACGAAATTTGGTACAAACATTCACGCCCCCCTCAGCATGAACTGGAATAACTGTGGTGGTATCCTAAACTCTTCATCTAGCGCCACCATCAGGTCAAAATGTCACTTTATCCAGTTCTTTGGATCACTTCTGTAAAAATAGAGACATTCCCATGAGGTTCAGCTCTACTTTGTGTTTAGTGCTAATTACGAAATGTTAGCATGATAAACATTACAACTGCTAAACATCAGTGTGTTAGCCTTGGCACTGTTAGCATGCTAGTGTTAGCATTAAGCTCAAAACGCTGCTGTGCCGAAGTACAGCCTTGCTGAGCTGTTACAATCGCTGTATACTGTTGATGATGTTGCTGGGGTCGACAAATTTCCAGCACTGGGCTGATATATGATCATTGGGAGCAAAAAACTGGGTTTGTGATGTGGCATAAACGACAGACAGCAATGTGGTGTCCCCATGACACCCAGACAAAAGGTCTATCGCGTCAGAAATGTTGGTATTTTCCTGCCTTTAGTGTGACATAAGGTTATACTACCACTTGTTATTTTGGTATGCTCTTGACAGCACTTCACAATGTGATGACACCCGATGACACACATAGACATGAATCATGATTTAAGACACAGCAAAAATTTATGGTCTGATGATTGCTTAATCTGACACGGTAACCATTATGACAGTCAAACAAATAGACTGTATGATTAACTGATCAGTCATTCGGTGACCAAGTAATTAGACCAAAAAGTTAAAAAAGTCAAATATGAATTTTGTTGTTTTGTCTAAAAGATATTCATTTTGCTCTGTCACATAACACAAAGTAAAGCAGCAAACTGTCCCAATTAAGAACCTAAAACTAATGAATGTTTAGTGTTGAAATTATTGTTGTTTTGATTGACTAAACGAATGATGATGTTATTATTTTATATGTCTGACATGAGATCAAAGGTTGAAGTAAAATGGGCATGTCCCCTGTTTTAATTTTATCTGTAGAATGTGTAATTTTCTCTGTTTAATCTTGAAAAATAAGTCAAATGCTGCTCTGAAATGCTTCTTTGTCAGAAAATACCAAAGCCACAGGGCTGCCAACAAGTACATGTGTGTTCCAGTGTTTGTCATCTGTACCTCATCAGTGCACCACGTGCCTTGTGTCTAGGTGTGTGTGTGTGTGTGTGAGTGTGAGTGATGGCTGGATTTTGTCGTCAGGAGTGAGTGTGTAAAAAGGCCTGAGGGTTGAACTTTCCCCTACTTCTCACAGTGAACTCCTCTGCCTCGTCCCTGAATGTTCTCCAACATTCCTCATTCATGCTGAAGACACACAGCAACCAGCCCGCTCCTCTCACTGATATAAACAACCTTATCACACTGTCAGTGTTTCAGTTTCAGAGGTCAGACGTGAGCGGACATTATCTCATTGTTCAGGACTGCACAACATTACACCATTATCTCTTTTTTCTCTAATCATTATAACTGCATTTCAACAAAACTCCACTGAATTTTTCAGTATTTGGTTATATCTGTTCAGATTAACTCACTGAATAAATTACAAATGTGGGACAAACTAAGTACAATAAAATACTGTCTACACACTGGTGAGGATGTAAAAATGGGATCTTTTAAGGATGAAAAATGTATGCTCAAGTTTGATGTGTACTTCTTTATAGGCTGTATGAATGCAGACAGAATATGAAGAATGTAAGATGCAGTTTAAAAAACCCTTTGAGCTTACTCTGATACACAGCATCAGACCTGCAACAATTAGCCTATTAATTGCTAAAGATTCATCAGCCACTATTTTGTTCATCAATTAAGCAAAAATGCCAAATATTTGACAATTCCAGTCTCTCCAAATGTAACAATTCACCACTTTTCTTGCTCTTTCATCATAATAAATCAAATATATTTGGATTTTGGACATTGGATGACATCACCTTCTTCTTGGATATAGTTATGGACATTTCTTTTTTTTTTACTGTTTTCTCACATTTTAAGGACTGAACAGTTGATTAACTTAGAAAAGAATCTGCAGATTAATTGATAGTCAGATGAATATTGTTAATTACACAGGGAGCACAGCTGGAAAAAAAAGGCTATTGACATGTTTACACTAAAAGTTACAGTATTTTACCAACAAAAAAACTAGAAACTGTGAATCACTGGAATAAAAATCAGATGCAGTTTGTGCTTTGGTTAAAAAAGCTCGCTTAGAGCTCTGAAAATAAAACTGAATCCCTGTCACGTCTCTGTATCAGTGGGTGTTTACCAGTAATTCAGACCTTTAATTGCATCATAGTCAGAGTCCACTATGAAAAACTTTCCACACCTCCTCCTCCCACCTCCAAGCTCTGGCAGCCAATGAGAGCTGCAGCAGTGAGCTATAAAAACCTCACAGTGCCTCTCAGCAGCACACAGCAGACAGACAGAGAGCGACATCAGAGCCAGTGCTCACATCGCAACAGACCCTCAGCAGACACAAAGATGAAGATGCCACAGCTCCTCATCCTCCTCCTGACTTTGGTGCACATGGCAGCCAGTTTCCCCACCAATGGAAGAGCTCTGCCGGGCCAGGGCAAACACGCCTCCTGGGACGACGTGAACGTGGTGGCTCACGGCCTCCTGCAGCTGGGCCAGGGGCTGAAGGAGCACGTGGACAAGACCAAAGCCCAGATGAGAGACGTCAGCACCAAGCTCAAGGCCTTCAACAGCACCGTGGCCGAACTGGAGAGGAGGCAGCGGGAGCGGGACGAAGCTCTGAAGGCCGGGGGCGCAGGGGGGGAGGAGAGGGAGAAGATGGCCGCAGAGCTGGCCGAAGAGGTGAGGGCGAAGGTGGAGGAGGTGAAGAAGCAGAACGAGAACATCAGCTCCAGGATGGACAAACTGGAGGAGAAGGTGGATGAAGTGCTGACAGTGCCACAACTGGACAGCAACTACAGCGATCCCTCAGGAGTCCCATTGATCCAGGTGAGAGGAAAACACTGATTTCATGTGGTTATTTCAGCTTAGAGGGAAGACATTAATCCAGTGTGACAGATAAACACACAGAGCTGTAAATGCTCCACAAAAATAAGTACCTAGTCCACATCCTTCAGAGATCTCTGAGACACTGTGATGATGCTGTGAAACTGAAGAGATGTTTTCGTTTCCAGAGGCTGATGGCAGCTCAGAACAGACGGATTGATGAGCTGGTGGAGAAAATCAAGCAGCAACAAAGCAAACTGGAGAAGCAGAGTGTGCACCTGCAAGCACTGCAGAGCAAGGTGAGTTAACACTGCACCGACATTTATAATTTAATATTTATAGACCACTGAGGGACTTGACTGGTCGTGAAAAGAGGGGACAAACATACAGGATGTTCAGATTGGACACAGAAGTGATAGATTTTAATTTTTCTCTCTCTGATTCCTTCAGGTCGCACATAAAAGAGTGAAATCACACAGACGCAGAGATGAAGAGACGGCACTGAGAGGAGAGGTGGAGCAGAGCAAAGACACGTCAGGTAAGAAAACAAACTCCTCCAGGCTTTTTAAAAGAGCTTAAAAGTAATGTTGAAGTTGCTGTGAGGTTACGGCTTTTGAACCTAAATACTCAACCTGCCCCTGCAAACATTTACCGCACTCACACTTACAAACCATCACTCAGTAGCAAGTAACCTCTGCCCTCATTTCCTCTGGGAATTCCTCCATTATTGCTGAGCTCTACAAACACAAACAGCTCATCCTGTGAGCCACACACCTTGTAACCACAATAGATTATTGTTAACACAGAGTATTTTCAGGGTGAAATGCAAATTCCTCAACCCGAACAAATCGACAGCTGCCTGAGAAAGAAACACAAAAAATCTGTAGGTCACATTAAATAAAATGGCTGTAAAACCCAAACAGATGTCATTCAGTTTGCGTCACCCAGCAACAAAAAGCATTTACAGGATTTCCAGTGACACGAGGACGAAAAAGTTTCACCTTTGCACCTGATTTTTTTAAACCTGACTCGCTGGCAGAGCAGCTCACACAGTCCAAAGATCAGGGAAATGAGGACAGCGGCTTTAAAAAACACACACCTACTGTACTATAGGTTTGTAGGACACCGCAAGCTTTGCTCTCAGCTCAAGTGCATAACCCTAGCAGCTGTACAGAGCTGAAAATGACGATGAAAATCTGCAGCTGGACTGTGGTTCTGCAGCCACAGTGCGACCTGATCTGCTGAATGATCTGATAATTTTCTTCTTTTGTTCTGGTTTCCTCAGGTTTGGCCAGAGACTGTCAGGATCTGTTTGTACGAGGGCAGCGAGCCAGCGGTGTCTACACCATACAACCAGAGAACTCCCAGCCCTTCAGCGTCCTCTGTGAAATGACCTCAGGTAAGTCGATGGGAACAATGACTGAAATCCTCTAGATTTTAATTATCATGCCGCAAAAATTGAACCGGTCTCAGCGTGATCTGCCTCTTTAGCTCAACCTTTCCCTCTGCTCTGTCTCTGCAGAAGGCGGATGGACCGTCATCCAGAAACGTCAAGATGGATCCCAGAAATTCAATCAGCCGTGGGAGAGCTACAAGAGAGGCTTCGGCAGCCTGAATGGTGAAGTACAGGTCACTCAAAATGATCCAAAAAATAAATAAATAAATAAATAAATAAATCCACATCTCTTGAACTCAAGCCATGAAAATTAATCCTAACCTTTCTCATCCCTCAGGAGAGTTTTGGCTGGGCTTGGAGAACATCCACTCCCTCTCCAGACAAGGCCAGTATGTCCTGCAGGTGGAGCTCTCTGATCAGGCTGGAGAGCAGCAGGCGGCTCGTTACCGATTCCAACTTGACGGAGAGGAGAAGAAGTTTGCTCTCCACCTGGAGCAGGAGACTTCATCTGGGGCTCAGGAGGAAATCATGACCACCGGAGTCTCCTGGTCTCCCCTTCTCCACGGCCGACAGAGACAACGACCTCGCTGCAGATGTCAACTGCGCCGAGCTTCTCTCAGGTACGACTGCATCTCTTTAAAAACAAAAAAATCCTTATTAAAGGGCCACTTCACTCAAATCACACATCAACCTCAGCACCAGGAGGGATGAAAAGAACACAGTTTAACAAGGATGCTCTCTGGTTGCAGGTGGTTGGTGGTTCAGCAGCTGCGGTGAATCAAACCTCAATGGCAGATATCCCAGGAGGCCGAGTCTGCTCAGGAGACAGCAGTCCAGAAGACAAGCAATGTTCTGGACGACCACAAAGGGACAAAACAACTCTCTGCAGACCACTCTCCTGAAGATCGCACCCGCCACAATAAAACAATAAGATGCTCAGTTTAAACCGAAAAAGACCAAAGAAGACAATTTAAATGTTGAACTACTAAAGGACTTAAATTATCTCACTCTCATAGGCACATTAATGATCTCTCCTGATGCACTAGATCATCACATATTTCTATGCTATGCCATAAGAAAACTATTGTCTCAGTGGACGTGTTCAGTCATATTGACTGCTGTAACTATTCCCTTTATAAGGGTTTTGTGTCTTAATCTTTTTTGTATTAACACTTGCTGTATGTGTTTTTATTACTTTGTACTTAAACACTGTACAGTTTCTTACTGTTGACTTACACTTTAAATATTTTATATTTCATATGTATAAAGAGGATAAAAATAAAGTTTTTAAATGTTAAATAAATGCTGGCTGGTTTATTTGTGTAAAAATAAGCATTTGGGGGTTGAAGCTGAGTTTTCAGCATTTATTTTTGATATTAACTAATCCTACAAACTAATGTGGGTTTCTGATGATAAATAAATGAGTAATACATATTCATTGCACTTTAAATAGAGCAATTTCTTTCATAGATTCATTTGAGAATCAATAATAAACTAACGTGTTGGAATTTTGCCTCTATTTTCCCTATAATTAGAAACCAAACAACATGTTTCTTTCCAGGAAACTTCCAAGCGATTAAACCTAGAAAAATAAAACTATAAAGTCCAGTGGTACAACATGCTGCGTTCAAATGTCTCTCCACAAATGAACAACTCAACAGTGAGATTTAAACTCAACATGAAATCTCTCATCCTACATCTTTAGTATTAAAGAAACTATTAAATGAACACAAAAAAATAAATTTCAGTGTTTGTTCTGCCTGAATTGTGAAATATCTGCATCATTTCTTTAGCACTACTGCCCCCTGCTGGGTAAATAATAATAAAAAACATCTACATCATATAAGAAGAGGATACAGATACAGAGGAAATTTATTCTTCCTGCTGCTTTTCCCTAAAACTTTAGACCACAGAAATAAGAACTGTATTAAATTATTGGGTGGGGGGGTATTGTTTTCGTTTTTCTGTCTGAGCTGAGAGTCTGAAGATAGAGAGTAACTATGCAGTAAAGTTCTCAGCTAAATGTATGATCTTGGATTATCCAAGTAAAGCTGACTTTAGTTACCTGAGGCTTACTCTTACTCCTCCTGACAAAGTATCTGCATTATGTTTCTGAATCTAGTTTATTCACGGTTGATTAAATTGATTTATGTTCCTGCTTCTAAACTCAAACACATATCAAAAGGCTAAAACTGGTTTAACTCTGTATAATTTTTCAGCTTTATTTCTCACAAAATTACAAAAAAAACGTTTTTTTTAAATAATAAATTTCATTTGGTGACAAGACTTTGAAAAAGATTGTTCACTTCTGTTTATTTCTTCAGTATCTGAGAGTACAGGTGATGGTAGCTCATCTTACAGTTGGTCATCAGACACACATGTAACAAGGCATTTTTATTGTCCTAGGTCCTCAGACAGATTCCCTGATATTAACTATATGAGCAGGCGCTCTTAAGCTCTTGAAAGGCACCTCAGACTGCAAACAGTTGTGTCAAACATCATCTCAAGGTTCAGTTTGTTGGCACAAAGGCAAACATGAAATATGTGCAAAAGTCCCCAGCAGCAGAAGAAAAAGAAGATCCCGCAAAAACAAAGCAAGCGATTGAGTGAAACAGCAAGAGGTTGCTACTTACTTCCACCAGTTTACAGATGCATAATAATCCATAAAAATACTTTAACAATACACAATAAAAATGTGACAAGTAATTTTTTTTTTCTTGTAGATCTGCCTAAGTGAGACACACGACATAAAGAGTCTTCCATACCAGCACATAAGAACATGGAGTCAAAGCAAAACAAAACAAAAACTATAAAGTAAATGTCAAAGGGGAATGAGAGCTTGTTGTCTGATCTTATAGAGGTTCATGTTTGCTAACTTCACTCCAGTGTTTATTATGGAAACAGGAAAACAATAAGAGAGCTGATCACGAAAAAAAAAAAAAAAGAAATGGCACAAAAGAAATTAAATGAGAAATCACTTGAAGTTGTTTCCAAAAACTGGACTCAGCAGGTTTTTTGCATTGCTGAAAATTCTGTTCTGTTAAAGGTGCATTAAGAAACATTTTTTAAAGTCAGTATTCATCACTCTCACATTTTGATTTGTTTTTTGTTTTTTTCACTATAATCTCAAAGAGCGTCAGCCCTGTTTGTTCTGTGTGAACAGCACCCCCTGCTTGTTTTGAGGCAGTTTCCCTTCATGGTAACATAAGGCCTCAAAGACTATAAGAGGCTTATTTATGGTAACTATACTAACATCTGAATAATAATCTTTTAATGATTTATCAGTGCTAAAAAGCTACAGCACCTTTAAGACTGACGAACGACTCTTGAGGTGTGACGAGGTTTAGGCATAGCCTGCATTCGGTTTATATATAAAATCAAGTGAAAAGTGAAGGAGATGCAAGTTTAAATAAATGAGAATGTGAAGGAGGAGATGAGGAGAGGAGGCAAAGGAAGCGAGGAAGGAAGGGAAGGTCAGTGTGTGAAAAGGCTTATCAGAGGTTCTGCTGGAGGAAGTGCAGCAGCGTAATCTCGTAATGTTCTCCAGACTCTGGACATCGGATACTGTGTCGCTCATTGGGATAAACCTGGAAAAACAGGAAACATCATACCCCCCCAAAAAAGCATTTTCAGTTATGGTGGGATGAGCTGGACATTTGAATATTTCACATTTTACACCACCTTACTTGAAATTCCAATCTTTTTTTATTCTTATCATTAAGGTGACAACTATCGAAGAAGAAAAACACACAGAGCAAGGGGAGGGGGCGTAATATCCGGAGAAAAAACTCTTCTGAGATTAAAGTTCAAGAAAAAAAATAAGTTGAATATTCTCTGAAATTATAAAGTCATAAATTCGCTGGAAAAAACTCAAAATCACAGACATCACCGCTTTACACAATGGATAACTTAATCAAATTAAACTCTCAGCTTTGGTGAGATGAGGCTGATACAACCACTAAACAACAAACACTATTTTATTTATTTATTTGTAAATTTTAGAGTTTACAATCCCAGAGAATATTTGTTTTTTTCTCTGAATATTACCCCACTCCCCTGGCTCCATAATTCTTTAATTTTTAAACCTATAATAGCCCTGATACACTATTGTGTTTTAACCATTACTTTAGTTTGTGACATTAACTTATCCGCCCGCTTAAATCAGTGTCTATGAGTAAATCCTCCTACCTGCAGGTTGTATGGTTTCCCTGCCCGGATGAGTTGAGACACCAGGAAGTTGGTGTGGAAAAAGTGCACATTCTCATCTAGAAAGCCGTGCAGGATCAACAGTCTGTTAGGCCTGTGGTTAACAGAAAGACAGATGTCTTAGTTTCTGAAGTGAGAAGAAGTGAAGTTAACCGTTACTGCAGCCAACACAGCAGAGGAATCAAACTGTGAGCTTTGACACTGCACCATCATCTGTGCTATTCTGTGAAATGAACTTTGCTGGAACCAGACTTGTTGAATAGAAGGGGTGGATAACAAATTTAAAGCATTAAAATGAAAATCTGTATTTTAACGTGACAAGCTCTCACTCATTTGGGAGTTTGTCAACATGCAGGGCAACAGAGCAAGCCTCGTATCCCTTCTGGTTTTTTTCAGGTGTGTCCAAATATCGCTCTGTGTAGCCAGTGTCGTAGGCCATCCACAAGGTCACTGGAGCTCCTGCAATGGCAACCTAAAAAATAACAAAAACACAAGCAGGATCTCAAACAAAGGGTTTTATTTCTTCATTGAAACAGTGCCCTCAGAAATGCAGCCTGAGGTGCAGACTGAGTTGATTTTTGATAGATCAAATCACTTATAGAATTCGAAATGCTCTCGAAGGAACTGTAAACATATTTAAAAATCTCAATACTAAGTCTCCTTCTTGTTCACCAACTGTAAATTTGCTCAGGGTTTGTTCAGGGTTTTGACCTTGAAGATGTCCGGTTTATGGATGAGGCCCATGAGTGAGAGGAAGCCTCCGTACGACCAGCCGTGGATGGCAACGCGACTCAGGTCCACGCACTTGTACTTCTCAGCTACGTAGTGCAAACCCTCTACCTGGTCATCGATCTCTACCTGACCCTGAGCGGAGGAAAAACAAAGGTCACTCACTTCTCATACAATTTGCACACATGGAACATTTTCCTAAAAATACAACTTCTAAAAAAAGACAAAGAAATCAGGCCATAAATGTTCTTATGTTATTAAATTTACATTTAACAGACAGTCGTTAAATGAGGAACAAGGAGCTGCTCTCTCTCCATGTCTGTCTGATAGACTGACAGATGTTTGATGTGATAAAATACCATTTTGTCCTTCACAGCTCCCTCAAACTTGAGCCCTCGCTGACAGGATCCTCGCCCGTCGATCACCATTACGACATAGCCCAGAGATGCCAGAGTGCTTAACCGTAGATACTTCACTCCTTTATAGGAATTATTCACTAACTGCACCTGCAAAAAAAAAAACAAACAAAAAAAAACCAAGCAAAAAAAACATGTTAGCTTTAACTGTGTTTCTCCAACACTAAGTCCCTTGCACTCACTCATAAATTTTTTCGTATACAGAGGCAGAAGAAACGTTCAAATATTTTTACTTGAGTAAAAAGAGCAGTATCGCAGTGTAGAAATAGTCTCATTTGTAAAGTTCAAAAACAGCAGCTTCAGCTTTATTAGATGAAACACTGTAGGTGCCAATAGCCCTCACTGTTCTAAAGGTTTCACATCTACACAACATGAATCCAGTCTTAAAGTGGAAGAGATCAAACCTGGGGACCGCCGTAAACAAAGATGACAGTGGGATGCTTCCTGCCGGGGACCAGGTTTTGTGGTTTGTACAACATGCCGTACAGCTCGAAGCCCGACTTCCCCGTGAAGTTGAAGATCTCTGGAGGAATGCTGTCGAATGCAGCCCCTGGAAACAAACAAGAAAAATAAATCTTCAGAGTGGTCTCGTGGTTATTTCACACGACATTTCATCGATCATCAACAAACTGTTCAGTACCAGAGGACTCCATCATGCTCGCCCAGAACTGCGGCTCTTTGTGAAGTGGGTCGCTGTCTGAACTGAGCAGCTTGAAGATGTGCACGCACGGTGCGGTTGTCAAGTTGCTGTAGTGGCTGATAAACATGTCAAAGGTCTGTATGGAAGAAAAGAAAAAGACAAGTGCAGGTTAAACACAAACCTGTGGAAACAACATGGCACAACACTGACTACATGGTTGGTTTATATCTTTCTGCTGAAGGTATTGATATTTTATGACAGTATAAAAAGTGAGCAGCAATTGTGTGAACCCAGAGCGGAAAACTTTCCTCAGCATCACAGCACTGGTTTAGAAGGAAGGAAACACTGTAAAACTGTTCATTCAGATTTTAGAGCTGTAATAGAGCACAAGTGTGAGTGTGTGTTTTCAATACCTGGCTCACAGAGCAGCTGTGGGAGAATCCAGGTTTGGTGAGTCGGACAATTTCACCCGGAGACTCGTAGCTCACCACATACAGGTGATGCTCCAGAGGAGAGTCTTTGGTTCCCTGGAAGTAAACCACTTTCCCCACCTCGTCCACCCAAATCTGAGGACTGGATGAACGCTATACCACAAAAAAAACAACAAGTACAACATTTGAGTATTAAGTAGCAGTAAATGTGAATTTTCCTTCTGTGAAGAACCTGTTCATGACTGATTCGACAGGTCTTAGTACCCTGTAGTCATGTACCCATGACTCAGAACATCTAGTAACACAGTAAAATGCTTCACCTTTGCTCCGTGATTGGCCAGCACCTCCCACTCCCCACTGGTTACTGTCACCTCCTCTTTGACTGGACACTTGAAATCATCTGATGACAGAGGAGCAAATGTGGATCAACTGAAACTAGTCTGAACTGTAAGGTTGAGTTTAGGAACTAAGGGTTTTATATTTCACACAGCCCAACAATGTATCTGTGACACCGGCCTGTGTTACCTTCAGAGTGAGTGTAACCTTTGGCCCAGTGATAGCTGCCACGCTGTAACACTGAGGTGATCTTATACAGGTGGCAGAAGCCTGTTTTGGACTCGTTTACGGTGATGAAGGTGATTTCATCATCGCTGGTTTGGATGAAGGGATGGAAGATGTCATGGACCTTTAGGAAAAACAACAGTAGTATGTAAGTACAATACTACAGCTGTCAGCAGTGTTAACAGATCCAGAGACAGATGTGGTGTTGAGCCTCACATTGATCCAGATGTCGCTGGTCTCTTCGTAGATGATCAAAGGATGGACCGTGTCTCCAAGGGTCTCCAGGCTCTCTTGTCTGCTGGTCTTGTCCTGATTTGCAGGGATGAAGAACGCTGGAGGCAGCAGGACCAGCTGGAGATGCTGCTGACGCCGGTCCATCATGACCACCCACGCACTGACAGAGAGGGAGAGGGAGAGGTGTGACGAGAGGGAATGAGTCATACAGACACTCTGTTTCCTCCTGTCTGGGTTCAGGAGCTTCTGAAGCTCGGTGAAGCTGAAAGGCTATGGGACGTGCTTTAATAACAACAGATTGTTAAACTTACTATTTGCCATCCTTTGTCCATCCAGCTCTGGTGATGTATTCAGCATCTGGGAACAGGCTGGTGAAGGGAACAGGAAGCTCCTTTTCTTGTGTGCTGACAATCTGAGGGAGAAAAAAAAAACACACCAAGGTGACAATACAACATTTCAGTGTTTTGTTCACTGTGGGTGGATTAACAGATCATCAACATATTAGGATATTTTGTGGATGAGCACTCACTTTGCCGAGATTATCTGTCCTGATTTCTGCTATTTTGAGAGTAATATCTGGATTCTTGCTGCCTGGAAATATAATAAAACTGAGTTAAGAACCAAAATATGAATAAACATTTCTGATGTAATCACAAGGACAGGAACAGTAGGTAAAATCCCCCCAAAATCAAAACCACATATACAAACTGTATGTGGTTACAACAAACACCTTAATCTGCAGATTAATCTCCATATTTGACACGTTGGAACCAGCAAATGTTAAAAATCAATTATTAAATTATTGAGACAATTGCTGATTATTTTTTTGTCAATCGACTGATTTGTTGTGGCTCTACATACATATTACATATGTAGTGTTTCATTAAACATGTCTGCTCTTTGTCCAAAGAAATAAAATACAAAAATCTCACTGACAAAACCATAAAACTTTCAGTGTATCACTTATAAATACTGAGGTTTTTGGTGCTTGCGTACCTGCACGTGGGTATCTGTAGACATCGGTCTTACGCTCCTCCAGGGCCGGAGACGGGACATGGATGATCTCAACCTCAGACTCGTCCACCTCCTCGTATAAAATCTGCAACGTCTTCCCACCATCCGACTCTGAGCCAGGAAGATGACAAGTGAAGAAGGTAGGTGTTATTTTGAGATCTTAGAACTACAGAGGTTAACTAAACATCCTGTTTATATTTGTTTACACTTTTTTTACCCTTCATGAATAAGTTCCTGTTCTTAATATAAGCAGTGACCAATATTCATATGATTCATAATATGACTCTTGTTTATTACATGTCTTCTCACAAAATCAACACTCACCTTCTCGAGCAGCTGGTGACCACCAGTATCCAGTGAAGCGATCAAACTCTTCCTGTGTGACAAAAGTGGCTACACCAGCAGATTTAGGGTCTTCTTTTGGGTTATCGATACCTAAAATTAAAACACAGATGCAGAAGAAAAAAAAAAACACTAAGAAAAAATTTAGAGGATCAGGTAAGACTGAGTCTGTGAACATGTTTCACTCCTGACCTTTGTGGCAGAAGGTGAGCCTCTTCTCTTCACCCGTCTCGATGCTGGTGACCCAAATGTCATTGTTACTGATGAAGCCAATAAAGTTGGGGTCCCCGGGGCAGATCTTAGGGTCCATACGTGTGCCTGAGCTCTCGGTCTTAATCTCAACGGGATTCATGGGAGCAGTCTGCACAAACACACGGAGCAGAAGGAGGAAAGCTTAGGTCACAGCTGCTGTGGTTTCAGACTTGACTAATAATGTGTTCATTTTCTATTTTAGAGGATATTTCAGAGTTCAAAAAGAACACATCTAAAAACAAAATGCTTTCTAACATAATGTCCTTTTCCAATGAAAACCATAAAACCTGAATGACTGAGAGTTCCTTCATTGGTAAATTTTTTTTAAGCCAAATAAAACACTTCAAATTGAAACATAAACACATACCATCAGCCTAAACTTTTAATACGGATCCCCTATGCTTGGTTATTACCAAATTATGACAAGAGCTGAAACAATTTTTTGACTGACACAAAACTTTGATGATAAATTCATTGTTTAAGTCATTTTAAAGTAAAAATTTACTAAGTTTATTGGATCAAGTTTTTATAGTGTGAGGATTTTCTGATTTTCTGAGTCTTCTATCAATGTTTACTAAAGAGACATTTTACAGATGAAAACAAACCAGTTTCAAAATGACCTTAAATTACCCATTTCTGTGTAACTGCTTGTTACCTGTCAGCTGGTAATACCAGTTTACTTGACTAACTATCTAAGTAACTATTCATATTCTTACTGGAGAGCTCATTCAAGTCCTGACTCTGAAAATGCTGTGTGGCAGTGAAAGTCTCACTTCACTGTCCTTTAACTCACAATGAAGCTGTTGTTTCCACCGTCACGGCAGTAGTACAGACAGCTATTGGCCTGGAACAGGAAGAGCCCGCTGGATCTGTGGTAGTCATAGGAGGTGATGCCAGACACCCCCAAACGCTTCCTCTCTCGCAGCAGCTCCTCCTCCCGGGAGAAGCCCCCGTGATGTGGGCTGGCCTGAGGTCAGGGGCAACAGGGGGACACACAACGTGACAATGCTGGCCGAGCGAGGTCAGGGTCAAAGACAGTTTGTTCAGGGCATGGAAACAAACGGTGAGAAAACATTACCACACTAAATTAAAGAGAGAGAAGTACCATGTACCAATGAATAGGATGCATTTCTTCTATTTAACAGTAAGAACTGCTGTTTATGAAATCAATACAGCACAATATGACAGTTGTATAGCAAGAAACATCAATCCCAGGGTTTTCCTTAAGCGCCAGCTGTCGGCCAGATGGCCAGACATTAAAACATTATCAGCAGACTGTTTTCTTACATCACTTTTTATAACGTTTATAAACGATAATCTTAAATCAGATGAAGGATTTTTATCATCAGATGTCTGGATCGCAGAAACAAGCTATGCAAATGGCCCCTCTCGACAACCGGTGCTTGCCCAAGAGAGTGTGTTGTAACCAATTTTAATTACTTTGTCAGTTTGTTTTGGAGAGGAGGAGACCTCTGTTGATAATTCAGCTCCCAGTAAAATTCTCCTAAACAATGAATATTGAAGGAATCTTAACCTTACAAATGAAACACCATGAGTTGTGTGAATTCTTTAATAATGCAATTATTCCCACTAATTCTGTCACTCAGCTGGACATATGCGTATGCACTTGTGGAAAACCCTGCAATCTCCATGGTCTTTTTCTCCATGGAGCTCTGACTACTACTATAAGACGCCTTTACGAGGAGTGAGTTCACAATCATCCTCTCAATAATTAAATATCTAGTGAGGACGGAGAATCTTCCTTACCTGAAAGTGATCCAGCATCTGTTTCCATGACAAAACCAGCAGGGCGTCTTTGCGGACCTTCTTGGGAATGTCTGAGTAGAGTAATGCGTTGTCCCTGCTGGCGTAAGGCATGCCTGTAAGACCAGAAGGAGAAGAAAGCCTGTGAGCCCAAGTAAGTTAACCTGTTGTGTTGTAGATGAGCTGTACAGGTAATTTAGTTCACCTTGTTATACCTGAGGACTGAGTTTTAGGCATCACTTAATTAAAACAGGCTTCTTCACACAAACTAGTTCTTTCATATTAGGGTATGTCCTACTAAGCATATGCATGACTTCAGATGTGTTTTGTAAAAGCAGGGGGTCATTTCTAAAATTAAGATGAATTTGCAAATTGAGCTAAACCTCCATAAACAGAGCCTGCTCTGCCTCTGAACAGGCTACTGAAACATGGCTGCCTTGAGGGGAATTCCTATGGGCTTAACCAACCTGTCTGGTGGCTGCATTTGGATTCATTAGCCAACGGTTTATCTAAAAACTGGTTTTTCTATGTGTCTTTACGAGTTTAAATGTGGCAGTTATGGGATGGTGGCAGATGCTGAAATGTAGCATAGCAATAGCACAAGTAGAGAAGAGTGACAAAGTCAGTGGTAAGTAAAATTTAGGCTAACATCAGCTAACATTAGCCACCACACGTTACCGGTTATACCAGACAAGTGTGTTGAACCAAGTGTTTTTGGTTGGGTCTGTGGTGAACTGAGTGAGTGATAGACTTGGCGAGGTGATGATGTTACACCACTGTTTAACCGGTTGTTGGGACTCTCAGCTCTGATGTTCAGATGTTTCAGATGTTTGCGGAGTTCTACCTGTCTGCTGCGAAACACATGTCTGTTGTGGGAACGGTCACAGCTAAAAGACTAAACGCTCACCTCCACTGACAGTGTTGTCAGCAGCCAGGCAGGAAAGACACAAGCAGAGTAAAGCTTTTAAATAAGACTGTGTAACCTCTGCTGAACAGAGGTCTATGTGTCTTTACAAGTTTAAATGTGGCAGTTATGGGATGGTGGCAGATGCTGAAATGTAGCATAGCAATAGCACAAGTAGAGAAGAGTGACAAAGTCAGTGGTCATTTTGCACATCTAAACATGGACCAGCCAAATACTTGGTTCTTACCTCATCTTGCTATTTCATATGAATTAAACTTATCATTTGTAAAAAGAAGATTCTGTTTTTTTCCCAAAAGTTACACAGTTATCCCTTTAAGGTTTTAAAAAAGCTACCAGCTACTGCAGCGAAGAAAACGGATTTAGACCAGGCATGAATTGCTGTCATCATGGCATAACTGTTTGTGTACTCAATAACTGACCTACTGTGAGAACTGTTTGTACACGCTCTATGTAGTTTGCATTACAAAACTTGACATGGCTCTGGAAATAATATCACACACCAGAGCTAACTGTTTGAGACATGGCAGCAAAGAAACAGAAACCATTTTGCAGAAATTCTGCGTGCTACAGCTGCAACAGACACAAGCAGAAATACACTGATCAGCCACAACAAAGTAAAATGGTGCTGCTCTTGGTTTTCTCTCCAGCACACACTGACTAGATTCACTGCAGATCTTTGGACTTCAAATGAGCTTGAAAACAGTTGCAAGCTGGCAGCTGTGACTCACCAGCTGTATCCACAGATTATTCACAGAGGCAACAAGTCAACACCCGCTAAAAGCACCAAATCTCAGCTGGATCTTCTTCATTTTTTGACATTTATTGCAGAAAGTGAGATTATTTGGCTGAAAATGATAATAATAAATCAACAACTGCTACAGCCCTCTGTTTTCGGTTTTAGCTCACCAAGGTAGTAGATGCGGTGAGAGTGCGGGCTGCTCTCGTCCTTCTGGACAAACTGGAAGTCATGCGGCGCCTTGTTGATGACCACGCCGGTGTTCTTGCGGCTGTTGTGGATGATCTTCCGCAGGCCATCCCACGTATGCTTCTCCACCTGGAACTGGGTGGGATTCACATCCTCCATCTCCACCACCTCTGTGCTCTCCGAGAGCTCGTCCTCCCCCATCATACCTGCCAGTGCTTCTCTGACGCTGTGGACAGACACTCAGACGGATCAGTACGTCAGACAGGTATATTCGAAGTGCACTGTATCTTTGAGGTGCAGTAAACGCATTTACTGTCTCAATAAACATTTGCAAAACCAATTTTATGGATCATTTAAAACCAGGGTTCACTGACAACCATGTTTGCTCACTGGCAGTTGTCACATTGCTACACTTCTTTGTGCATTACTACCACAAACTCTCAGTCAGTGGAGCAAACATGAAACTGGTAACAGGAGTGTGTATCTTGTGGCCCATGTGTGTTCTTCTACACATGCACAATTCACACAAAATGATGACCCACTTTCCATGAAAACACTGATCCATAATGGCAGATACGAGCAGTCAAAACTCACATTTCATTTCAGCTAACAACTGACTACTGTTTGAAGTTAATCAAATTTTTAAAAATCTAGTTGTCTGGTAAAGATGTTAAAATGTGTAAATGCTTCCTACGTTCCTTATATTCTAAAAAAGCACACAAAATCTCATTTCACTGATACATTTCCTCATCACTAAAAAGTAAAACGACAAGTGTTTTCAGGGCATAATCTAACATACAGAACTTATTTATAATAACTAACTTTATTTCTATAGCACTTTTCAAAAACAGCTTCACAAAATACAGAACCATACAATATAGAAAGCAAGAAAAAAAGAAAATATTTGAGAGAACATTATACTTAAAAATTTGAATAGATATTATAAAGTATTGAACAGGTGCCCATCTGTACAGGTGGGTTTTTAAAAGCTTTTTAAAGTGGCTGACTCAGCTGTTCTGATAGTGAGGGGAAGTTTTATTCAGTGTCAGAGCTAAAACAGCCCCCCTTAGTTTTAACTATGGATATGAGATGTACAGCAGAGACAGACCACGTAGTGATCGGCAGAATCTGTAACGAATGGGAAGCCAGTGTAAATCGGCCAGAACTGGAATTGATATGTCCCCTGTGTCAAAAGTTTTTATGAGAAGTCTTGCTACTGTGTTTTGTTTCCATACCTTTTCTGGCCGTCTTCTGTTCCGTCTTCGATTTTCAGCCTCTTTACTCTGTGCATTAACCGTTCAACGACCCTGGACCACACCTGACACCCTGAAAGAAAACCAGGTAAAGACACGAGAGGTGAAGATATGAAACAGAGACATTTGTTTCAAGATAATAAACACAGAGCTTTACATGGCTAGCACCTGGTCTAACTGACATATCACTAAAATAGACCTGAATTAGTAAAAAAAAAACTAGATCTCGCCCTACACTAAGCTCACATGCTATCAACACTGAAACTGTTACTGAGGTGACGGCCCCAATCAGGGCAGATGTCTCTCTGCTGCTTCATCGAGGAGCCACCGTTCCTCAGCCGAGCGGTCGCCACACTTTCAGTGGTGCGTTCCTGATATGAAATCTCACGATGTGTGTGTGTGACTCAGCTGCACGACTCTGACAGTTCAACGTCTGTGTCACGAACGTGACAAATGTTACACTGTAACTCCAAATTTTACTTATAGGCTGTGTAGGAGGCTGTTATGTTGCCTGGGGGCCTACATGAACTGCAAATTCCACAGAAGTTCATTCCCAGGAAACACCTCAGCAGTTCCCTTCATCAGATCATGATGTGTGTTATCATCAGGCTGTCAGAGGAACAAATGTCTTCACTGCAAATCTGACATGAGCTGATTGGAGTTTGAATAAATAATGATGCAGTAACCAAAAGAGAGTTACTCTACTTCATTCATTTTCCCCCATATGTCACACTATGTATGATCAGTTACCACGTGACTCAAGTTCCAGGTCACATGATCTGTCAATGAGGATGTGAGATGAGGTTAAAAGCTCTGGAAAAACCTGTTCACTGGACCCTGACTATGACTTATTTATGTTAAATATCACAGAATAATTTGTGTTATATAATGAATATGCATATATTTCTGCAGTGAAGCAACAATATAACTTAAATTTTTCCTTTGTCTATCCTATTTTATTTCTGTTATAATACACTATTATAGCCTTATAAATGATGTTTAAATGTGTATTGTACAAAAAGAACAATTTTGAACAGCCTTTGTGTTTCAAACTTTGTGAACAATGAACATTACCAAACTGTTAACTTTCATCTTTGGGTGTACCTTTGCACCATGTCATTGTTGCTCAAATTAAAATAATTTATTACATTACATTACTCTGCCTCAAAACATCTGAAAATATATAGCGAGAGCAGGTTTATTCTAATTCTGCTTCGTTTACTGTAGGGCGGAGATAGATTTTAAGGGGAAGAACAAGTAAAAAGTGTTTCAAACAGATAATGCACTTCCTTGAACTGTGTACAGGGTGATTGAAAAAGTCCCAGTTTATTCTCCCTCAGCCTGTACCCAATAACTGTGGTGTAATGTGCCTCTATTTTCTGTTTCTGTTTCCGTTTCTGGGTAACCCACAGGCTCTTGGTACACACTTGGATTTAGAAACCAGTGTGTGTTTCTGTTGAATCCAATCATTTTCTATTGACTACAAATCTTACTTGCTAAGTTATAATAAATAACTCAAAATTATTACAATAATTAACAGGACATGCAGCAAATCCTCACATTTTCTCAAGATGAAATCACTCATTCTTTGGTAATTTGCATGAAAAATTATTTTCTCAGTCAATCAACCAATTGTTTAAATACTAATTACAATTGCTACTGTTAAATTAATAACAAAGCATCCTCTTTTAGGCCTGCAAATAAAGAAAAGCAGGAAGTCTTTCTATCTGGGAGCCTGAGAATAACAATGTTTTGTATCCATACATCTTAATTTTTCACATACTTGTAATGGAGCAGGTATAATGTAGCATGAAAAGAACATACTCAGTATCTCATAGTGACATTTTCCACACTGTTTTAGCATCCTGCCAGTTTGAACACCTACTATATCTTTCAGTGTTCATGTGAAACCAGTTTTGAATGTGAAATAGTTTCACTATTTCCGTTTTTGACACATCAGCTGATGAAGCTAAAGGATCCACTGACTGACCGACAGCTTCGGTCCAGACAGAAAACATCTGGTTAACTGTGTCCAGCCCTTCAAACCTGACAAACACAACGTTAAACTGCTTTAAATTAACACACTCGCTGTCACTGTACTTTGCTTTGAAGCTACCAAGTTAACCGTCCGTTAAGCAGGGAATGGCGACTCGTTAGCTAACATACCAAAACGACACTTGTACACAGAAAACCCAACTCAAAACAGCGACACACTCATTCATCTTTAGCTTACACTTTCTGCCTAAAGTCCTTGAAAGACTTTCTCGTTGTGTCGAAGAGACGCTTGTGTTGGAAACAGCGGTCAGGGTCTCCACAGATGACAGAAGCCAACTACTTTCAAAGAGAGCAGGTAGTTAGCTTGATGCTAATATGCTAACAACGAGGAAATGACTTGTGGAATCAAACGTTACAAGATTACAACCTTTACCCCGGATGTGATCCGTCAAGTTTTGGCTCTGCCTTCTCCGTGTATATATTTGCTCTAATTTCTTTTAACTTTCCTTTTTCACTTTTCAGTCCAAAGCCGAAATAACCCTCTTCCTATACTGTAACATAATTAAGTCATATTAGGAGAAAAAAAAATAAATCTCGTTTTATTTCTTTTAAGTACCTAAAAGCAACTGAAAACTGGAGGGAGCTCAGTTTGAAGGTATCAAACCACAACAGTGACTCCTTTATGTGCTTTAAAGCTACAAATAATTATTTCATTATCGATTAATTAGACTATTATTTTCTCGATTAAACAATTAGTCATTAAGTTTATTAAGTGTCAAGTAAAAAAAAAAAGTTCATTGCTGTTTTAGAGACCAGCTGCAAATATCTCATACTGCAGATTCTGTAACTCAAAGACATTTTGTTTATAAATACAAAATGGAGAAAAGCAGAACATCTTAATATTTGAGACTGAAAACATCTTTTTTTTTCTGATTCTTTTGCTGACAATCAAATAACAGATTAGTGTACTAGTCACAGCAGCTCTAAAACAGTTGCTGACTAATTTTCCAACTATCAACTGTTTCAGCTCTTTTTTGCAGGACTGAAACTGAAACAGCAGAAGCAAATACACTCAACATCCATGACAACCACTGTATCGTTAAAACATTTATTTTTGTAATAATTTGTCCTTTTTTTTTCTTTTTGCATAAGTGCAAAAAATGCACCCAAAACAGCCACCTGAGGGAAGTCTACATCTTTAAATAAAAAAACAAGCAAAGTGTACATTTATAGTACAAAATTCTCTTTTTAAAAAATTGCACAGTTTGTGTATAATATATATATTCATAATCTCCATTTTAAACAAACTTTAAAGGCTCAGAAAGTAAACAAAATTCACCAAATGAAAAATAAAAACATTTTTTCCCTAGAATTTAAAGCTGAGGAAACTTGAGACCCTGTTTTCATTTGTGTCCATCATAAATATACATATTTATATGCAAGTCTCTTTACATATAGTCTCTGTGCTAGTGTTTGACCAGACAATCAAAATTATTGCAAAGTAGTTTAGTTCTACTATAAAACATGGGGTGGGAGGTGGGGGATAAAAGCTTCTTTCTGCTGAATTCTCCTTAAGTTAGGCAAAAAAAAAGAAAACAAAAAACAAAAACCTGGGTTTCTTTACACCCCTTTTGAATTTACTGGATCCCTGCTTTCACAAAGGTTTCTGTTTCACAAACTGTGTGCATTCAACATTCCCACAGAACAATCCAGAACTCCAGTTTTGCTTTTTTTAGCGAAAACAAACATTTCCCTGACTTCTTTTTTTTTTTTTGTTGTTGTTTTTGTTTTTCAACTTTACACAGCGGCCATGGCCAGAGGTGGCGGTCAGCGTCGATACGGGTGGAAGCCCTGTACGTTGTGGTTCTGCCCTCTGCCGAACGCACTGGCAGCAGGCTGGGGGGCGGCGGCGGGCTGTGCTGTCGGGGCCCCGTACGAAGCGGTTGGCTGGCTGGGGTCTGCGAAGCTGTGGCCGAAGGCTGTCAGGTCCTGGCCGTACCCTGAGGTGGACAACAGAGAGAGAGAAGAGTGGGGAGTGGAGAGGAGGAGGTTTTAATGTCAGCGTCATCAGACAGCGTTTAGGGAGAAACCTTACTCCTTTAAAAGTACTGATAAAGTAAAAGTGGCTTGTGCAAGATTCTAACAATTTTGAAGATGAGGAAAAATCCACCAGTTACTCTCACACTGTTACATTTACTTGTACATGTCTGATGTATAATGCAGTCTAATTGTCATTTTTAGGTGAAATGTAGCTGTTTGCTGTAGCTACTGTAAGTGCTGGGAAGTGACATTACATGTTAGATTTTACCATTCTGTCCCTAAATCTATATGATACTTGGGCTGAAATGATTGGTTGGATAATCAAATAGAGAATCGGCACAAAATTAATTGGTAATACAACCAATAATCAATTAATTATCAAAATAAATCCACAGGCAAAAATGGCAAACAGCTGCTGATTACAGCATCTCATGTAATTGAGTGTAACTGTTGTGGTTCATTAATCTGAGAAACTGAAATATGAAGACTTCTCCTTGTGCTTGGGGAACTTGCCACGAGCTACTTTTTACTATTTGCCTTTGCAGTTTTTCTTCTGTACACAGAAACTCTAAGGCTGCTGTTGCTGTATATATTTTACTTTGTTCTATATTCAACGGTAAACTAAACCTATTTAAATCTATATTGTTTTTTTACTTTTTTCTGTTTATTTTGTCTCTATAAAGGCCTGTAAGAGTCAATTATATGCTATGTAACAAATTAATTTGAATTTAAGTAGAAGTAATAAACAAAGTGACCAAACAGCCCCAGAAATGAACAACTGCTTGTTATAGTGTTGAAGGGTGTTGTGGTGGATTTTTACTCTCGATTCAGATACTGTATGCCATCAATGAGCTTTTAGTGTTAAGTATCAGGACTGTACTGTAAAAGTACAAAGACAAGAATGTCAATTTCATGTGAATTTTAAAAAGTAGTTTAAGCTGGCTTCATTGAGGGAAAACAATGTTTGTTCCTTCCTGGTGTTCCTCTGTATAGACACTGGATGGCACCATCTCCTTGCAAACAGACAAGGGACACCCAGGGAAGGAAACTAATCCGGCTGGAAAAATGGCTTCTGTATCCAAAAAAATCAGCAGCCACTGTCCAAGGGAAAAAAAAAAAAAAAAACAGATAGAAAAAAAAGAAAGAAAATTGTTAGCTACCACATGGCTGATAGGATACAAAAACCAGCTGCAGCCAAGTCTTTCCAGCATCTTGCTGGTGGGTGGTTATTTTCCTGCCCTGGTAACATCCAGTTAGCACCAGACTCTTAAGATTTGAAAATGTCACCAATAAATACTGGAGTAGAGAAAGTTATAAATAATAGAAATGGAAATACAAGAGAGAGAAAAAGAGAAAGAAAAAAAGGGAGAAATTTTGAAAATAAAACATTTCTTTTGGGGTGCTCAAAGTGCTCGAAGAATGAAAGAAAAAATAAGAACTCTGTAGAAGAGGGAGCGGTCCCAACAGGACCGTCAGACAGAAGACTCTGAGAGAAATTGGAAATTTACTGGCATCGTGTCCTTTAAATCTTCTTTCCTTTCTCAGCCCTTTAGCTACAATGTGGAGACAGTACATGGGGAAAAAACAACGGGTGAATGGACTGCTGATGCATAGAGACAACTGAACCATGAACAAATTTTCTGACAATTAGATCATCCTTTTATAATCAGCAAAGCAATGCGGACAGAGAGAGTGGACAAAAAAAACAAGGACATGGTCAGTCTTGGTATAGTAAATCTACAGCCGCTGAAGGAGATGACAAGGTTTGGGCTCAAAATGTCAAGTTTCTATGTAAATTTCTTTCAAATCCGCTCAGCAAGAGAGACATCCAATGGCTGTGTTTCACTATACAAGAGTACACACAGTAATTTGTATGTACATGCAAAATGTACATGCAAAATACTAAACACAGAGCAAAAGAAAAGAGGCAGAACCAGGTTGCAGCTCTATAAACACTACAGTACTGAACAAATGCTACTTTTGTGGTTGGAGAAGACGATGCTGGCACCTACCTGCACTATATCCTCCCTGCTCATCCTGACCATAACTGTGAGAAGGACGCGTTGGTCCGTAGGCAGAGGGGTCCTGAGGGTAGTTACCCAAGCCTATCAGGGAGATGAGGAGACCAGGTTGACTGAACCCAGATACTGCTGGCCGACTACTTTTACATAGTTCCCCCCTTTGCTGAGCTAACAGAGCTTTACATTTACACTCATTTACTGGGTCTGCACTATGCTTGGCGAGGCCACCACTGCTCAGCTTCATCTGGAAGTCAAAACAAAATGGAGTGTGAATGTGTGAGCTATCTGCTAGCACGCCTGACTTTTTACCATGCCAGCCTGGTCTCAGGAAATTTTGTGAAATGTGCATGATATGCTAAGATGCAAGAAATATGTTTTCCCACCAAAGTATTATGAAGAGGGCAACTAGAAACAGGAACTAGAACAACCACACCAGCGGTTCTGCATGTTGCAGTGCATAAAGTACGACTTGGGTACATGTCAGAGAATTTTTCTAAAGCATACCATACAGTAAGTGACTAGATTGATTTCCTATCCTCCGAGCTGCCATTGGTTTCCATTATTTTCAGCACACTGTGGCAGAGTACCACATTTATCTTTATGTGCCATCACGGTACTGTTGGGTCCCCTTTCAAATCCTTTGGCTGCTTGGGAAACCCCAGTTCTCTGAGTAGCATGATATCAAAACAAGTGCCAAGAGAACTTCCTTAGTGGGGAATTAAATGGCTTTTCAACACCCAAACTGCTGCCAAAATGTGCCTCACTGTTGAGCTATACTGTTGGAAAAAAATCTAATCCATAAAACAAACATGCACATAGCTCAAGGGATACTGTGAAGCTTCTTGCATTAACAAAGGCTGCTGCTTGGCAGTCGCTTCTCAAATTTCAGATATCACAGTGTTCTTGGATGCACTATGGAGGAGCTTTGACAAAAAAAGTCAACAAAATGCTTATTGTGATGAATAACCTATCAATTAAGTTTCAAGTTTTACAGCACACTGTAATAAAAGGGGAGTCAGTGCCTGCCTGGAGGATGGCAATCATTAAAAAATATATGGTATGCAGTAGAAAATGGTAATTAGATTAAACATTAATGAATTTACATGCAAAACCACTGGTTTGATCCTTACTCTAAGCAAAACCAATTTATTTTGACTGCCTGACTCCACATACCCTTAAACTGAAACCAAGCTTTATTTGCCTAACCTCAACCAGTTGCTAATTTTACACAGGAAAAAAAGTCAATCCAGCTTGCTATTGCTATTGTCAAAAATAAACATTTATGGTAAGGGGTGTGTCATTGGTCTCCACAACATCATCAGCATTTCTGATTTTCTGCTCATTTCACAAAAACTTGGTGACTCTGTGTTGTCATCGCTGGCTTTGATTACTGGACTGAATGCCTGAACAGGCAGCCCGACACTGAATGCAGAAAGCTGGATGGAAGATCAGCACAAGCAGGAAACACGGAACAAGATGGGCACCTGTCATGATTGACAGTGATCACATGACTGCTTTAAATGTCGATCCAGCAGCGTGAAGCAGCTGTAAGCCAAGTCAGAGGAAAAATACCAGCCAGCCAAAAAAAAAAAAAAAAAAAAAAACCTGAACGTAGCTTCTGAATGAATATCTGACTCTGATCTGACTGTGTGATTATGTTACTGAATGGGTGGATGTTCAATGAAGACGAGGCTCGTTCCTTTTCCCTGGATGCTGGTTAGTTTTCTCATTATCTCCATCTTTGTTTTGGTTCAGAGCTGAAAACCTCCAGCCTCCAGTCGTGCTCTCAGCATGATCTCAGGCTCTTAATCCTGCATGAGCATACAGTGCATCACTGGAAAAAATACCCCTCTAATTGTTTTAAATCACAGAAATGAATAAGGCACATCATTTTCTATATTTACACTGATGAAATGTCTCATTTTCAAGTCCCTACAACAGGAATAATTAATCCTGGTCTAACATAGTTCAAAGGTAATATTAGACTAAACAACAATGTAGTTCAAAGACCACAAAAACTCCCACCAGAGAGTAAATCCTGCAGACACATTAGTCAAAAAATGACTTGCCCAGGACTCTAATATCTGGACATATCCCAGGAGCAGAGGGGCAAAGTTCACAGTTTGCAGACAAGCATGCAAAGCTCCAGTGTGATAAACTGATGGACATGTTGAAAAAAAATTAGATAGGTAGCTTGGCAGGTTGGTCATGCCTATTTCCAGAAATAAAGGTTTCATGGGCATAATATTGTCATGCTGGTGCTCTTCTATGGCGATCGTGCCAAGACCAGGAAAAGAAGCCAGCAAAGTCATCAACAGGGAGGAAGAGGAGGAGGAGGTGTAGGAGGGAGTATTTAAAAGGTAGGAGTGTTTGAATCAAGTCAAATGTCTGGTACAGTCAGTCAGGAGAAGGTTTTACTCCCTTAAAAATCAAAATGAAATAAAAAATGCAGAACAAAACAAAACATTGCAAGGCAGGATGATCTAATTCAAACCTACCAAGACCTACCAATCTTTTTACCAATCCACAGCCCAGCTGGAAAACTTGACAGAAATGACTGCTGAAGACTCCTGGAAATGGTGAAACTTCAGCAGCATCTTCACGGCCGGGGGGGGGGGGGGGGTTCATGTATGCAAAAAGCATGTATGCATGTGTAGCTGCTCGAGCTAAATGGAACCAAGAGCAAGCTCCTGCTTGTTCTACGACTGTAAATATGGACTATAATGAGCTGTAGCTGCACCCATTAAATATCAAAGGAGATGGGCAGGGCAGAGGGGTGAATATAAATTAAATGGGAGAGAAAAGGGCAGCAAACTGATTTATGCACAATGCTTCTCTTACCATACTGGCTATAAGGGAAGTCAGGCTGCCCAGTGGGAGCTTTGCTCAAGTCCTGAGTTGGTGTGGTAGCAGGGGCAAAGCCCAGAGGTGCAGTTCCCGGAGTAGTGGGTGGAGGAGGAACCTGTGGCGCATACTGGTCTGCTTGGGGTGTGCCAAAACTGTAACCTATTGGACAGGAATAAGACAGTTTCTATTATCACAGACTGAATACCATGAAAGAGTGCAAAGACAACTCTGCTAAAGCCCCAGTGTTGCTCTTCCTGAGTAAAAAACAAAATATCTTCCACAAGTGAAACAGCCTCCAGTTGTATTTTGAATGTTCTCAAGTACCAGCTCCCACATCAAATTGTGGTTACTCTGCCAGCGCACTTGTAACAGATAGTTCTGGGCTTCTTTCTCACTTGTTTTGCTAATATTTTGCCCATGATTTACAGAACATTAGCTTGGTCTGCTGACAGGTTTAACTGGAGAAAGGTAATAATGCCCCCACAGGCTTTTTAGGAGCATTTCATGAAATGCCCGGTATCTGCAAGTCCCACTGTCCATCTCTGATAAAATGGAGGTTCCGCCCTGAAAACAGCAACAGCAGAGCTGCCTGGAAAACCTGATATAGATTCAATTAACACACTTTACATACCCATTGTGGTAAAAATAATGATAATAATAATTAATGAATATTGCCTCAATGAGCTTGGGGCTATAATTTAATACTGTTTGCAGTCAAAATCGATATCAGTTTTCAGAAACTCCAAATACTCTACTTTTTATTCACGGCGTATCCCTCACATATGCTTCATTATCTCTAAGCCCTCATGTCAAATGAACACCAGAGTGAGTGTATCAGCATTACTGACCAAACTGAGGTGCTGTGCTGTAGCCCTGTTGAGGGTAGCCCTGAGGTGCAGCGAAGCTGCCCGCCGGGGTTGTGACCAGGAATGCGTTGAAAGGTGATGGAGGCTGTGTGGGTGTTCCCCGGCCTGCAGACAATGGTGGTCCATACCCGCCTGCTCCAACAGAAAACAGAACTATTTCATGTTTGTACATAAATATTTGTTTGTGTTTTACATAAATGATCAGGTCTTGTATTAAGTGCACAGGCAATAATGAAAAGAGAAGGTATCTAAATTGCATCAGTTTGTCATGGTCTTACTGAACAGCTGAATAAAAGACATTAAGTTGGTAAATAAATGCTTTAAAAAAACAGAATATGCAGGATTCTGTCTGAAGCTGAATGAAAGTGAAGTATCCTTTGAGCAAGCTGAGGGCCGACACTGCAGTGAGCGCTGCAGGTTGACCCGGAGGTGGTGATATGAAACCGAGCCTGACCAATAGCAGAGGGAGGCCGGAATTCATTCAAGGCTGCCATCTGTCTCAAGCAGCAAATTATCAGCAGCCTCAGCCATTATGAATCAGTGATAACACGTGCTGTTAACTGTCATCAGCCTATTGGCCTCACTGAGTGCAGGCTCTTTCTGTGACACAAGCGTTTCGAGATAAGCACATGATCACATGGCAAATACACATCTCTATCTGCAGTTTGATCAATTCACAGTTGTGCAACTCACAACAGATAAAACAGTTAATTCACTAAACTGGAAAGACAGGATATTTTCTGTGTGGTCAAGTGGAGGTCTAACACCTACCTATGGGTTGGCCAGTAGTCGACACCCACACTCCTTCAGGAAGAGAGAGAAAAATTTAGACTGAGGACAATACTGATGCCTGAAATATATACGCATAATACAGTTTAACATTCAAACAGAAAGCAGTGACCACCGTGCACAGGGTTAATGTTAAAGCAGAGGGTTAAAACATTTAAACAGTTACTGCTAGGTTTTTTTTTCTCTGAACAGTGAGCCTAACTCGTTCTGCTCTGGGATTTGTTCCCACTCACCCTGTGGCCCGTAAGGCTGTTGCCAGCCCTGGGCAGGCTGTGCTGTCCAACCATTAGCTGCACTCAAGATGCCCCTGGGCGCCCACTGGCCAGGGCCAAGCTGGCCAGGAGCTTTGCTGTCACGAGGTTCAGCCTTCTTTACTTCCACCTGGACAAAGGACAAGGAGGGCACATTTGGCAACACCAGCATAAGATCTGGGAAGTCCCTCACCTAGACAGACCTGTCCTACCACTGATATTTAATCTCAACTTTTTGGGCCAGGTTGAAATCTTCCACTTTATGTTTTTTTAGAATAATGTGGGGCAGTTATGTTAATTAATATTACTGTGTAGCCAGGAGAGCTGTACAGCTATGTGTCTCAGGTACTAATTATTATGTGGGAATTTCAGAATGCCCAAAATCATATTGCAATAACAGACATGTAAATGTAAATGATGGACGAATTTCTTTAAAGCATTGTCTCTCGAGACCACTACAGCTTCTTAAGGTGTACCTGAGAAACATAGATTTCTTTTTTTCCCTCAAATGAACTGCCCTATATAAGATAAAGACATCTAATGGAAGGTCATGACTTACCTTTCTCCGGCTAACGCTTATAAAAAATTTCATTTTTTATTTTACTTGGAATAAGTTTTGGAGGGGAGAATGGATGTAGAGAGAAATTTGTATCTCAGCTCTAACAGAATATAAAGTAAACATGCAGATAATACAAATGAACAGTCTTTTCAGTCAATCTAAAACTGAATCTTCATACTGTGTCAAAGGTGAGAAAATATGTTTTTCAGTTGGACTCAAGTGACTGATATAGTTTGATCCCAATATCACGTCAAATCGCTGCTGGTGGACACCCTCTGTAAAATCTAAACTTAAAATGTAGATATAAATATATACAGAACATTTATTAAAGCAAATGTCACTCAGATTGTTTAGGAATTACTGTCTTACCCTTACTATCATCCATCGTTGTAATAGTTTAATGCCATGAGACAAATATAAATTTATTGCCCTAATAACAAAACTTTCCTGTCTGTAACTAGGCAAAACTACCAACAGTTAACCAGAGCAAAAAAACAGGCTGAGACTAAGGGGGAGCCAACCAGAAATAGACTGAGAGGTTGAGTTATTGGGGTCACCTTGCAGGAGGAAAACGAATCGCAAATTCCTCCCTGCTTTAAGGTGTTGCCACCTTCCCCAGCCTCCCCTCTTCCTTCTCTGTCGACCTAATTACATGCACATGTTTCCGGCAGTGGCCTCGCCGCCGCCGGCAGCTACCTGAGCGCTTTCTCCCGTGGGCATCACAGTTACGAGTGATGGATACCATGACTTCTGTACAGTCCCCAACAGCAGAACTGGGATTTGTTCCACAGTTTGATGTGCTCCAATTTCTAATTTTGTAACTCATATCTCCCAGCCTCCCTCAAGTCCCAGCGTAAGGTAATGTCAAGTCAAGAACAATGGATTAAGTCGAGCCTTGATTTCCTGCTAAAAAACCAGGGCAAAGTCAAGGGGGGTGGCTACCACTGGAGAGCGCACAGGTTGGGCTGAATCATTTACCAAGGAGATGGGATTGAGATCATCGCTGTAATAATCAGTGACGGTCCAATAGAAATGCCTTGTGTGGGTGCTCTTGGCTTTGATTAACTTAACAAAAATCCAGCTTAAGTATGGTTGAGGAATAGTTTTACATTTCCTGGAGGTGTCTGGTAGTTTTTTTTTCTAGCAGAAAAAAGAACTGGCACATGGGAAATAATGCACTCATTTATAGTCTGTACTTAGGATAAACAGAGACAGAGTGTCCCATGTTGCTAAGTCAGCTGAGGTACTACCCACAAACCACAACGTACCTGGTTTGCATCTGACGTCTGGCTACTGTCCACTCTCAAATAGAATCACAGATAAAGACTGCACCACTGACAGAAACTCAAGCAGTATCCCAACAATTGGCACTTTCTACCAAATATGGACACTGCTTTAATGTCGTCAGCGGGAGTTAAAAACATCACACAAACGCTAAAATATGCACAAAGGTCTTGAGAGTGTCAAGTATCACAGACTGACCTTCAAATATTTAAAACATTCGTGCAGCCATGTAAAGATCAAGGGCAGAAACAGGATACATGTGATGATATGATATGACTGAGTGGATATAACTGCACTGTTTGACTTGATCATTTTCTTATACCCACAAATAATTTCTGTCGGTATGGAGGGCAGAGAGGAGACCATCTCTCTGCTGGTATCTCTGTAGAGTAGTTTAAAAGCTGCTAATTACAAAATGTGTCTGTTGGGGAAAAGGGGATGGGCGGGTGGGGTGGGTTTGTTAATGAATGAGAGCTTTTAAAGTGGCTTTAAAACTCAAGTGTCGGCCCAATCCTTGTAAGATAATGTGTTGTGTTTTTGGTTTTATTCAGCTGAGGTGCCAGGTGGGTGGTGTTTGCCACATACAATAGAACAATGGGAGGGACGCCAAACAGTTAGGAGGTGTTTTTAAATACTGCACCATAGTGAATTTATTGTTTGCTCCCGGGTGGACGGCTTACCTGACACTATCTGAATTGTCTTTGAGCAGTAAACCCCATCCATCTGGTGCACCCACTGAGTTAAAGCAAACACCAAGAAATGACATGCAAATACAACTGTGCGACTCGTGTCTCATCCTCAGCAGCACTTTAGAGAGGCTTGTGATTTGTTATTGAAGAGAACTGATGGACACAGTATGGAGATTCTTCAACTGAGGTCACTGAGTTGAGCTTTTTCTTTTAACTTTTCAAAAAGGAATAAAATAAAATAAAATAAAAACATGTTGACGTGTAAGTGACCTGCCAACAAAATATCAAAAAACAAAAGAAACAGAACTGATTGGACCAATCCTTTAGGTGATTCAGAGTCAGTGGAATTCTGTGGGATTTAAACCCTTAACTTTACCCCTTATTTCATTATTATTTTTAATTTTATTGGCACATAAAAAGACATAATAAGTTCAATGTTTTGAGCACAATCTAAAGCATTTAATACATCCTAAAGGAGTGGTCAGTTTAAACAAAGCCTTGAGCGACAACTGAAACTGTAATATAACATTATTTGTTAAGGATGAGTGGCTATGGAGACTATGAAAGCAATAGTGTAAGCAAAATAAGGTAAGTAAAATAAGTCAGCAGCCTGGTTATTTTAAAACGTTAAAGGCTAAATTTGTGCGCTGTATGATGCTGCAGTCACTAATGGAAAGTCACTGTAAAATTATTTCTAACTAATAAAACAGCATCATAGTGTGATTCCTGCTCCGTCGCCCAAGCCTCCGTTTGATCTTAAGGGTAAAATAAAACTACAACTACACACTTTTTTGCCCATGATGTCGTGAAAATGCATGTTGACAGCCTGGTCCACTGATTGTTCGGCCTCGAAAGTAATAAATCCAAAACCTAGCCAACGACCAAGAGTGAATCAAGGTAGCAGGGGGGTTGTGACAACACAAGATGAAGAACAGTATTGGGCTTCAGCAGAGTGAGGATCCGTCAAGACTGAGCAAGAGGCTCCTGGGGTTCGGATGATGTCGCAGACTTGCAGAACAACACAAATCCAAGGCTAAAGCCTGGGGGATTGAAGGAAACTTTTCTCTTTACAGTGCAGAGAAATATTTTGTGAACAATACAGGACTATTTAACTTCTAAACATGAAGGATGACAGGTGTAGCATTTGATTTAATGTGACATGTCATGTTTAATGTGACGTCAATTCAGTCGCTCTTCCACCCTCTTAACATCGATAAATGCCAATTGAACCAATACTACATTGTGTTACTTCATGCTGTTTCATCCAAACCCCACCTTGATCTGTCCCTTGGTATATTGCTGTGGAGCACACACTCGCAGCAGCCATTGTTAATGCATCACAAAAATATGGAGAAACACAAACTGTAGAATGCCTAAAGCTTTCTCCAAGCTTTCCCAATTTCAGTATTTTACTTTTGAGTCAGCCGGGATAAGCCTAAAATGAACAATTAAAATATTGCTCACAACAATAACACAAAGATATAGGCCATAAATGGGTTTCCCAAAGTGACAACTCGCTGATTTTGCTCAAGAATTTTCATGGGGGGTACACAACGTTCATCAGCAAGAACACAAACTCCTAAAGCCTGAGGACTTCAGTCTAGCTTTTCGCCACGCCAACTGCTCAGTAAAACTACTCTGCCTGACTATATGTTAAAAAACTTTTCAGAGCGCTAACAGGCCGCCGCGTTCCGCAGTGATCTACTTTCAACTTGATTAACTTTCCGCTGTGGCAGAATTGGGTTGTGTGCACATCTCTACTTTGGGACTTAACCTGAATCCAATTGAATGTCCTACGAGACAACCGAGATTTTAGAGACCTCTAGTTACATGCCAAGCATTTCCCCAAGCTTCATGATCTATTGCTATTAATAACATCTGTCATTGACCCGTCCTTAATCTAATTTTAAAACCAAGTTGACACATTAGAGAGATTGACATATCTTGGTTACGGTGACATGTCTTGGTATCACTCAAATTAAAATTTGATTTGTGACTCAAACCAGATGTCAGCTACTGATGAAACCGATGTGTTCTAAATAATATTAGATGACATAAAAATAAAACTTAATGTGGACCGACTATCACTCAGACTGCTACTCTACAGCGAGACAAATTGATATTTTAATTCAAAGAAAATTTAGGATAACAATTTTGATAAGACAAATATAATTCAAGTAGGTTTTTATGCAAAAACTGGCAAATGTTCACTGGTTTCAGTTTCTCAAAATGTGAGTATTTTCTTGTTTTCTTACTTTACTACGACAGTAAATTAAATGTCAGGGTTATAGACTGCTGGTCAGACTAAAGCTGACATTGGAAAATCTGACTGGCATTTTCTTTACACCTTTTGTTAACATTTTATACACCAAACAACTGATCTATTAAACAATCAATAGATGTAATGCTGATGGAAATGAGTAGGAGACATAATCAAAATTATTTGATTACACAATTTCATCTTTATAAAACATTAAGAAAGCATTTGACCTACAGTGATTGGATTTTTACGTTGTGATCTTTTTGATAATATTGTTTTGATCTTAAATTCAGAGGATGCGAGTTGACATCAGACATCTATTTTCCACCATAAATGAGTAGACACAGATTAAGACTGATTAAGACTTCAATGGCTCAAATAACGTGAAGAAAAATCCTTTAACAAACTCTCTCTTTCCAATTACTGGGAACAGTTAAGCCTCTGGCCCAGTTAACAGTTTGATGCAACTTTGTGTACACACCATTTTGACCAAGTGAAAAAAAAAATTTGGGTGGTTTTACATTTGGCCTGTACCTCTGTGCTACCAGTCAATGCACAGTAACCTAAAGGAGAAAAGACAAATCTTAAGAGACACCGTTAATCACATTCAAACCATTCACAAGGAGAAGGGGGACAGAAGAAAGAAAAATAGAAAGGGCTTACTTACAAAAATACTTAACTTTCTACATATGGGAAAACACATACTATGCCATTTAAGAAAAATCTATCAGTTACGTCTAAATCAAGGTAAAGAAAACTTATTCCAATGTTGAAAGTCTCATGGTTTTAGTAAAAGAAACTGTTTATACTATTAAAGATTATGTAATGGTTGTTACTGGTGCAATACATCATGTTAAATTCCAATGACAAACTATTCTGGGTTTCTCCCAACAGAGAATGAATGGGGTTTTTTGAAGGAAGAGCAGTAAAACATGTCGTGGGTCAGTGGCCGCTGCATCACTGTAATGTAGGACAAATGCAGATGAAACAGCTGTGACTGTAACTCAGCGGGCAGAGTCTGACACCAACACTGCCGGTGGCACGGGTCTGATTCCCAGTGAGGCCATCCATGCTAAAAGTGTCGGCACATGTCATAAACTCACGGTACATTTGTGACTTATCTGGACTATTAAAGTATGTCACTGCTACTGTCAGGAAGGAAATAGGTTGAAGAGATTTCTCAGGTATCAAAGGGCACATAAAAGATTTTTAAAACTACGCCTGTTGTTCTTGTGGTAACAGTACTTTATCACCTTCAGCGACTAGGATGAAACCAGCCTCTGTGAAGGACAAATCTCCCCGTAGATACTCAAACTGTTCTCAATATGCCAGTTGCATGTTGTGATGAAGTACTGTATTTTCAGGAGCACCTACTTTCCTGCAACCTGCCTTTTCTTCTCAAGTTACTGACTCTCTTCACTTCACAGAACGGCTTTTAACAACTTTCCAACTGACTGTATGAACTTCTTCCATTTGATAAGTTTTCCTTGTATCGAAAAACCTAATGTGCAGCTGTGTTGCAATCTGCTTTATATGGGGACAAATTAGTGTCCCTAATACTGAAACAGACTTTTCTTCTTTTGACCTTTAATGGTATAAATTGATTAAATCTTCATTTTGGAGTTGAAGCAGTTAATTAATCACGCAACGGAAATTCATCCTGCAACAACTTTGATAATCAATAAACTGTTTAGAAAAGTACAAGCCAAAAACTGATTAGACACAGACTGTCAGTCAGTTTAAAACAAAAATAATCTTTAGCCACAACTATTCATTATTTTAACTACAGCAAATAACTGAAAGTGACGTAATGTCATGTTTGGCCACTTATCCAAAGGAGTGAGGGCAGGAATAACCACAAAATAAAGCTAAAATGTGAAGCAAATGACCAGCAAATATCACTATTTGTTTCAGGGTGAAATGTACCTTTAAAATTGAGAAGGCAGTCTCACTAAAGCAAGTAATTCTTCACATAACCTCAAACAAATCTGAATTTATCATCGCTGAACTGTATGAATCAGACAAATGCTCCTCAGAGGTTTCATCATAATGTTTATAAGGGCCCTCTGTGCATCATTAGCTTTGCCACTAAATGAGTGGAAATGTGTGATTGTGTCCCACAAGGTCACAAAGGACACTGCAAAGATGCTGTCTGCTGTGAGCAAATTACATGTAATACTGAACAATAACGAGCTATACCTTTGGTTTATGTAACCTTCAAATGAACTGAAGGTGCTGCCTTCAGGCCTGAATTTAACATACCTTCACCAGTGAGTGATATATTTTTTCACTGCAGTATGCTTTTCATTCACTTTCAGGAAATATCAAATTATATTTTCCATTTAATGTACGCTGTAGTGATTTTGTAGGGGTTCCATTTGACATGCTTTTATTTCATTTTACACTTTATTGTGTGACTTTATCATCGACAAAATTCCTGTTCAGGGTTACAGTGTTTTAATTGAATTGAACATCTGAGGCTGAAAGGGCTTTTTCTCTTTGGGCCACAATAGTTTGTCATGAGATTTAAGATGGTAAGGTATGGAAGAGGGGAGAGAAAAAACGGGATCAGCTTTTACCTCGGGGCCTCTGCTTCTCCGCATCATAGATCATTACCACCTCTGTGACCTTGAAAGGGACAAAGGGAAACAGTGGCTCCATTTAGAAAACCAGACAGGGTCCGTTCTTATTCCAATTAAATATTCTGCCTCAATTTGGAAAAATAATTAATTGTCCTATCCCATTCCGCTAAATTTTTACACTGTAATATTGACCCTGTTCAATGTCACATCCATTCAAGCAGTCTTAATGACGATATGAAGGGACTTGAATTATGCACTTGGCAATACTCACCACTCCGAATCTATTGAAATAGTCCCTGAGTTCAGGCTCGCCGCAGTTATGGGGGATTCCACCTACAAATATCTTCTTTGATTTATTGCTATCGGCTTTGCTGCCCTTCTGAAAGAAAACAGGGAGTGTATGGATTTCAATGTCTGTTAAAGGATCACTCTGGGAAGGGGCCAGTTAGCCATCATCTATTCAGACAGTGCAGAAGAAATTAGGTTCTCCTCTTGCCCTGGGGTATAATTCTTAACATGTCATGTCAATGCAAACACTAGTCTCCACAGATCAGAGAACACGGCTTCCTCCACTTACTCCTCTCTACCACTAAGCATTCACCACTGTTGTGCACTGCACTCATGCTGTAAAGGCTAGAGGCTGCTTACAACAACAATGATTTTCTACCAATTACATCTTCTGCTTTGTTAGTAAAACATTCAGTACCAACTACATGACTCTAACTCAGTGAAAGGAGTACCAGTAGCAGGAAGAGGGCCTCATTTATAAAAGCCTCTGACACACAGACTCTGTGCTTACAGCCAAATATGTGACTTATAAAAATATTTTATTGACAGAAAATGTGCAATAACTAAAACCTTGGCTGCCCAAAGGGACAAAATGACTATAACAGATCTGCAGGGGCTTGATAGCATTGTTGATCGACCCACAAATTACCCAAGTTGGTGCAGAGAAGTCTGCCTGACGAAAAAAAAAAATCACTGCTGAGAGCAATTTTCTGTACAATACTAGCTTACATGTATCCAAATCTTCTTGTGTTCTCACAGGTTTAGTCAACGAGAGAACATCTGCAAGACATGAAACTGCGCTGAATTTAAAAAAGATAATGCAATGGTGTTATTATAATTCCAATATTCAGCATGGTGATACAGGCTTATGACATCCTCATGAGTCATTTTTCTTACTATCTAAGAAATTGTGACCTTATTATATGTCAATCCGAGGCTAGTGTAAGCTGTATCAGAGATCCGCTGATATTGTTGCAGTCCCTTGGTCACAAATAGAGGTCGATACAAGTCATAGACTCTTTCGTGCTGCTGTGATTTCTTAAAGCCCCAAACTAATTTCTATGATTCTCAAAGGTATGCAGCCTGTGCACTGTGATCTTTAAAATAAAAATTATTCTGTGAAGAAAGAAAAAAAAAATCTGGAAAATGAGATTTAGGTCAAAGTCAGGGTGATTTTATAAATGAAGCCTAAGGTCTCCTCACGGCCAATGAACACATACTAAGGGGTCAACCTCAGGAGGAGGAGGGGATGGAGAGACTGACAGCCTTAGCCATAGTCCAGCAGAAACACCTAGCCTAGCCTTCCCAGAAGAAATCAGATTCCTCTTACCCAGCCCTCCTTGGTTCGAGACTTTTCAGGTTGCATTCCTCTGGGAGTGCATGGCTTCGGGTCAATCTGACAGCAGAGAGAGGGAGAGAATGCTTGACATTAGGCCCAAATAAAGGCACCTTCAGGTGTTCACCTTCACTGCTTCCATTTCAGCGCATTAGCTTGCCTCACACAACAGGGCCACACATGTACTACTGCTGACATACATTCATTTAGATATGTGGCCAATACAATTAGATGCTCTTCTCCACCTCTGCCAGGAGAACAAAGGAGGCAAAATGTCATTCATGGGAAAGCTGACAGATTGGCACAATAAATGCAGAGGGGAAGCTAGATTAACGACGACTTGTTTCTTTTCAGCCATCTCACACAAATCCAACTTTAACTGCCAATTCTGTTAATTTGACTTTGAACAGGTAAGTCTTGTTGTGCAAACAAATGGCAGTCTTTGCAAAGTACATCATCTGCACTATTGGCTGCAGGCAGGTACAACCCAAACCAAAATTGTGTTTCTCCTTGAATAACTTCTAACTACAGTGAGTGATGAAATACAGTTAAGTTCTTCACACTGCTCACACAAAAGCACAGCCAGATTACTAGAGTTGATTTGACTATCTGGTCCTTTGATTTAAAATACTCACATTTCTTCCATCAAGATTATGCGGCTTTGTCTCCAGCACTGTCCGTACACAATTGGGGTCTTTGAATTTGACAAAGCCAAAGCCTCGCGACTGATTTGTAGTTTTGTCCTTCATGATGACACAATCTACTACTTCTCCATACTGTGAGAAGTAGTTTCTAAGTGTCTCTGACAAAAGAAAAGAAAAGAAGTGACATAACAGTGCAGCTTCACAAAAAATAAGCACAGAAACATACAATAATAGTGCAAATGTGCAATTCTCTAATCAAAGATTTAACTCAGCCCAGTTTGCCTCCTGAACACAAAGAAGTGCAGTCACGATTTATAGAACTCATGCTTTCATTATGATAAATGATGCTATAAAAATATCTTCAGCACTTTAACCTGCACTAACTGGGAACAAAACAGGTGTGGAAACACACTAGCACCACTCCAAATTACACAAAATTACACAGGGAACAATGAGTGTCATTCAGTGATCTTGATTCTGTCTTATGCCAGAATATTGAAGTTTGTACCAATGGTTATATGTGAAAACATTTTTAAAAAAGATGCATATTGACTCATCCTAAAGAGCAAACAAACCATTGACCCACTGTCATCTTGCACTGCACGAAACACACAACCTACTACTGTAACGCCCGCACACGCCCATCAAGGCAAGGCGTGCAAGTTTGAACAAATGAGGAGTCACTTTAGAAGAGAGTTATCGTAATAGCTTTTCTCATTGCTGGGAAGCCCTGAGGCATTGCCGGGGAAACAAGCTCAGAGTAACCCAGTGCTGTGGCTCAGATCTTAATGTTAACAGTGCTGTTAACACAAGACAAGCCCTTATGTAAAGTTACACAATGGCTAACCGAGCATGAGCCAATGAAAGGGCCGCAGACAAAGCAGACCAACACCAGGCAGCGCTGAACAAAAGGAGAACATACACACAGGCCCGATTTATACCACATAACTTAAGACTCTAACATCAGTGTGTGTGGTTTTGATCAGTTATGATAAAATGTGAAAAGAAAGAAAGTATACAGGAAAACTGCATTCATGAAGAGGAACACTGGCTACAAGCAGATCATCAGTGACGCTGACTGGACGACACTTAACAGGATTTCTGCTTAAAGAGGCACAAGAACCACTGAGCTGAGCTGCACCAAAGTGATATTTTCTGCAAAACTATCATGCTCTAAGCTGTTGTTGTTATTGTGTCCACTTTATATGATGATATTGATATAAACACAGTGATTTGATACGTGATGAACATTAATACATAACTTTGGTGTTATAGTGGCCACTCGACAGCATACCGATGAATCAATTTCATTATACAACACTTGATATTGTTTGTAATTACTGTGCTTGTGTGACAAAGTTAAACATATCACAGTTTTACTGGCATAAATATGTTACTTCAAACTTACAGTACCTTTAATTAGTGAACATGTTATTCCACATGACACTCAAGCTTCTCAAATACATCAGTGTTTATGTGTCTGAATTAAACAAAATACTGATTTCAATCAGGCATTATCAGAGCAATGAATAAGTCAAAAAACACTATCTTCATCTGGTTGACCATCATAGCCAATTCAATACTGATGTCAAGGCAGAAGTAAAAAATACTAAGATTTTATTTGACTAATATCATCCAGATTTACACTGTGTTTCGTAGATAAGTGCTACCCACTTGTGACCTGACAATCTGTAGGGTTTATTCAAAATCAGCTTCCAAATCAGACTACGACCAAGCAACCAGCCAGATCCTCCAGTCTGACAACAAATCCATGCAGCTACATACATACAGACAGCGTCATACAGACAAATTCCTGTTAATTAAAAAATACTTTGAGCATGAAGTGGCTGAGCCTCCTCAGGTAAAAAACTGTGGCTTACCTTGTGTGGTACTCCAGTCCAAGCCACCCACAAAAAGTTTCCTGAGAAGAGTAGATAAATTACCATCCAGTTTAGTCATTGATCATTGCTTTGAGTCAGAGTAAATGAGAAACTCTTACACAAGCATCATGAGAGGCAATGATTAAAAACCACAGAGAAATGCTGCCTATCCAGAGGCCTTAAACGACTAAAAGACACACAAGTCTTAGTGGAGAAGATTGTAATTTCCAGAACCATAACAACGCTACAGCTGACTAAACAGCCAAGTACACAGATATTACACAACATGAAGCAACGCTGCCACCAAAGCTGGTGCAGCATGAGGAGATATACACACAGCTACTATTAAAATACCCATTTTATGTGACTCGTGTTTAGGTCCAGTCCTGTCACTTTAGTCCTCTAACACTGACTGAAGTGGCCTCGACAATAAAGGTCTTTTTATGAACCTCCTGCCACGTAAGTTACCCCGGGACAGAGCCGTGGCGTTTAGCAAGCTAACACAACACTGAGCTGACTCCCGAAGCTGCAGCAGTCACCGTCCACCACCGGCTCCAGCCTTCACCGCTCAAACCCCGTGTATTTCCCAGTCGGAGCGGACCAGGGGAGAGCGGCTGCCCGGCTCCCCGCATGCGGACCGCTGAACTCGGTTGCTTGAAGTTTAATGTCAGTTTAATCGGCACAACTATCGACACTAGCTAGCGAGTTAATTAACGTCTCATTGAGATCACTGCTGAAACATAACAATGACAAATGCGGCGGCTGTGACAAAAGCGGAGGGTTAGTGCGGACGAGGATGCTCCATCCCCCGGCAGTGCCCGCTAAATGTCCTCGCAGTAGCGAAGTCGAGAAGAGGAGACTTTCGCTTCGCTGGCAAGCGTTAGCTACACTAGCTCAGCTGCTTCGAGCTAACTGAAAACAACACTGAAATAAGTAACTACACTTTCATACCCTCCCTTGGCAAGCTAAGCGGCAGCACCAAAGATAAATATGGTGTTTTTCTCCGCAAACAATAACAATAACAACTGAGCTACTTCAATGATTAGAGTCACTTTTTGCCCGTCTTTCCTCTGGCTAGCGATCTCGCTAAGTTACTATAGCTAGCTTAGCTTGCTAGCTAGCGTTAGCTGTCAAATGACAGTTTGACCAGAGAGCGCGCTAACTGACAGCTACAAAGCTCTTTACAGTTTGATGCGTCTGCAGCGGAAAGCTTTATTAAATGGATCTTACCCGACTTCATCTCCGACTAAGTTGTTGTTCATTTCTGAGGCTAAAGCGGGGGACTGTAGGAGCTGTGACCGGCTTATTGCTTCAGTGCTGCCCCTCTCAGACTGAGAGCGGAGGAAGGTCACTCCGCTTTTTAGTTCAAACTGTTCTGCGCAATGACGACGCTGCAGGGGGCAGCGGCCTTTAAAGGAACATTACACCCAACCAAACACTCCGTTTACTGTTTTAATCATCCCAGGGGGGACTGCTAAGTGCTTTAAACCCATGGGTGTTTTTATTTCGCACTATGTTCGATGCATTCCTATTAGTGAGACGGCTTTTACGAGGAAAAACGTGGGCAACTAACAACACCAGCATAAAGCATTTAATCAACAGAGAAAACAACTGAAAACAGACAGACCCTCCTACAACCCTCCTACCTGACCTTTAATTTCTGACAGAGGGCTGATTATGCAATACAAAGATATCTAACATGTGGCCAGAGCTGGATTACCAACCAAAGCAGGCAACTGCCCGGGGACTCCTACAGCCCCAGGTTTACTCGGTTTCATTTGGACCTAAGTAATTAAATTAATCATATATTTACTCTCATATATCAACTCTCACTGGTCCTCCATCTTGTGGTCCCTACCAGAGTCCAAATCTGGTTTTAGGACATTAATTATTTCACTTCATACTGAATTCATTTTTGTTGTAGTGTCATGTTTTATCACATTCCTCTGTGTCTAATGTAATTAATGTCATCACAGAAGTACTGTAAGAAACTGTTGTGTATGGCATGAATAGGTGGCCCAGGAACAAGTTTTTGCCCTGGGCCCCTCAGGAACTTAATGCAGACATGCCTGATTATTAGGCTCATGTTGGGATAAAAGGAAAGATAATGTATTTACCTAAAATTAGCGTTGCAGCAAATTTTACATAGATTCATCCATTACATTTTAAAATCTGTTGCTGACAAACCAGACAGAGATGATCACATGACATACACTCATAGGGTTGCGTTAAACAAACACCACATAAGTAACAAGCAATGAACAGTGACATTTAAAACATGGCATGCAAATCTGAGTGACAAAGGTGACACATAATGTAGTGTGGTTAAATAACACCTTTCATGCACAATGCCCATTAATTTCCTTTCTAAAACAGCCTGTGACAAGAGCAACTGAAGTCTTAAGAGTGTGTAAAATTGTGGTTATGGTAACAAGTTGCACTGATGTACAGTAGTGGTACTATATTCATTTCTTTTTCAGATTGCAGATATGAAGAATTCACAATCACCTGACAAACTCTTCTATTTTCACATTAAACATCTGAATGGGGGAAAAATGTGACTTTGACCAAGGCATTATTATTGGTGCCAGACAGGCTGGTTTGAGTATTTCTGAAACTGCTGACCCCCTGGGATATTCACACACAAAAGTCTCTAGTTTACTGAGAATGGTGCAAAAAAAAGAAGAAAAAAAAAAACATCAAGTGAGCGGAAACACCTCGTTGGTGAGAGAGGTCAGAGGAGAGTGGCCAGACAGGTTGGAGCTGACAGAAAGGCTACAGTAACTCAGATAACCACTCAGAAGCATCACCAAATGCACAACACTTGAGTCAAACCTTGAGCTGGACGGTCAACAGCAGCAGAAGGCCAAATCAGGTTCCACCTCTGTCAGCCAAGAACAGAAATCTGAGGCTACAGTGGGCGCAGGCCAGGACCAGCTCTAGCGATTTTGGTGCCGTTGGCAAGATTAGGATTTGGCATCTTATCTGAGTATTGTTGCTGATCATGTTCATCCCTTTATGGCCACAATTTACCATCTTCTAACGCCTACTTCCAGCATGATAATGTGTCACAAAGCAAACACTGTCTCAAACTGGTTTCATGAACATGATAGTGAGTTCAGTGTACTTCAGTGGCCTCCCCAGGAGATTGGCAGAATGAATCTGAAAAATCTGCATTAATGATGTGATGCAGGCATGTCAACATGGAGCAGAATCTTAAAGGAAAGTTTCCAATATCTAGGGGAATCTATGCAACAAAGGACTGAGGCTGTTTTGAGAACAAACGGAGGGACTACCCAGTATAACTACGGTGTTCCTAATAAAGTGAGCATATAAGACATTGTAAGAGATTAAACTATCCAAAAGTATATAAACCAGTTAAAATGAGTTCCACTTAGACCCACTACAACATCAATGTCCAGCTTAAATTTTAATGCATCAATAATAATGATCGATCAACTGAATAATACGGACAGGGACTATTTCTCTGCAGGAGTATTTTTACTTTTGATACTTTTGATAAGTAGCGAGGTATTATTGTTTTATTCTGTGATGAAGCAGTTTTTCCATGAGAAACCAGCCGACAAAACAGTCTGTTCCTAAATATGTAGTCATGTCCTTATTTTCTTGGGTGCAGAAATACATACAAACAGGAAGGCATTCATTTTCAGTGTAGAAATGTGTTTAACTAAAGAGAGAAACTCATATTGTGTTTAGAAACAGTTTTAGAGAGCAGAACCTCTGCCACACTTTCAGTTTTTGAATAGATCGACATCCTATATTGATGTTTTATTGAATTAACTCCTCAGTACTTCCTGAAGGTTCAACAATACCTGCATTCAAGTCATGTGAGATTTAGTGGGAAAAAATGTTCTGCCAGCTGCAAAAAACAATTCATATCAGCCTCTGCTGGCACTAAAAAGTAGGACATTTCTCATAGGCTCATACATCAGCAATTGTGGCACAGTACAGTACTACAGTTTGTTTACTCACAAGGTCTTTGGGAAGATATCTGTTAATATTAAAATACTTTTTGTGCTATTTAATTGCAAAAACTAGATCACATTTGTACACATGGTCTGTCTTTAGTGTGTGATTTGAGACGTGAAAAGTCAAATACACAGTGTACCATGAAATTATTGAGGAACTAATTAACAATAAAAATAGAAATACGCAGATATCCATTTTGGTAGAATTCCCCAAGCTTTTCACAGAGCTTCCGGTGGGAATCATGAGTGTCAGCGTGAATTCACCTTCTCATTCAGTGTAATGTTTGTCTCTGGTAGCTGTTCTTGTTTCTATTTATCTCTTTAATATCACTTTTAGAGGACAATATGAGGTCGCACATCAACATTTATAACAGACTCTCCACTGGGAACAAAAGTCCATCAAAATAACGTGTGTGGGGAAAATATCTTGATTGGGTTTCTCAGAGGAAAGAAATGGGTCCTGTGTTGTTAATAAAGACTCAAAATAGAGCAGGAAGAGGAGAGGGCAATGTCATGTTGGTGTAAATACCCACTGTCCTCTGAGCTGTCAGTAACTACCCTCTTTTCTCTGATTATTTTAGAATAGCGGTTGGCTTATAATCATCGATAAGTACATTAATACATTTATTTATTTTCATATTTCATATTTCTTTTAGCAGACTTTTCAATTTCGCTTTCAAGGTACTAACAGATCTCCAACTCGTCGTCATCTGGTTGGGAGCCTGTTCAGACATTTCTCCTCATCTGACACAGATCCAAGGTTTTCTCCTCAGTGAGTCACATTTTTTAAATTTATATCTGATGTGGAGTGCTACAGTTCAAAATAGATCCTTAGGCATTCGACCTACAGGCAAGATAGTCACAAAAATCAATCTTGCATCATCCATTTGAGATGTTACTACCATAAAGCCACAGACTGCCACAGGACAGCGCCCTCTCCCTGTCGTCTGCAACACAGCAAGCCAGCATATTTCCCTCCAAATCTGAGCCACTATGCCGTATCCAATGGATGAAAACACAAACACCAGAACCAATTAAATGTATATTTGCCAACATTATTAATCGGTCAGAATGTGTTACATCAACTGTGTCTGTGTGTATCTTTCCAGAAACAGTGACCCTGTTATTATGGATCCATTTTTCAATTATTTTTTTAAATGTATAGTGGCTGCCTTTGGTTTATAAATACATTGTCAGACAATCTTTTTTTAATTTACAACATGATATAGACAGATCAATAGTCTGTTAAATGGGAGGTTAAATTATTTAATAAATAGCCCATTAGGTTTTAAATGTTTCACTTTCTACTTGCCACAGTCGGATACTGGAAATAAACTCAAGCAAGATGAGCAAGATAATAAATTCACTGTAATCTCCCTAACAATGACTGTCCAATATTAAAATGCTAACTCACAATGGTAGCACAGTATAATAATAATAACAGTAATAATCATATAATAATTATGGGCTAGGACAGAGAGCAGCGAAGATGAGTAGTGCCACACCGTATTCAAATGATTTGCAAATGACATTCTGAGTGTTTGTTGTATCTTGTTTGAAGCATTTATGAGTGGAGTTTACCTCACAGTAAAGAAGGATAAAACTATGATGGTTTAAACTGCTCAACAGGCTGACTGAGTGTGTTTTTCTGTGACACATTACAGCTGATAATGTACATTTTAAACTATACATAGGATCATTTTGATTTTATTAACTTAATCTGCTCAGTTTGGCAGTTCAGTTTCACCGTCACTGGCACATTTCTATAATCTGTCAAGATGTGAAGAGACAGAGGTGAAAACTACCCCTCATGATCCAGTAGTAAATGCCACTAGGGGGCTAATGTGCACAGTTTACCAACTGGAGGATCATATTTTCAGACAACTGGATTTGACATAAATGTGTAATATGTTTTAAAACAAAGGGGAGAAAATTGTCATAAGCTTGCTGGAGTTAAACCTATTCATAAATAATATGAGGTTACCATATTTAATTCTGCAACTATGTGTCCAGTGACTTTAAGACTATCAAACTCACACAGCCTAACTGTTCACCTCAGTTTTCCACAACTTTGCACCAGTCTATTGCCTTTCAGGATTTATTTAAAAATTATAACCTTTTCATTTTGGGCCCCAAGTCACTTTACATTCTGAAAAATGTGAGAAATGTCCTTGAGTGTGAATTGAAAAAACGCAAAGGGACCTCTGCACTGACTGATAAAGAAATGAAGGATTATCAGGGTGACCTGTGGAAGACGGTCCATCTTCTGCCCTTTGACTCTGATAACTGGACGTCACCTTTAGTTTGAGATTGACGGAGAATTGCTGAGGGCAGCAGCAGCAGCAGCGTGTTAAACATGAGTGACAAAACAGAGAAAGAGCAAAGCAGGAGACCTGAATAAAAATAGGTCACTTAATAAAACAGCTAGTCTCTAGTATTGATACAGCATTGTTTTGAAAAATAAATGTGGGTGAGAGTATAACAAAGAGGGAGTGTGATTCAGTGTTTGCTCCCATCTGAATATGATACATTTTACAACACTCAAGCAGAAGCAAACTGGTCACTAAGAACATGAGATAGAAGGAAATTTAAATGTTATTGATATGTTATAGTGTCATTACATGTAAATTAAAATAATATTAGGATACATAGGAGATTTACATCATGTAAGGTTAGGAGTTATTCAGCATTAAGGTCTCAAGGAGTAAATAAATCCTTAAATATATTCTTTATTTCACAGAGTAGCACCATTTAAAACATCAGGTTGATGTTTTAAAAAAGAGTATTTTATCTAATCCTAGTTTGTTTTTATTATGTTGCTTGAATGGTTATTTTAACAGCTTATATTCAGTTTTAATATGAAATGTAGTTTGGTCTTATATGTTTTGATAATCAGTGCTTCATTTCCATGTTTTTATAGATGAATAAACTGAAGCTTGAACCTCAGAACATTCAGTTGGCAGTTTATTAGGTACACCTAACTAAAGCTAAGGTAGACTAATACAACATTTATCCTGTGATAAATCCTGTTTTTATGAAGGTCATGCTGTTCAGTTTGTGTTGAAATCATTTAAGAGAGGTGGTGAATTAACTGTATGATCATTCTGGAGGATGTAATTTGTGGTGCTGTTGAACTGGATTACATTATTCAGAGAGGTGTTACATGCACAATACTTAAAACATGGGTCTTAAGATGCTTTTCAAATATTTTATGCAGTTATTTAACCATCATGTGACTTTGAGAAAGCCTAATCTGAAGTAGAGAAATGCATTTATCTTTCAGTTTAGACCTTGGACCAGTTGACTGTTCCTGTTCTGAGGACATGAGGGTCTTTATAGTGGTGTGAAGGGTTAGCAACTGTGTAATGTGTTGTAAGTCATATTATGCACTGGATACAACTAAGACCCTTGAAACTACTGTAATTGAAATCAATGGAAATGATTCTAGTCAGGTTTTACTCTCAGCTGCCCAAGTGGTTCTGCAATTCAATATCAACATTTACAGAAGTGAGACATTTCCTAGGACTATAACTCATCAAATGGTTTCAAATGGGCTTTTTGGAGTCTGTGACATGACAACACTTGAGAACAGCAGAATAAAAGTAATGGTTTATTGTTTCCCTATGTCGGGTGGCTGCAGTTGCTGCATGAATGTGAGTTTCTGTGGAAATAAGTGCGAATGAAGAGCCTCGTGTGAGAGTGGTAGGTGGATAAAAACCTGTGATTTGATGAGGACCCTCACTGAGGAGCCGGTCCCACTCAGCTTCACCTAATGGGAGTGAAGAGGATGATGGGTAACCAGGGCAGAGGGGCTGTGAAGATGATCAGATGATACATTTTTGACCGTCACGCCGTCTCATTGTGCTGTGAATCATATAACACACAACAAAAGGCTAAGTGACATTGAAAAATAGACAAATTCTAGGTTTAGTAGAGGGTTGTAAAAACTTTATTACAGCATCTTTGTATTCATCAGGAAATTAAATAATCATCAATACACATTATTTTCTGGTCTAATCACTTTAATCCCTTAATTGATTTGTTCATAAAATGTAAGAAATTGGAAAAATGCCCATAGTAATTAGTAGTAAATTTACAGTGATGTTATAATGCTAATTTTATATAATGATAATTTTATAGGTCTACAATATCCCAGAAGGAATAATATTTGCACACCATCATCCCAGAGAAGACAACGTGGCAGCAAAAACAGCTGTGAACCTGAAGACAGTTTAAACTCTGCGAACTAAAAAAAAAAAAATAAATAAAAAAAAAATATATATATATATATATATATATATATTAGAGCAGTAACACAGTTATGAAGTGTTTTTTTATGAGTGTGAATACTTTCACTAATCTGATAAAGGCTCTCTTTATGCTCCATATCAAGTTGATCAGGCTGCTCAAATGATGTTATGCAACAGGAGCAAATGCTCAACATTGTGTGAATAAGATCTAGTGCAATGGTTGACTCCAGCTGTCCATGCCAACACTCAGAGAGCAGAAAACACAAAGAGCTCTCACTCTGCTGCTAAAAGGAAAGTGAATGTTGGACTTACATTGATTTGACAGAGCCACAACTGTAAATGGACGGTAATGTTGCTTTACATCTTCTGGATGTGTAATTAGGTGACGGTTTGTTGAAACACAAGTCATAATAAATTTATGCTGTCATTTAATACATACCTAATTACTACATAGTCTTTAAGAGCCCTCTGTATTGCACCTTTAAATGATTACACTGGCCTGACATTGCTTATGCTTCCTTGCCAATGTCTAAAAACCATCAGAAAAACGTAAGAAATTTGCATTGTGTAGCATTACTTGATTACAATCGACATGTAAATGAAGCTTACTAAAAAAACAACTGCATAAAGGTATTTTTCAATCTCTAGAGAGCTGCGCATACAAGGGCTTTCTTAAATGCGTATGCTTCATTGTTAATATAACAAGCTGAGAGGAGCAAACTTACAGTTTTCACTGTAATGAAGCAATTTCAAAAGTGTTTTTCTTGTTACTATGGTGGCCTTGAGGGCCAAAATACATTTCATAAAACAAAACATTTCACAAAACACAGCTACATTTAATTGACCTTTAAACTGTCACCGACCCACCTAAGCACACCTACCCACAACCCCAAGTGTTGTCCCAACCTTGGCAAAACCTGAAGTGTCATATGTGTTAGTGAAGTGTTTTGGTCCTCAGGGCCACCGTTGTTTACTTCAACACAGCTGTTCCAGGGTTTAGCATCACTTAGGAAACATCTGAGCCTGAAAAACAGTGTAAGTCAGTCAAAACCCAAGACGTGACACGCTAAAGTGAGGCAGTTATTTACCACTGAGTGAAGCATCGCGTCTACTGAGGATCTCGGACGCCGCCGTCATCATCCCCTCTTGGTACGTGTGCCTTTTGACCCCTTAGTGAAACTCCGGCGGTGTCAGCACTTCTGAACCTGATATAAACTGCCGCCTCGTTCATTTCACCCTCTTCTGTCTGCCAAACCGTTCACCTGAACCCACCAACAACCACTGCCTCCTCCATAACAAAACAAAAATGACCACCGCTGCTCAGCCTATCTTCTCAAAGGGGGAGGACTGCAAGGCCTCCTGGCATGACGCTAACGCCGGATACAATGAAACCGACACACACCTGGAGATCATGGGCAAACCCGTGATGGAACGTTGGGAGACCCCGTACATGCACTCCCTGGCGACCGTTGCGGCCTCAAAAGGTAAAAGTGGCAGTTTTAGGAACTCGACGTTGATGGTGCATCCATTATCGGACAACAATAGACTAGTGCCATTTTCTGTTATGAGTGGTTTGTAAACAGCCATAGTTCATCATATATATCATTTATGTTGCTGTAAAGTGAAATAAAACACAAAATAAAATATATTCTCTGTTAGCATGCTGCACTCCAATTGCCGTAGAATATGGAGTGAGGTGTTAAAAAACTGATTTTCATAGATGTTGAAAAATCACACGATCAATCTTTAAAATGCATTTGTGAAAATATGAATCAGGCTAAATTTTTTTGCGCATATATTATCTACAAACACATAAATTCTTGGTGATCTTGAGGAACACGTGTGAGAGTGTGAGCAGCATGGTGCTCAGAGTTGGGTGAGTACTACAGCAGCTGTTACACTACTCACGAGAAGTCTGCAGGGTTAAACAGCTCATCGGCTCACAGCTTTATGTGAAAATAGACTGATCCACACACGCCCTCGCAGACATGTGGGAAGAGAGAAAGCATGTGCACAAAAAAAAAAAAAATAATAATAATAAAAATTGCACAATATTGCAAAAATGCACGAGTTTAAAACTTTGTTTTAAGTCATGTGCATGACACTAAAAATACATTTTCTTTCTATAATATTGATGTTGTCCACTAAGCTACATAATTTCTGCAAGTATAGCCTAGATCCATTCTGGCAAATCACATTGAATTTGTTAAATGCATGTTTTGACAGTTTACTTGGTGTATTAGAATTTTATTTGACAAGTATTTTTACCTGTCAAAATATGAAAAAGTTATTTTGCATGGACATCATTTTCACATGTCAAATGGGAAGTGTCACATTTTGTTTTTCTGTTGACATTTTTGGCCTTATTTGCACCATTTTTTTCACAAGTCTAAACAAAATGAACACATTTTAAATTTGAATATTAAAGTGTGCTGCTGTGACAGGTCAAGCAACAACAAATAGCCTTTACTCTTCATCTATTTATATGCTTCTCTGAAATGAAACCCTTTGGCCTTTCTGTCCAGCCACATGTTACAACCAACCGGCTGTCCCTCCACACACCCAGCAGAGGGAGAAAACTTAAACCAAACAGTAAAACTCAGTGTAACATTATCAGACAGCGTGGTCTGTCAACAGAAAGAGTGTGAGCAGCAACACAGCCGGTCAGTAATGGCTCAAAAAAAATGCTGTTGCTGTGTCAATGAGGCCAAAAACAACATGTTTCAGTGGAGGCTGGACTGGAGCAGTGGAGCCCAGTTAACTTTGTAGGGAACCAGACAGTTTTTTGTCTTTGGTTTTCTTTTGTTTTGGGGACATTTTATGAGTAGCGGGACAGGTATGTGCATTGCATTGTATTTTATGTGCCAGGATGCCAGAAACTGAACTTTTGATGAACAAAAACTATTACAGATGTTGAACAGATTTGTCACAAAGGACGGGAAATAGACTGAACTCTGTGCCTCATGTTTTCTCACACGCAGTAACCAAGGATATATGCAGGGAGAGATATTCTCACATTGAAACACTGCAAAGCTTCAGCAGGTTGACATTTTCTCCTCTTTTTGTCTGGCAGGCGGTCGGGTTCTGGAGATCGGTTTCGGCATGGCCATTGCCGCCACTAAACTCGAGTCTTTCCCCATCGAGGAGCACTGGATCATCGAGTGCAACGACGGTGTCTTTGCCAGACTGGAGAACTGGGCCAAGTCTCAGCCCCATAAGGTCAGCAGACTCTGATAATATCAGCGCAGATATGCTGGTTGGAGTCTGGTGTATCAAGCGTTTATTGTTCCTATCCTTGAAAGTGAAGATGCTGATTAGTGAAACTGGTGATTCTGTCGCTGCAGGTCGTCCCTCTGAAGGGTCTTTGGGAAGACGTTGTTCCCACCCTGCCAGACAACCACTTTGATGGTAAGAAATCAAACCAGATTTAGGTGAAATCTGATTACATTGGGGGCAAGACACTGCAGGTGAATAGGGTAAAAATTTTAGGTAATAGATATCATCATGAAACTTACTAAGTGAATCACTTACATTAAGACAATTACTTTTTGTATTACAAGTTTGCTGGATGTTTAAATATGTAAATTATGGATTATCTAATTTAAAAATGTGCTAATTTACATACATGCAACAGAAATCTCTTTTTATCACTCCAGAAATCAGAAAACACTGTCAACATCCATAAAAACAAACTCTATAAAAACATTCAGAATATAGACAGGAATAAAACTGGACAGTTTGGTGTGAGAGCTACTACAGTAGAGATTCCTGGCTTAGAGTATGAGAACATTCTCATTTGAGAAACGGCTTTAAGATACGTATTGTAACTGAATCTGCAGATGCAAACAGACAAAGTTAGTAAAATAAACACCTAAATGTGACTTTTTTATTTCCACATTTTATGGAAGCAAATAGCCACAACCTCAAACTGACCAGTGCATGAAAATGTAAACACAGTCAACTGGAACATTTTCACATTTCACTGAAGGATAAAAAGGCATAAAGAAGCATTGATGAAAATCCTGTATGACACAATTCTGGCACATGTTTGAGGATAATAATCACTGAATACGTGGAGTTGTTTCCATGAAAAGTGAATTAAACATCCCGATTGATGCAAAACATATCATGTATCAGTCACAAACATGAACAGACAATAGAGATGACTTTATGTAAAGATACTGGCAGCAGCTCACAGAACGCAGATACATTTAACAGAGATCACATCAACATCATGTTTCACTCACACAGGATCGTTTGTCTTCTTGAGGTCATATCCCCAACAGAAGGGCTGATTGATTTGTTGGTTTGTGTGTTTGTCTGCAGGGTCACGCTCACAGGATGCTGAAGCCCGGAGGAGTCCTCACCTACTGCAACCTGACCTCCTGGGGCGAGCTGCTCAAGTCCAAATACGACAACATTGAGAAGATGTTTGAGGTCGGTCACCTTCATTTCCTCCTCAAGGATAAGAAATCTAATTTAACCTATAGACTGCACACAGCATGTTTGATATACTAATCATTAAAGTAGGTGCTTTATGAGAAATAAACATTTTACTTCTTTACACTGGCAGGAAAGGTCAATGTACTGTGACTTAATAATGCAAGTTTTTGAGTAATTTTGTCGCCTTAAATCTCTTTAAATTCATCTGTTGTGTAGAACTGACACACAGCTTGACACATGAAATATCAAGGTTATGTTCAGGATGTAGTGTATGTTTTAGTTTTTATGAGCTGAGGAAAGTGAGTTTAGACTTGCTAACCCTTAAAAAGGCAGCTAGTTTGGTTTCAGTGTAGAGTTTTCTGTGGTGCAGTAAATGGAACATTCAGTTTATTTTTTGCATGAGACATGTAAACGTTCAAGTTACTGAGTGCTGAGGTGTAATAAACAGCAGTATAATCATTCAGTCTCTAGTGTTGGTTGAACTGCACCTCTGTATCTGTAGAGGTTGATTATTCTCCCTGTTTTGTAAAGTGTATTTCAACAGGACTCTCCTGATTCTATCATGGTTGTATTCATCAGTGAACCTTAGTGCTGAGTTCACGTGTCCGTGAGGGTTTGAATTGAGTGCGACCTGCGTTACATGCTGCGATAATTTCAGAGTAAATAATAAACGGGATCAGGCCGATAAAGCCACGAGCTGCCTCGCACTGACCGACTGTCTGTTAATGATTTTCAGGAGACCCAGGTGCCTCATCTACTCCAAGCTGGCTTCAAGAAGGAGAAGATTAGCACCACCACCATGGACATTGTACCACCCACTGAATGCAAATACTATTCTTTCAATAAGATGATCACTCCCACCATCATCAAAGAGTAAAATCTGAAGAAACAGCTGCAACCTTTTTTTTTTACTCTAAAGTTCCCTTCCTGATTTCACACATTTCAATAAAACCAAGTCCATCCAAACTCAGTTAACAGGTGCTTTTCTTCATTAAAGTTATTTTTGACATCTGTTTCTGTTTTGGTTTCAGACTTCCAGCCTCTGTCTGGACTGTAATTTGTTGTTTTTCGGTGTTCAGTCTGATCATGTAGCCGCTCTGTCCCAGAGGACTGTGCCACATCTCTCCACCGATGTTCTTCACAGTAACAAATATGTGAGACAACGGCAGACTGAAACCACCAAAAATGCATTAACACCCCACTGAGCCTAGTCTGTTTTAGCTCTTACCTCACCACCAGCTTTTTTTTTGTCATGCACAGCCCAGTTTCAGACCAAGCAGCAGATAAATTACTACATGTTTCTGTCGAGAACTTCAGAGAGTAAAGTCTAAGATTCAAACATCTTACTCCAGTTTCACGGTTAGACTCTGCAGCCTCTCGTTAACAGCAGTCAAATTTGACTACAAAAGTTTGTAATCACTCAGTATTATGAATGTCAGGGGCATGGTTTTCCAAGCTTAATGAGTAGTTTTCACAATTAACATTACATGAACATTAAAGGGAAAACAACAGGGAACGGTCTCCTAAATCTGTAGCTGCAATTTTATCACACACCAGCAAACTGGGAATTAAGAGTACTGACAGTACATGTGTGTAATTACATGTGCACTGGTTTCACACAACAAGTGTTTACTGTTCAGCTTCCTGCAGAGTGAAAAGCCTGCATTTAAAACATGATGTTAGCAGTTAAATAGTCCAGTGAGATGGACACAGAGTACAGTATGTTTTAATTTATGGCTGTAGATAACAGCACATGTTATCTGAACTCGTGGGAATAAGTTACCACCTGGCCAGGACGCATTAATCATTTAGTCGGGTGGATGATGCAACACTCGGGCTGCGGTCAGGTGGGAAACTACAGCAGCTGGTGGAGCTCAGATCTGAATCGGGAGCACATGGACTCTTGTATTTTAGGAAGTTAGTCGACGATCTCGTACAGAGAAACATGAAGAGGCAGAAACAGAACAAGCAAGAAATTAACACTAAGACCAGTGACAATTAGCCAGTTTTCAAGCGACGACATCTTCTGGTTGCAGCTTCTTAACGTGACGATTTGCTGTTTTTCTTGGTCATGTGGTTGTAAACTGAATCTTTTTGGGGGTTTGGACTGTTGGTCAGATAAAATGAGATGTCAAGATGCCTCACTGGCCTTTGGGAAATTGGAATCGACACTATTTTCAAACGACTAATCAATAAAGCAATGAATAAATAACCAACTAAGCTGATAATGAAAGTGTGCTACTGTAGTTTGTAACCTGTAGAGGTGGGGCAAATTTGAGATATAGTGATATATTTATTTGTGGTGTGTGGTCTCCTGTGATTTGGAGGTAGAGGAGTTTCCCTTCTTCGCTAGACATTTGACTGAATATCACAGATAACAACCAACAAGATACTGCTGTACAGAAATGTTAAAAATAAGTGTCTCCATTACATCGTTGGATCTTAGTCACTCTTTTAGAACCACATTCAAGAGATCCTTATCATACATGTCCATTAAACAAAAGAATACAACCCAGTGCTCATCAGTGTTTTTTTAACTCACAAATATCAACCTTAAAAATTCTATATTAGTTGGATCTATGCACAGTTCAGAGGTTTTATATCAGTTTTCTAAATTAAATGTCAATGAATCCAACAGGCCTGAAAAAAAAATGAAAAAATGAAAGAATCTCTGTAACTGGGTTTACATTATAAAGATTCAGTTTTAAAATGTAACACATGAATCAATCGTTAACTAGCATGTGGTAACAGTTCCACTTTCATCTTTTTCAACCTGCACAACCATCACGGCACAAACGCACTCATCCACAGCAACTTAGGATTTAAATGTGTCACACATGAACACTTTAGTGTCGCAGAGTTGAACCTGTGATCCTGTTGATTCACACGAAAGATGCATAAATCAACTCTGCATACATGAAGCCAAATACACTGAACACTGCACAGACACAGAGAAACTCACCTCCAACCACATAACCTCACATCATATTTGTTTGTACAGTGTTCTGACAGAGTTAAACAGCACTCAGGGTTAACACAATAAAAATTCATTGTACCTTTAACAGCTGCTGAGCGCGGACACACAACAGTGAAGGTCAGAGCTGGTGGTCACAGGAGCCACCTAGTGGCTCAAATGTGACTCTTAATGACACAACAGACTGTACCACAATGTATTTTCATGTAAGCCCAGTTTATTGAAAATATTATTTGAGATATTGTAGTATGCCACTCATATCTCATGTTTATGACTGATTGAGTTACATGGCTACTTTAATTCAAGTTAAACTCAAACAATTTAAACTCTGACACAAGCATAAACCTTGTGAGTAACAAGCTGACATACAGCGTGTTCTTCCCGTTACAGAAACAGCCTCCAGATAATACAACTGATCTACAGAAGCAGAGAAACTGCACTGAGTGACAGCTGCTGTGTTTGGTTGAAAATAAGTGCCACTGAACTGTGTGTGTAAATTACAACGATGATTTTATTGAAGTGAGTTTCTGCAGCTCTACATGGAGGAGGAGCAGTGCTCCAAAAGAAACCAGAAATACAACATTTACATACCAGATACACGCATACATATTACACATTCACTTCCGATACCAGATCTTTATCTTCTTTTCACGTTTGATTTTCTTCTGCAGTTGTAAAGTCCCATAAAGGAGAGCCTCTGCAGTGGGGGGACAACCTGAGGGCAGATGAGAAAAAACAGAACAACTCTTATATATTGGTTAGACAAGATTAGAGAACCTACAGAAGCTTGGTGGCAAACAAATTCAGTCTCACTGATAAGCCTCAATTCTCTGGCAGTCTATTTATAAACTGTATAATCCATCCATTTACATATTTGGCTTCTTCTATCACACATTGCTCTTATCAGTCTGCAACACCGCTAAATAATGACTGGACTTAACTATACACAGTATGGAGGCTGCTGCATTTGCAGTAACAATGGCAACAGAACAACAACATTATCCAGTCATCAAGTACTTTCACTATCTATTACAATACTACTACTGCTACATTTCAGCCTCTTCTACTAGTGATAAATAAATATCTAGTGCATCTGCATCTAGTCTACTACTGTATGAGTTTTAACTGTGGACCAGAGCACTGCATTATAGCTGTACTTGGCTTAAACTAGACCTTACGTGACCAAAAGTATGTGAACAATTAATCATCTTCCCCATATGCGATTACTGAAAATCTCTTTTCTCTGAGGGCTTTCCCCAAGATTTCGGAAAGTAGTTGCAGAGATTTGCTCCCGTTCAGCCACAAGAGCCTGATCACAGTCTGCGTTTTAATTTCATTAGTTGTGGATGAGGTTGAGGTCAAGGATCTAAACAGCTCTTCCACATGTCTTCCATGTCTTCCCAAAGCAATTGTCACAAACCTGGAAGATATGATTGGATGCTGTTGCATTAAGATTTCCCTAAACTAGAATTTTGAGGACCTAGAGCCACGTATGCAGTCCACATAGTTTTGGCCTTATTGTGCCTGTTTGAGATGTTCATTCATAGGTTAATAGATTTGATCATCTCCACATTGTGCGGTGAAGTTTACCTGGAACATAAATGTCCACTGGTACAATTCGGTCGCAGCCCCTGACGACAGCGTAAGAGTAGTGGTAGTAGCCTCCTCCATTAGCACAGCTGGAAGAGGAAAATTCGCGATGACACTTAAAGTTATCAAGATGCTTATGGTTAAGGTCTAAACCCGAAACCTAAATCCTCATAATAGGAATCAAACGACTATATAAGTGCAAAAATGTTGACCACATGACCACAATAAAGACACAAATACTCAGCTCATATTGGATGAAATTTTCAAATACAACAGTGTGAGGTTATTTTAGTGAAACCGAAACATAGTAAATGAAATTTTATGGCTGCAGGAGAGTCTACAGATCATCAGGATGACCGAGGGCACTGCCAGTAATATACAATAAACCTCTTCAGGAGGTAACTTACCTTCCCATGGAAATGACGTATCTGGGCTCAGGCATTTGGTCATACACCTGTTGGAGAAGAGGAGGAGTTTAATTGCTGGAGTTATATAATGTCTGACTAAGAACTAATCTGTCCTTTCAGCTGGAGGAAAGCTTCATGCCAGTCTACCAATCCACTGCCAGGCTGGTCATAATCCATGCAGCATTTACACAGCTATACTGTTCTCAGTGCTCCCAGACAGAGAAATGTCTGAGAGAGAGAGAGGGAGAGCACTTGCAACTGAAAATGTCTATGAGCAGAGAACCAGGTTTTTCCTCCATTTCACAGACGTGAATCAAACTTCATGCAGTTTGGAGTCTTGTTTTAGACGTCCCACTCTTTTCCCTCCTCTCACCTTACGCAGAGCCGGAGCCATCTTATTGGTCAGAGTTCCCGCCACAATCATCACATCAGCCTGTCGGGGGCTCGCTCTGAACACAACTCCGAAACGGTCCATGTCGTAACGGGGCGCCGCCATGTGCATCATCTCCACCGCGCAACACGCCAGCCCGAAGGTCATTGGCCACAGAGAACTCTGGGGGTTCAAGAACCAGTTCAAGAACAGCAAGGAGAACATGTAGGGTATAGATGCAGAAAAATATCAGCTTTAAGAGGCAAAGGTAATATAAATCAAGCCCTGGAGTAAATAACAAATCTGATGAAGCTCACAATTCTGCTTTATTCAGAGTGAATATCTGATGAGCTGTTCAGTAAACACCCCATAACTGCCTATAAATCAGTGCTGATAAGAGATTTGATACTCTCCTTGTTTCCGCATGACATAGCTGTGCTGTGAATGTGACTAATGCTCATTCAGGCAACAACTCTGCCTCTCAATTTGCCTTTTGTTGTCTTGAAAACTTAATATTTGTGATTGTCACAGCTCTATGATGAATAACTGACTGTTCAAAATGTGTAATAATATGTTGCTGCCTTGTTTTTTTTTTTAATCACTGACCTTAATTCCTGGTGTAAATAATAATCAACCTACACCAGCAAACAGTTAATATAAGAAATATTTTTCCAACATTTTCTGATGAACACAGTGTAACAGCAGTGTACCATGTATATTCTACACACGCTGGATGTTAACACAGCCAACAGCCGCTCATCGACTCACCCTGCGTGCCCAGTTAACCAGGTCATCCAGCTTGGTGACAACATACTCCCCCTTGCTGCTGGCTACAGATGCTGGCTTGGCTGCTGCTACCGCCGTGCTCTTCTCTCTGACTGGAACAACGCTGCAGCAGAAGGAGGGAAAGGAGCTTCAGCATGTGCAGAGTGTTTACAGGGCGTCTCTTCTCCATTCTGATATTTACACGACGGTATTTCTGGTAAACCCACCTCGTGCTGGTATTCTCACTTTTAGCACTGCTGTGCAGACCCTTCTGCTGAAGGACGAAGACTGAAATGGGCCTGTTGGGATGGAGAGCAGGTCAGAAAGAGAAATCACAGTAATAACAAAAAAGATGATGGCAAGAAAGAACTTTAAATCTTTTTCATGGCATATTCAGCTCCAGAGCTCCACAAGAGGGCAACACTATAATATGGAAATGTGAAATTTTTGTGTAATGGACAGATGGACAGATTTCACTGTGGAAGATGCTGATTTTGTCTGAGCCTTCTAAACCTGAAGATGCTTTAAAGGATTAACTTGTCTGTTTGACTGAGCAGCAGGCAAGCCGAGCACTCCTGCTGCCAAAAGAAAACCTAACAGCAAATGTTTCAGCCCTTGGTTTTGTGAGGACTGTTTTATCTTGCAGTTTTTTTCAAGGAGACATTGTGCGATAAAGTAACTGATAGAGTTACCAAAAACAAGAGATTTTAACTGGATGGGTTGGAGACATGTTGGTTCATGTGTCAGATGTGGATAGAACGATATGATCTTATTGGTGTTACATGGCCTACTGTAATTTGGAAAAAATCAATATGTGAAAATCAATATGTCAAATTGTGGATAAATATTTCACCCCACATTCGTTTTTCTATTAAGTGTTAATTTAATTAGTTGTGCCATCAAATGACTAAACAACAGGAGTATTAATGTAAATATGAGAGCAAACCCAACTCCTGTGAAGGATCATGACACTGTGGCAGTTGCAGGACCAGCAGGACAGAGCTGGATTAAATAAAGTTTCGAAACAAGAAACAGGATTAGAAGGTTCTTACCTTGTTGAAAAAGAGCCAAACATGGCCAGGCGAGGCGCTGCAAAATAAAAACATGAAACAAACTGAAGAAGTATCATAATTGTGACGTACTGATCATATTTCTGACATTTCTGTATTATCCAAGCAGTGATCTTATGGGTGTCACACAATTCATTGCTTAGTTAGAAAGCAACACAGGCAATTTTCTGATGGACATGAAGGTTGAGTCCTGGGGAAATTACCTCAGAAGGTTTAATATGAATTCATTTTTAGTGCATTTAATGGAGCTTGGTGTATTAAACGCATGCCGAATTGTAGATTAACACCAGGTGGTTTCTATAAGCCCTTCGCTGATCCTTCAGGCGGCATAGTGTTTTCAAATATGGGTAATAACCCGAAAACTGGCAGAGTTATAAAGAGAAGTTTGGTTAGACGATCTATGCACAGCTGATGACACGCACTGCAGCTAAGGAAACATCTGATATGACACAACATAGTGTAAAAAACAAGTGACGTACACTCCGGATAGTTGAACAAAAACAGCGTATGCCTTTATGTATGTTCGCTAATGTATCTGCTAACATTACCAGTGGTGTTCATATTTTGTAACCCGGTTAGCCGCCATGCTAACGCAGACAGAGCAAGGTCAGCGTGCGCATTCACTTTAAGTTCCAAATCCGACTGCCGATACAGTCAAAACACTAGGCGGTGCACTTATATGTGCTCAATATTTAAACACGCTGAACAGCACAAGTCTAAAAACACAATAATGTTTATTAAAAGCGTGTCATTTTGGTCAAAACATCACTCACCGACCAACGCCGCCATCTTTGGGATTCTGATTACGTCAAAACTGCTTCCTGTGCTTGTTTGAGCTCGAGCTGCTGATGGCGCTGTGGTAACGTTAGCAACAGGCTACTACATAACACAAAGGTCAAAATATAACACTGATAATACACTTTAATTGTCATAATATTGGTGTTTCCTCTGTGTTTTCGAGCTTTAACTTACAGGTGGTGATAGCTGATCATTTCTGCCTCATTTTCAGTCCTAAAACGTGTAACTGTAGCACTGAAAAATCCTCTTTAAACAACATTTTAGACTTTCATGGGAAATAAAGTGAGTTTACTGTGTGAGTGTTGATAACCAGTCACCACAAATATATCTGTGTTATTGCTGAATATCCACTGATTGGTGAAAATAATATGGCTGGAATTATTAAATAATATAAGTTCTACTTACAAATAACTCTTATTGTTGTTGTCTTTAAAATTTCCCAAACATTGTGTATATTGTTAACATATTTTGTAGAAAGGGTTAAGATGTAATAGCACTGTCCTAATCTACTAGAGAGTGTTGGACAGGGGATTTCAGGATGAATGGGACCTTGGGGGGAATGAAGGTGCCCCCTAAGGTGCCCCTTTAGTAAAACATAATACCTACACCTACTAAGCATTTTTTGGAAATGCATCACCAAAGAGCCTAAAGTTAAGAGGTTATGGTGCAATCCTGATTCCCTTGCAGGATAAATTGTGAGAAATCCCTCATACAAACATGGTCACATATTTTAGAAAGTACTTTTAGAGCACGCCTGATCAGTTCTGGTTACTGACAGTCGTCTTTATAAGAACTGATTTTACACTTTCACTTCAGGTGTTAGGACTTGAGTTTGACCCAGATAACCAGACTGGAGCCCGGCTCTACTGGTTGAGCTGCATTCAGACGTGTTGTCATAACAAACACATTTATTTAATCATAATTAACAGCTACAAAATACACTCACTGTCTCAGAGTATGATTTATAAATCCTCTTTACTTGTTATGGCTGTGGTTGTATTTTGTTTTGCTCTAAAAGTGAGTGAAAAAAAGACTGCATCACATTTCCAGTAATGCAATGGAGATCTTAACCTTTTTCTGTATGCTGGAAAAATGTTTTTTTTTTTTTAACCATAAAATGTTCAAATCCCCAGGTACAATGACATGTGGTTAAAAGCTACAGGTAAAGCTCATAAGAGGGCCTTGAGTTAAGATTATTTTGTCAAACTACTATTTCCAGGCTCAAGAATGAACTCAAATATTCCATCGTTTTAAGTTTGTTTTGTTCAGATTAAGTTAAATTATTGGTCTGTAGTCATGTTTCTTCAGATCATTTACAAGAGAATATCCTAAAATCTCACGAGGCCGAGGCTAAGCAGCATCACAGGTGCAGAGCAGAGGATTGTCAATTAATCTAAACAATTATTTTTTTGATGAATCATTTAGTCTACAACAGAAGTCTCAAGCTCAAATTACCTTGGAGGCCACTGGCCAGGTTTAGGAGAAAAAGCATAAAACTCTGGTTGAGACTGAGAGTTTATTCTTGATCGTGGAAACAGAAGCCGTTCTGGAGCTTTAACATTCATCACACGGCCTTAATCAGCAGATTTTCATGGAAATTAGAGGTTCAGATTTCCATTTTCTGGAAGGAAGACTGTTCAATACAGTCAAAAGCTCCAGAGCAGCTACTAACTGGACCCCACAGTAATAAGATCAGCTGTTAAAACTGATTTAACAGTGTTTACTCAGCCTGACCTATAGTCAAACAATTTATTTTTGTTATCTGATTGTGGTATTAAATTGGTGAAACACCTGGCAGACAGGTGCATAAGAAAATAAAATATTGTGAAAGAATGAAAACTGTTTACTGGAGACTGTTGGTGGTGGATCTCCATCAGGGATGATTGACAGTGCACAAGGACTAAACCTTCCTTTCATTAAACTGGGAAAAGACAGTAAATCCTGGCATTTGAGGCTGAAAAAAAGTTTATTTTTACTTTAAGTTCCTTTAATCAAATCACTTGCCTTTAATTATAGTAATCTGGATTGCTCATTAATCTTTCCTTCAGCCATCGTTTGCATCCTGTTTTTGTTTTGGCCTTGTTTCGGTGCCATAAACCCAACGAGCGAGCAGCAGCATCGGCGGCGGCGAGGACGCCAGCCGGGGTGGAGATGTAGAGCAGCGACCAGAGAACATGGAGAGAGAAAGAGAGAGCGTGTTGTCACATAATGACAGCGCTGAAAACACACACTGCAGTTTCTCCAGGAATAGCTGCTCAGTCAAGGCAAAAGGAGCAACTGGTCAAAAGATGAAAAGACATTTTTACAAATGGCTTTTATTCTGCCTTCATCATGTACAAACGTTTTGGACAGTTAAAATAATAATAAAGTCTGAGAGTTGAAGTTGCTTTGCTTGTGGTATTTTAAGGTCAAACCAAATTCAGCCACAAATATATATATATATATATATGTATGTGTATATATATATATATATAGCAGAGTTTTTAAGTACTTAAAGTTCAAAACATTAAATATAGGCACTGGAATAGCTTAAAAGGACATGTTTTAAGACTACAGCATTGTTCAAAGGCTTCATCCGCCACTAGCAGGCAAAGAGCTCTTGCATTTCAGATAATAAGCATGAATCCACATTAAAAAAAAAAAAACAGTTCTGTATAGGAGGAGCAAAAATACAAGTTAAGCCGTCACAGACTCGGAGGTTATAGTGGCAGCGCGTGTAGCTGTGCTGAACTGCAGACCACAGGAATGGTCTATTTTTGGGAAGATCTCCTCCTCTGAAAGAAGAAAGGGCAGCTCGCCTGCTCACTGAGAGTTCAGGATGTCTGTGGGTAGGATGTCTGGTTTGCCACTCGGGCTCTGTGATGTCTCCCCCGACCAAGAGGAAGAGGGGGTGACCTGATTATAGAGGACGTCCTGAGAGCCAAACAGCGGCTCTCTGAGATTCAGGGTGTACATGAGGAACAGATTGAGAGCCACCATGGCGAGGAGCGGGAAGATGGTCAGGCCGGAGCCGAAGCCTCGCCAGGAGCTGCACACGTTCAGGCTGACCCAGTAAACAAGCCTGTGGAGGATTAAAGAAACCAAAACAGGAAGTCAGATTGAGTTCAAACCTCACAGCCTCCCTGATCTGATGACAGTTTCATGAAGCAGAATCACCAGTTAAACCAGACTCACTTCATTCAGTCAATCAGGCTTTCAGGAAACCTTGGTCCATAAAGGAGGTCTTACATACGTTTCCATGGAAACTAATCCTTCCAGACGAGCCTGGCTCAGCCCAGGCTGGTTTTTAGGTTTAGCTTCATTTCCAGTTTTACAACCAATCTACCAGACTAAAACACAAGGAGGATTTTACTGCTGTAACTGGCTGAGGTCATTTTTAACCTTTATGTATAGAGCTTCAACTAATGATGATTTACATTATGGATTCATCTGGTGATTATTTTCTCAATTACGCAACTGACTGTTTGCTTTGTAAAAACTCAGAAAACAGAGATTCTGTCACGATTACCCAGAGACTAAAGACACCTTCACAATGCTTGTTTTTGTTCCCCAACCAATCATCAAAACCTCAACAACTAAGATGAAAAGCAGCATATGTTCGCATTTGAGAAGCTGGAACCACAATGGTACGTTTATGACTTGAACCAATAACAAAACAGTTACCTGTCAATCAACTGATCAATTGATCAACTAATCATTTCAGCTATACTGTTAGGGTCCAGGTCATATCTATGTCACAATGACGTACCTGCACTGTATTCCATTAAAACATATGGTTTTAAGCACGCTGCAATACAGACGCTGTGGGAACATACAGATTAGCTTAGCTTAGCATAAATACTGTGAACAGGGAGAAACAGCTAGCCTGGCTCTCTTTAAAGACCTTATTATATATTATTATCTAGTTAGTTATAAGAAGTTTGTTTAATCAAAATAAAAACCATAAAAGTAAAAATCAACCTGAGTTCCCACCACGTGTCTCTTTCTCAGACAGACAGAGAACTTCATTTTCTACAAAACACTAAATTACCAGGTTCATTTTTCTCCAGAGCTGCATGTTATGTAACTATTTTTATATATTAATTACAGCACCTCTGATGTTAACAACACTGGACTTGAACGCACAGTGACCGACAGAATATGAGCAACAGCAAACTGGGAAAACAGTGGAGTCTGGAGGAGCTGAGTTCATCTTAACTTGTGTCAAAGTCTGAGTCCACAATGTGCTGCCAAAATTCTCTCTGGCTTTGTTAATGACAGTGGTTGCGTTCGTTTTTAGCCATATGAGCGGCATGGCTGCGGGAATGGCAGCGTTGGTCTGTCAGTCCACTTTGGATTGAAATATCTAAACATTAAGGAGGTTTTCTGAGCTGCCTTTTCTTTAAAAACAAAACAAAACTCTCTGGTCCATTTCTCTTTAGGCCCTCACCTTCCAAAGATGAAAATGACAACCACTATAGGCACCAACTTCAGCTGGTCTTGAGGCAGCAGAGCGGCCATGACGACGAGGTTGAGGACGTACAGGAGAAGCTGCTCCAAGGACGCCGTGACGAACAGCTGCTGAACCGCCCGTCCTCTGGGAAACGAGTCCTGCAGACTGAAGGAGCCGGTGCAGAACTGGCACAGTGCACCCGAGAGCATCGCTGCGAGGGATAAAGAAAAAAAAAAAAAGAGCAATAAGTCAGTTAGCATCTTGAACCCGGGCCATTTTTCCACAAACAACTCTCAGCTTTCAGCAACTCCTAAGCTGCACTTGATCTCATCTGACAGCGCACTTTGTTTTTCTAATTTCTTCATTTGAATGCAGCAACTGCCAGCCCGCATGCAAACACTCCTCTGCTGTCACCGGCTTGACTAATAGGTGAGAGGAAAATGGTCTGGGCAGGCCTTGGTTTTTGGATCTGTGGGTGCCACCTGACCTCTCGCTCTGCTCGCCCAGGTTGGGAAGTGATTAAAATATTCTGAAACAATTAGGCCACAGCCTGGGAGACGAGCGACGCGGCCAACCTCTTATTGTAGTTTCCATTTAAAGCTATGTGCGAGGGGGAAGGAAATTATGCTTCTCTCCAGAGGCCTGGGGAGACGTCTGCTGCACTGAGGTTGAAAGCGTATGAAATTAAAGGGGACAGGAGACGTTGAAACATTCCGAGACGAGGCGGCCAGACAAACCAAATCCTCTCTTAATCTTTATCTTTCATTTCACGCAGCTTTTTTTCTTTTTTCCTTTCTTTTTTGAATGTCAGGGCGCAGGTGTGTTGCAGCGTACCGAGCAGGATGGGGATGGCTGCCACCACGCAGCAGCAGAGGGTGAAAAGGATGCGGCTGGCTATGTCGGGGCAGTCTGGGGGTCTGATGGGGACATAGAAATAGAGTGCATAGAGGATCCCGGCCGCACTCAGAAGAGAGGCCAGGACTGAGAGGAAGGCGGGAACCCGGCCGCTCTGACAGCATTTACACTGGCAGCAGCATCGCCCCCGATCTGAAGCCTCCGCCGCCGCGGCCTCCTCGCAAGTCTCTCCCCGCCCCTCCGAGCGCCACACCGTCAGCTCCACGCTCTCCGGCGGCGGCCCTATCAGAGGCCGACCCTCGTCCGCGGTGCAGTCCAGGTTGGCGGATTCTGGACTCCATCTCGGCGTGTCTGTGCCGTTGGGAATGTCTCCCTGAGAGGCCGGGCTTGGAGTGCTGATGCAGTTTTCCGTGGCAGCGTCCAGATTGTGCGCTGTGATGATCGGACTGGAAAGAGTCTGATCCAGCTCCCCCTCCTCTGTCTGATCTGCTCGTGGCTCCTCTGGGAGGCCGTAACTGGGCTGCTGGTGGCAGGGAGCAGAGCCTGTTCAAATCAGAGCATAATTTTAATACGATGTCCAAAACCAGATACTGAAAACAATCAACTGCAGGTTTACTCTCATCAGTCAGAGACCTGGCTCTCATATAGACGGTTTGGCTTCTTAAAAGATAAGTGTGATGACATTTTAGATTTATCTTATTGTCAACAAATACCATTAAAAGACAAAAACTAGCAATGAACTGATCCTAAAAACAGTGTTTACTGTGAAACCAAAGCCTTATTTATTGATTCTGCCGTGAATACGCACTAGCACGCCAAATGTATATTAATCCGCAGCTGAAAATAGTCCCCACTAAATATGCGACTTGTTCCTGTTCAGTAATATTTGCTTAAAACTACAGTGCCCAGCAGTTTTAGGAAACTACAGAGGCTTTGTAAAATAAACAAAATGATGTATTTGTGACTGGCTTTTACAGATTTATGTCTTCAGGAGGAGTAAATGGGCTCAGGGCTGAGAACCACAGGCAGGGCAGGAACAAGTCAGAAAGTGTTCAGAGAATAACTTTCCCACTTTCATGGAATTTGTTGGAAGTAAGAAATTTTCAGAATATTGCCAGCCTTATCCTTTAAAGCTATGAAATAACTTCTCATCTTTCTTCATTTGACTTAATTATTAAGTTTCCATCAAGCATCCGACCGATTATAATGTGCAGAGAGAGAGGCCAAGTTGACGTCAACAGAAATTAAAGTTTGTAAAAATCCAGATTTAGAAAACTGTTTTGAACCAAAATGTAAAAACAATCCGACACTGATTTGAATGATTTGTGATGGAGCAACTGTAGCTGCCTGCAGATGTTGTGTCAACTTTCCTCCCAGGTGTTTTCACTGTTGCTACAGGCCGTCGTTTCAACATCTATTAAACGTCTCAATGTTTTCTAGGTTGAAGGACGAGCTACCAGGAACATTTGTGCGGCGGATGGCTGCAAACATTGACCCACTTCAGATTATAGATGAGGTCTTCCTCCTAGGGGGACAGTGGCTCTTCCTACTGTGCTCTAAACACTTCCTCTCATGTTTTTTTTTTTCACCTAAAACCAAGAAACAACTTTTTTCCAAGTGAGTAACTTGGTTAGTTGGTTATATTATTTATTGTGTTGTGCACATGCATGCCCCCAGCCCACATGGACTTCATAAGACACCACAAATACTGTGGTGGAACAGGGAACTTTGTTGCCCGCCAACAAATTAAATCTGCCACAAAAAAGGATCCCTTCTTAAAACACAATGTTACATCCAGAAGAATTGATCAGAGATGGACATTTTACTAAAAACTGTGGCACTTAAATCATCATATAATGAGCAATAAAACATTAAATTGACTTCAAGTCTTCAATCTCACTTAAACCACACAATAAACAAAGCCTTTTCTCTTTTGGTAGACCATCAAACTTACCCGTCTCTAAAACTAATGATGATATTCCAGAGTTTATCCATATTATTATTTTTATTTCTATCAATCAAAAGTCAAAAACACGTTTTCCCACTTCATCCTGCTTTGTTTCATCCGCCCCAACACTACAAACAACTTCAACCAAACATTTAAACCTGCATAAAGGATTTAAAGATCCTTAAACCTTTATGCATCAGTGGCAGGGATGTTGATTTAGTCCAGAGCTCCTGCAGGTAGACCTCGACATCTGCTCAACCTTATTTTCAGATCTAGAGACATTGCACTGCTTATTAACTGTTGCTTCGCTTTAATCAGTCCTGACTCCGTCTTAACTCCCTTTGGATTCAGTCTCGACTCAAACTCGACTCTAGCCGTTGCTAATTTTGCTCTGGCCTCCCCTCAAATCCTACAGCTCCATCAGCGCAGACAGTAAAAAGCTGCAGTAATAACTCACTCTTTGGCTGATCGGTCGCTGGTGGCGGTTCAAGGGAGCGCTGGGAGCCGGAGACGGAGTGGGAGGACGAGTGCAGCTCCTCCACCGAGGACTCTGGGCTGTCTGACACCGGCGCCAAGGAGATCTGTGTGTCCAGGTCCAGGAAGGGGGAGAAGGAGAGCCTGGCCGGGTCGATGTCCTGGAGCTGGTTGATGATGTCGCTGATGGACTCCTTCATGCTGTCGAGCTCCTTCACGTTCTGCCGGTTAGTAGCCTGAAGCCCCGAGGTGCTCATAGTCACTCAGCCTGGGGAGGAGCAGGAGCAGGTCCAGAAATAAAGCCGCAAATCAGTTAAAAACACCAAACCGGGAACGCATGAGGCAGCGAAACCACCTCTGTTCTCCAAGTGTCAGAGAAGAGCACACACAGATCATAAAGTCGATTACTCAAGTAACAGAAGTTAGAGAACATTTAAGGTCTTTAAAAAAAGTTATTCAAGTCCTGATTTCCAACCAGAAAACCATGAAGCAACAGAGGAAGTCAAATCAGCATTTCAAAATAAATTTAAAACCTACTTGTTTTCTTCACCTCTGTTGCTAACGTTCAGTTTTGATTGACAGGGATATGGTTTACCCTCCATTTTAGAAGAGTGAAAACCCTTATAACCAAAAGTTTACTGGGACTTTAAGTAGAGTGATGTGGATTTGAGGAAATAGTCTTTTTTTGGGAATAAAGGAAATTAGTGTTGATAAGAGTTTATGTCTGTGGTTGTACAATAATCGTCACTGACAGGATGTCAAAGTTTATCTTCCTCTGTTAGGTGATGCTGTGGGTTTGAACAGTTATGAGTTTTTTGTTTTCCTTGAGACCTTTACAAACTAAATCCACATGTTAAAATCATAATCTGATGTTTTGATAATACAGGAAAAAACATTCAATAGGACTGATCAACCTCTACAGATGTCAGCTTTAGAGTCCACTGCACAGAGTAAAAAAAAAAACTAAATGACTAGCACTCGCTAGACAGAGTATATATTTATAATCCTGCATCCTGAAGATACTGCACATAAGAGACTGTAACATTTGATCACGTTCCCTGCAATTTTTCTGGGAATTTCTGGGTTTTAAACAACGTTGAGGACTTAACAATCTACAATTAAAGTCACTCATGGTGGGTATTTTAGTACATTTAAACTGAGTATATTTAAACGACTTTTGGAGAACGAGGGTTAGATATCAACATCAGTGTCTGTAAAATACTAAACTTTGAGGAGTATGAACCTGTTCTGATCCTCTTTTCATTCACAGGAATGATTTGACATTTTGGGAAATAATCTCTTGTCAAGAGTTTCACAAGAAGATTGATATCTCTCACGTGTCTGTCTGTCAAATATGAAGGTGGAGCCAGGAGACAACTTAGCTTAGCTTAGCATAAAGACTAGAAAATAAGCTTTTTTTAATTTTTCCACAGATAAAACAAATGAGATATAATGTGTTAATCAGTGAGCTTAAGAGGTGCTGGTTGGTTTTTTAATAACACTGAACAGAGCCAAGCTAGCTGTTTCCCCTTGTTTCCAGTCTTTATGCTAAGCTAAGCTAATAGAGTCCTGGCTCCAGCCTCATATGAGAGTGATAAAAATCTCTTCATCTCATCACCTTTGAGCAAGACAATGAAGAAACATATATCCCAAACTGTCAAACAATCCTTTTAACAACATGTACCAGAGTGTCTGTTAAATAAGAAGCTTTGCCTGAAATGAAAAATAAATCAAAGTTTCCTGCTTTGAAGCCGAGAATCTGATCCAACATTCGATACACGTCACATTTTAATACTTGATGCTATAAACACAACATCAACTATAAATACAGCTGATATTCTGACTCCAGCAAATTAGTATCTCTCCATCAGAATTTAATTCCTGTCAGAGAAAAAATAATGCACAATCCAAATCTAGAGGAGAGGTACACTGGGGAAATTTGAGCTCATGAGCTAATGATGGATCTCTACTATCACTACAGCTGTAACTGGCCTATAGCAAACTGGTTCCCAGCCTTTTTTAGCTCGTGACCCCTTATCTCAGGTAATGGCCTCAGTGTGGTCTTTGTCTTGTGAGGGTTTACAGAACCATGACGAGTTGAAAGACTCCATTATGACATTTATTTTGGCCTATTTTAGAGGCTTAAAGAGGTGAAAGTACCTGATACCCCACAAGAAAAAAAAAAAGCAACAATGAGAAAAAATAAGAAGAAAATCTGTAACAGATGTTTTTGTTAATTCCTCTGATCGTCTGCCAACCCCTCTGATTTATCTTAGCACCACTTGTGAGGTTGGGAACCACTGTAATAATATATTTAATAGCAGATATGATGATCAGACATAACTCAAGGCAGGATTAGGTTGGTAACAGGACAGATACAGTGAGAGCTAATATATAGTGAAATAAATACCAGTCCTATTTAATCAAGAGGATAATTAAGTATTAATCATTATGGAAAGTCACAGACACTTTGTGGGTCAGTGCAGAATAGTTTGGGTACCAGTGGTGGAAAGTAACCAAGTACATTTACTCAAGTACTTTACTTAAGTATTCATTACAAACGGCACATTTATGTTTATTACAGAGTTTTTTTTATGCTGATTGTTGCACTTTAATTTTTTTATCCTTCTGTGCCTTTTTATATTATATAATATTTTTGTCTTTCCTTTTTGTCACTCTTGTTTCTTGCTGCTGTAACATGTTAATTTCCCACAAGTGGGATAAATAGTCTATCTTATCTTATCATTTGAGTATTTCAATTTTCACTAATTTTTTCTTCTACTAGACAACATTTGTGAGGGAAATGTTGTACTTTTTGCTCCAGTAAAGTTACATAACAGCTGATTACTTCTCAGATTTGGATTTTACAAACAAAACACGTGATCACTTTATGAATAAAGAACCCATCGTTACAGAGTATGTTACCAAACAGTGTATGAAGCAGTTAAAAATAACTTCGGCTCGACTTCCAACAATAATTTTGAAACACTGGCATGAGAATTAGTCATTCTGCATAATGAGCACTTTCACTTTTTATACTTGTGGCACATTTCGTGACCAATACTCATGCATATTTATTTAATTATCATTTTGGACGAGGGACTTTTACTTGTAATAGAGTATTTTTACACTGTGTTTTTTCTACTTCTATCCAAAGTAAATGATCTGAATACTTCTTCTGGTGACTTCTTCAGTCACTTTTTGCCTTAAAAACGCCTAAAACGCACCAGTTGCACGTCGATATGGACAAAAGCCTCTGACCAGTGAGTGTAAAATAACACCAATCACGCGCCTTTGTTGCTCCGCAGTTATTTGAACTGTCTGCTGATTTTTCAGGGGCTCTCATTAACATCTGCGGACTGAATTTGGAGCGTTTTCTTCTGGATCTTTTTTGGCGCTCATCCAGCTGTGGCGCACGCAGAAATCTGCGGCGAGGATCTTTCTCCAAACAATGAGGACTTTACCATGTATAGAGCGCAATTAGGACGCGGAGGGGAGTAAATCTCGGTGGTTCACGGAGCTGTGGCGTGGATGTGGAAACGCGGCGCGTAGAGGGGCACTGTGGCTTTTTTTTTTTTTTAACTCCCCGCTGAAAAATAACTTTTCTCCCGCTGCTGAGCAACTCTCTCAAAGAAAAACTCTTTAAATTCCTCTTCCACAAAAACACATTTACGTGTGGTCTTGTCTGGTTAGGCACGAGGCGATAAACAAATCAAATAGAATGCGCTCGAACCCGCATGAATCCGTGCGTAAAAGACACGCGAGTCATTCTGAAGCAGAAATCTCATATTTTGTGTCCATTCAGCAGCAATTACAGCGGCTCACTGTGAGACTTCAGAGGCAAATGTGAATTAATTTGGCTCCATCAAATGCACAGCGAAGTGTTTTATAGAATTAGAGACATAACTCGTATAAATGAACTTACTTTTGTCGGAGGTTGCAGAGTATTTGGTGAGTTTACTCTTCTCTCAGTTTAAAAAAAAAAAAAAAAAGTAAACCCACTCCGTCCGTCTCTGCCTTTCTGCCCTCCCCCTCCGTTTGCTTTTTGTCTTCCAGGATCCTGAACTTCTGAATCAAATTTCAGGACGGACAAAATACTAGGCTTTTCCTCCGCCCACACAAGAGTCTTTCTTTTTTTTTCTTCCTGGGTACCATGTCAAACACCATATGGAGCAAATAAAACCAGAGGAGCAGCAGCAGCAGCAGCAGGAGGAGGAGGAGGAGGAGGAGGAGGCACTTACTTTCAGTTTACCGTCAAATTCAACATTAACAATCGCATCACAAACATGAGTTTATCTAAACAGGACAGTAAACATTTACTGAACTGAACTGCAGTACTCCTCATACTCAGCCTGACAGTGTGTACTACTGTGTGATGAGTTCACTGTCCTGTTTATCATTATAATATCATTATAATGAACTGCAGAGGCCCATGAGATGTTCACAGGCAGTTTCTTACAGTGGTTTTTTGTATTTTAACTGCTGTAGAAATACATTAAATGCAGATCAACTCTTTATTTAATCAGTAATTTTACTATAGGCCTACATACACTCCCTGGTCACTGTATAGGTACACCTACACAATCCAATGCAATCCAGTACAACAGCTCTGCCACACACTCTCCCTTTATCAAACTACAAAACCTTATTCTTGATGTTGATTAAGCTACATCCTTATTACTGAGGTTGTAGTCACTGCTGGTGTTGAACAGGGCTGCATTACATTAAAAATGTGTTTGTACTATTCTTACCAGCTCATGTTTCTAACAAAACACCCCAAAGACATTAACACCTGTCTGACAGTGACGGCTCAAAACCAAACTTTATTAACTTTGTAAAGGTAAAACTTATGGCTGAGCTGTAAAAAAGTAGCCACAGAGTGTACACATATGTATATACAGTAGGTATATGTATATGCTCCTATAATGGCCATTAGTGTGGCTGTGGTGTTTAATCAGTTTACAGTTCCATTTTTGTTTTATATACCTTCTATCATCTGAGTAAAAGTCTCACAGTTGTCAAAGCCGAGCATTTAGAAATAACTGGAAATGAACCAACTGATCACTCTGACTAATCAGAGCCAAATTATATGAATCTTTCCAGGAAACTTTTAAAGAGATTATTTGGAAATAAACTGGAATTTACAGACCAGTAAAATAAAGCATTGCTCAGTTTCAGTTTAATTTTGGCATTTCTATTTTGTTCTTTAATAACAAGCGACAAGGGAAGGTTTCTCATATTAAGCTGTTTGTAGAGATCCTGAAATGCTACAGATGAGTCTGTGGTGGCAACAGACATATTTTAAGGGAGTTTGATGTGATAGTTAATATTCCTACATTTTAATGCACTGCTGCATTCTGCCTCTGACTGCTTTCACTAACACTAACTCCACCATATTTCCCTCAAACCTTTTCCATTTGCTCCTCTGAACTTTTGCTTTCCTGCTGCACAGGAAGTGATGAGCTTTGTTTTAGCAGCAGGGACATTTTTTTTTGGGGGGGGGGGGGGGGGATCAAAAGCAGCCAGCAGTTAACACCACAGACACTGAGCTTAAAGCCCAGAGAAGATAAAAACATAAAAATCTAACTATATAAATCAACAGTTTGATAAAACACAGCAGCAGAGAGGATGTGTGGAATACATTCACAGAGCGAAGGACAACACAGACCTGAAGCTTCATCCTGCAGAATCACTGTTACCTCACTGACGATATTAACAGCTGTCCTCTTTAACATCCTCCTCCTCCTCAGTCTGATCTGCAGCAGCTTTCATGACAAATGGCTCGCCTCAAAACTCCGGCATTAAACTTTCTATCAGGCCTCAGAGCTGAAACACAACACACACAATCTGAAGACCGACATTAAGTGCTTTATTTTCCCCATTTATTACCAGGGTTATTTTTATTGTATTAAAAAAAGCATATCTAAAATATACAGAGATAACAGCCGTTGATTAGCAATATAATCAATAAATTAAAAATTATGACTATAAACAACATATTTCAAGTTTTTGTCGTGTAAATATACACAAACTCTGGGTAGCAGTTTATTGCCCTGTGGAATGAGTCTCGAAGAAAAGAGGTTTGGGTGATGAACGACCAGCGGCATGTTTGAAATACCGATCTGCTGCCCCTTTAACTCATCAGGGCGGACGGAGGAGGACGAGCGGGTCCGGCCACAACACAATGGGCTTCAGGTTTTAGCCAATTCCAAATGGATTCTGCTTTTTTAGCCAAAGCAAAGAAGAAAGCAAACATGAGCTGTGAAAGTCACGTAAAGTAGTTGAAGTGAGGGCGGGTGTGGGAGAGCCTGCTGTCAGTCCTCCGACAGCAGCCGGTGGAAGTGATCCTTCCTCTTCTTCAGCACCTCCTGAAAATCCTCCTGAAAAAACACAGAGGGAGATATTCGGACTGAACGATGAAACCGCGGAGGGGAGGGAGGAAAGACAGTGGGCAGATGCTGCTGCAGATAACCAGCTGTTTTATTCACAACTGAGCGCCTGGTGAAACTGTTAGAAACCAACCAGCTGCAACTTGGACTGTCAGAGGAAAAGTGACAGACAGAAACAATCTGTTCACACTTAATACTTTACAGCAAAACACCTCCACATATTAATGGATCAATACTTTCTCCCTTGATACAATTTGAAACATTTTTACAGACGAACCGATCCAACTTTTCCTCCTCTGACTCAGCCAGTTACTATCCCGATCAGTCGTTTGATCTGTATATTGAAATTCTAACAATTAGATGATTAATCTATTGGTCAATTGACAGAAATGAATTGGCAGCTGTTTTGAGAATTGAATAATCATACAGAAATGTCAAAAATCTGAAACCTGTAGAGCTGAAGTGAAACCAGAGCTTCCAGGTTTTGTTCCAGAGGTAAGGAAACCTCATTCCTGATACTTAAAATAAAATCCAGCTTTTGAACAGCTTTTCCTCAACAGTGTGTGTGGCTCTCTTAATTTGGTCTCTATAAAAACCAATCAAATATCATTGTTTATACAATATTTATGTATTCAGCAGCCTCCAACAAACTCTATTTCCCATAAGCCCTAGGTGTACACGGGCCAAATGTCAGAGCTAAACAGAATCCACAAGGGAGTCGAGGTGTTGTGTTTTAGTTCATTTGTCTACACAGGGTGACTTTGGGGACAGAGCAGCTAATAAACAAAGATGTGAAACAAACATGAAATAAACAAGAGGGCTGAGAAGAGGACAGACGTACCGCTGTGGACAGTTTCTCCATGTAAGGGATGAGTTTCTGGAGTTCTTTGTCCTCTGACTCCCCAGACCAGCTCTTGATGGGAAGCGTGTTCATCAGCTATTAAACACACCAAAAATTTAAGTTAAGTTGGTTTTTTTTACTGCAAAATTGCCAGATGGTATCGTTGTTGGAGAACCCATGCGGAGGAATTTTACTTTAAAAACCCTCGAGGCAGAGTGCCAAACTCAGGAAAGTCAGAAAGAAGAGAGATGGACTGACACACTGTTGTTTTTGGTCTTTTGGCCTCATCCATTAAAAAACATCAATGAAAATGACACAGTATTAGATTTTAGATCAAAAACCACCGCTCCTCAGTGCTTACATGGTATGGGTATGTGTGTGGTGCGTTGTCCAGGACCACCGTCTTGCTGAGATCCCTCCCCAGGGTGCCGAGATCTTTGATGTAGTGGCCGAGGACGCAGGCACAGTCGTCCTGATACAGACGATGTCTACGAGGGAAAACATTAAAACGTTAAAAACACTCACACCTGATTCTGTCGACCGAGTGTGTCTGAGAATGACTAATGATCCGACCACAAACAGACCATGTGACCCTCCCCTGTCCGCCGGTCACGGGCGGGTCAGGCGCTTGGCCAAGTCTGATAAACCTGACAGAGTGCAGGTCTCTGCGGTCAAGCAAAGAGTTTATGAGAAACACAAGTGGAAGGAGACATCAGGGGAGAGGGACATACCGAAACAGTTTCCTCTGCTGGGTCCAGGATGTCCAGTATCTTCTCGGCGTATTCCTTCTTTGCACATGTGTAAACAAATAGCTGGAACAGAACACAAACAGCAGCTGGAACCAAATCCACACAAAACCAGAACTCAACAGGGCCATCAGGACACCGCGAATGCCACCTATCGTTTACTTTATTTTTAGATATGTTTAAAGAAAAAGAAAATAACAGTGGAATTAAATTGGTGTCTGTGTAGGTGGAGATAAGTTTCAACCAAAACTTTCACTGAAAACAAACACACTGTACTGTAGAAATTATCTAAAACCGACTGCACCAATATATGAGCAGGAAATTCAATTTTATATCAGATTCACTCATTGATTAACACATACCTCATAGATTTTTGCCATGGACTGCAGAAACTCTCTGACATGTGGTCGCAGGATCATGTACACCTGTTGAGAAAGAGGGAGGATGAAAAATTAAATGAACAACCAAACACATTTCCACCATTTTCTTCTTCAGTTCCTATTTAATCATCAAAACATGTTGCTGACAGAGCATTTTAATCTAATCTAAGCTTTATGTTTTTGGTATTTAAAAAAAACAACTGTATGTTTCTTAGGGATCATTGGCAAAGCTTAAGACTAAAGCCAACTACTGAATAAAATAAATGACAACATGGTGGACATAGGTTAGTTGTGATATTTCTCCACATTAAGACCAGAGTCTTTCACATTTCCTTCTCCCTGTCATCCCTCACTGAAGAGGACAAACACTGAAGTCACTCCTTCATCATCCTCTCAACTTTTTTCACTGTCTGTGATCATTTGTTTGGTGTGCTGAGACTTCAGAGACAGCGAGCGGTCACCTTGTACTGATGGTCCTGGAAAGCCGCGTGGAAGGTGAACTCTGCGTCCTCGATCACGTTCAGAGAGCTGAACATCAGAGTCTCCTCCTGGAAGGACATGGATCAGTCTGACTTAGCTTATTTTAGTTTACAGACTGCTCTCTCATTATGGGTTCAGCGATGATGATACAGTCTCTGTTTTAAGTCACATTTCAGCCACACAGAGAAGAAAACTGGTAGTTGCACCATGGCACATTAAGATGCTCTTGAAAAGTATCCATCTCTGTGTAAAGCCACCTGTTGATTAGTTTCTCCAAGTTTCACACTTCATCCAAATGTTGATAAATGACCCATAGTTTCTACAGATTCATTCATTTATCTCAACATCAGCATCATTCAACCAACACAAGGATGCCACTCACTCAATCTTTTTTAAAAAGATGAACACTGTTAGTATTTTAGACATGTTGTTATGTTCTTACTGTAAAGGTTATTAGGGATCATCCAGTCAAAAATTTGACCAAAACCACAACTGAACCAACTCAAGGACAACTGAGTAAACTCACCAATTCACTAATCAAGAAGATAAAATGTGGTCGAAAACTCAGGAAAAACAAAAAAGTTCAAGTTTCCTGCTGTGGCTGCGTCCTGAGAGCAGGAAGCTGCAGGTGTAAACTCACCAAGTCGACCACCAGCGTGGCCTCTGGAGTGCTCCTGGTCTTCGGGGGAATGTCTCTGAGTCTGGGTTGGGAATGCTGAGACTGTGATGGGATGTTCTTGATGAAGGTAAATCTGAAAAATAAAATAATACTCTTAGAAACCGACAGTTCTGACTGCTAGAGAAATGGATTCAAAAAGCAACACACAGGTAAGACATCAACTGTAATGTTTTTATTTTAAGTCCTAGGTCTCTGTTAATCTGGATTTGGTCCTACCAGGATATGAAAAAAGTACATGAAGACGTCTGGTAGCAGTGCCAGTTTTGCAAAATGAAGGATAACTGTTGCTTAAACTAAACAGTCTAAATGAAAGCCACTGACCTGTGGCTGCAAACAAGCTTTTTTTGACACATGCTCTGTGAATATTGTTGCCAGTAATTCTTGTGTATTCAACTTATTGGTAACATTGGCATATTTGTATTTTGTGTGTGTACATTCATTATGTAAGTGTACAAATTCACTTGCCTCTTGGAGGATAAATAAAGTATTTTAAATTGAACTGAACTGAAATCCAAAATGCACCCAGATGCTTGTCTGCTTGAAATAAAAAGTTATTTGGATTCTACTGATTCACAATTTGCACAAGAATAAGAGAATATGTGAAACCAGTCCCAGCTGCATGGGATGAAGTTACAGTCACTCACGGATTGAAGACGTCATCGTCCTCGTCTCCAGCCAGAAGGTCAATGGAGCCATAACCAAACACACCTTGTTCTGGGCTCATCAACACGTTGCCTCCGGTACCTGCACACCTCATATCTGAATAGAAAAAAAAAACAAAAACAACATGTACAATCTGTAAGAAACACAAGTCTGTTAATCTCTGAGCAAACACAGAAACCTGACACTTAAATCCAGTCAATGTCATTTCAATGCTTCCTTCCTTTTTTCTTCATGCCAGTGGGATTTACTTTAATGCTTTATTTGATAAACTACATGTATGAATTATTCCACGAAGGGAAGCTCTGGATATTATCAAAGACCACAACACAGATATTATCTAGAGCTTTCAGGGTGCACAACCGAAACAGTGAGACTGATTTACTGAAGCTGTTCACAGCATCAACACTGTCTCTGACTTTTTCAGAGGGGAACAGCAATGACTCATACTGACTCTCATAAAAAGGACACTGGGTCCTTTACCAATTAAATAAATACCAACTGTCAGCTGACCACATTAATGCTTCACACTGTTCTTTGTGTTTGATGCACTCGGGGTGGGAATCTACCACAAGCCGCCAGAAAGCTGCTGGTACACTTCTGCTGCGGTTGGTGAGTGAGTTTACTTTATCCCGTCACTTTCACCACACGGAAAGAAAACAAGCTTGAAAGAGACGAATGGATATTTCCCAAGTAGATGAAAAAGCAGTGAAAGTGTCGAGTGCATTTCTAACAAACCAGAACACAAGAAGGGGTCGATGATGATGATGATGATGACTTTTTCTTTTTGGGGGTTTGAATTCATGTGGTCCAGATTGTTTTAAGTCTTTCAGTAACAGTAGCTGCACTCACTCTCTTTGCTCGGTGTGAGGAAACGAACGATGGGCGAGTAGATTTTTCTGGACGTGGAGTTGCAGGGAGGCGACGGGTTGATCTCTGACAGTATGCGCTCGTGGCGCATGATGGGCCTGATCGGAGTCTTGAAGGCCAAATCTAGACCACGAGAGGATGATCAGGCAAAAAACAGTGAGAGGAATCCAGACTCAGAAAAACAAATGGTTTGGTTAAATGAATGAATACAAAGTCCCTGAGGATAACTGGACGCTGACAAACACACACACACACCCGTTTCTCTGTCCTCCACAGCGATGGCTCTCTTCCTCGCCCGGCCGCGAGGCAGTGGTCGCCTCGTCATTGTGGGAACTTCATCATCTGAGTGGTGGGAGTCATTATCCACCGTCTCTTCAACCTACAGAGGAAAAAAAGATATAAACCAAACACTGATAAGTAAATTTTGTTTCTCCAGCTTGTTTTATGATCAAACTGTGATATTCATTGAAGAACAAATCTGATCTTTAAACATCTATTTTAAGTCAGAGATACGCAGTATTTTTAAAACTGTATTACAATACTTGTATATCACAATAGATAGTGTCATGTTGTGTCATGATGTGTAACTGAGTGCCAAAAGAGAAATAAAGAATCAAACGGAGGCTTTTATTGTTCAGTCAGACATTAACATCACTGAAAGGTCATGCAGCTGCAAACTAGGAAAACAATCAAGCTCTAACCAGACTATTGCAGCTGTTAGTTTGAGAAAGAAGCTGGTTTTCACGCTCCTGTTGAAGTTTGATTAAATCATATTCACATCTGGTTTCAAACTGTGATTGTTTAGTTGTTTTCAGACCAAAATACCAAACTCCACCACAAATGTTGCCCCTTAAAGGTATTTTATCCACAGCAAAGCCACTATAACATACTCTCACCATTCAGGCAACTCTCCTTATAGTGAAATGACAAAATAATCATCTAAAATGAATTGAAACATACACTTAAAATACCAAAATACCCATCTTCAAAGAAGCAGAAGTGCTGTACTGACTCACGACCTCAGTAAAGCCCTTTCATACTGGACAAAAACCCACTAACATCTGGCTTTTGTCTTCAGCGGGAAAGGGTACACTCATCATTCATTCAAATGGGTCAAATGAGTCTGCAGTGGGTGTTTCACAGGTATTTATCAGCTCCAGCTCTGATCAGTAGTAATGTAACACCAAGATGCCCCTTTTCCTGCGTGATGCTGTGATGGGCATCAACATTTTCAGACATTATTGATAATTTTCATATGCAAAACTGCAACACTTGGTGAGAGCTTCTCCTGACTATCTGCTTTCTATAGTTTACTAACCTTGTTTTCCAACATGTTTGTGACTCTGAACGTGACACACCAAAAATCAGAGACACGCTCGGCCTAGTGGCAATGGTAAAGAAGTAAATCACCTTTTTGTGGGTTTACTCACGTTTAAAAAACCCACATACGTTCTAATCTTGGTGTAAAAAGGGTAAAAGTGATTTAATCTGCAGATACTGAGCCTTTAAAGCAGACAAACACAGGCATGCATACAAGATTGAGTTATTTAAATGTTAAACAGACACTCAAAGACAAAAGACTTAACAGGACAAAGGAGACCTACTTAAGAGTTTAACTGTCTGTGTTAAAGGCAGGAAGCACAAAGTTAGGTTTTGTCCTGATTAGCAGGAGCTGTGTCTCAGTCTTACAGAATATGATACTGTATATATTTGAATATGTATTTACATTTTCCATTCAGCTCTGTAACAGTCACATTGTAGGAAAATGCCCACATGAGGCATAAATCAAACCACCATGGAGAGCGAGTGTATGTTGCTGCTCACGTCTCAGTGTAAACAGTCTGCATGTATGTGCCCTGATGACCTACTTTTACTGGGACCCTCTCTCTCACATGCAACTGGTCTATTTAATCCTCAGCTTCAATCCTGTGTCAGACACCACGTCACAGCACTGTATACTCTGAACCTCACAACCCTGTACTGGGATGCAGCCATGAACGGCAGAGCTTCAAAGACTTAAAACATTCATTGACTGCAGAATGGAATTTGTATTATTGAGCCAGAGTGGTTTACTCTGGTACAATCTTTTTTCCCCCTCTAAAATTAAATGCATGTGTTCACAATGTTTGTCTGATGCAGATTAAAAAACCCTCAAACTGAAGGTAAAAGGTGACACTTTAACTCACTTTAACGATTAATCGATGAATCAAGCAACAGAAAATTAATCTGCAACTGATCTGACAATCGAGTAATCATTTCCTTTTTAAGGGAGGAAAGAAAACCAACATTATCTTGTTTCAGCTTCTTGAATGTGAGAATTTGATGCTCATATTGCTCAAAATATCTAAAACTCAGTATCTTTGTGTTTTGGATGGTTGTTTGGTTAAAATAAGACATCTAAAGATGTCACCTTGACCTCTGGGAAGGTGCAATGGGTGCTCTGGACATTATATATATATATATATATACACCAAATAATTAACTGAGAAAATAATAAGCAACTTAATCAAGTAAGTGTTAGTTGCAGCTCTAAATTCAGTATGTTCAATGTGAGCTATACAGAGCTAACGTTAGATAAAGTAGGTCACTGTCCAAGTACTTTACACTGCAGACGGGTCATTAAAGCTCTAGAGATGCAACAATTAGTTGACTGATTGAGAGGAAATTAATCTGCAACCATTTTGATGATCTATTAACCGTTTCAACCATTTTTAAAACAGAAATGCCAAAAATTCTCTATTTGCTGATTTTCCAATGTGAGAACCTCCGAGTTTTCTCTGATTTAAGATTAATTGAGCATCAGGATCAGAATCAGAACACCGGTACAAACACATAGGTACAAATAAGCCCTGTAGTTTTATATACTAATCATTTTTAAGCCATTTAATAGAAGTGAGGAAACTAACTATTTGTGCAAAAAGATTAAGTATATCAGGTAAATCTTTCAGTACCGTACTTTATTACATCTCAGCAGTTGTAGATGCTCGTAAAACAATACTTTACGTGAGGAGGGAATAGAGGCAGCCAGTGAAGCAGATGCGGGATGAAAGGCCACCTACCGTCCAGCTGCTGCTTCATCACAACAACACGAAGCTAACGTTAGCCACCGCTAATGTTTTGTTATGGGAACACAGGCTAACCAACGTCCGGCTAACTAGCATCGGCTGATTACGCTCCTGAATGTGTGATTTTAACACAAGGAGCGCCGATACCACGGACATTAACGAGGCAATCGACAGAGAAAATAACTGTAACACATAGTGACTGGTTACCTTAGTTGGCAGCGGGCTTTCGGTCACCGATGGGCGCCTTCGTCTCGGCGTCGCTTTCACGGACCGGCGGCCGTTACTCCTCGGCGTCTCCGGACAAGTCGTAACCGTTCTCTGAGACCTGAGTTTCATTTTTCTTCTTCATATGGGACATATAACATCAAAACTAATCCTCCTCCGCTGTACGGTGGTCGCTTTGAGTCGAATGCCTTTCTTTTCTTTTTTTTTTTTCTCCTACCAGGTTGGGTTCCGTAGTTTAGTCGTTGTAGCTCCGCCCGCCCCGCTCAGCCCCGTGTCTTCTCGAATCACTCTCTGTGTTTAAATCTGCCGGGGTGCGATAGGTTCACCACTGCGGACGCTGTTATTGGGCGGTGCTTCGGAAAACTCCAGCGTCAACGTGAGACGCGAGTCACGTTGCAGGGCTGAGAACCTAGATAAGTTATGTTTATGTAAGTACGAGTATATAGGAGAAGGGACCGTTCATTTATGCTACAGCAACACGGACATCTGGTTTTTAAAAATGTCTTTTTAAAATTTAAATATATGTATATAACATGAAAAAAATGCTACTGGATAAAAACTAAAGGAAAAGAGTGGTTTCTAAATTTTAGTAACTGACGCAAACAGAAATTTTGTAAACAAGGAGTAATACTGCAAAAGGTAGAAGTAACAGTATAAGTTAGCAGCAAAATCACAATCTAAAAATGCCAAATTTCAAGAAAATGTCCTGCATTCAAAATTTTACTGAAGTGCATAGGTATCAGCAAATAAAATGTACTAAAGGATCAAGAGTAAATGTTGTCAGAATAGCTCCTGTCAAAGCTCTATTTATTATTTCAGAGGAATTGTACATCCAGCTTTGAGATAATGGGACTCTGATGAAGGATGGCTGCAAATCAGTCACTGCTCTGGTCTCTTCCCTCTGATCTGAGAGACTCCTGATTCAGCTGCAGACCTCTCTGCTTGGAGCTAGTTTAACTTCACTGTTTAACTCATAACAGCAGATGTTAATAATATGTCCTCATGAAGCATGATGGACCTGAATCAAGTCTGCGAAGTGAAGGCAAAATCTGGGTTGAGAATAACTGGAAGCTTCAGCGCTCGTGTTTCTCTGTTACGACAGTGATGACCCCTGTCAGTGAACATTATCACAGGATCTGTGTGCATATATATACAGTATGTGCCTCTGCAGTGTAGTGGCGATATAACATCAAATCAGATTTTCTGCTCTTCTGCAGACAATGCAGGACTTTTACTTGTCATTGAGTATTTTATAGTCAAGTACACAGACTATAGTGCTATTAATGTTTTAAGTGGCTAGTAATATACAGTATATGACCACTGTGATTAGCACAAGTATCTTCCTTTTGTTGATTCTGTTTAATTCACATTTTACTTCCTGTATTTGAAAATTACACAGTGGTTTAATTTTACTTTATTTCTCCAGGTTACTCTGTACTGTGTATTAGTACTCTTTTCCAGGGAGTCCAGAGTAGAAGCAATTAAAACCGAGTTAGTATTTGAGTTGCTGTGTTATAGTAACAGGTTTCTGGGTACTAAACCTTAAGGGCACAGGAGAAGTTTTACTCCTGTCAACTAAAATCATTTGTTAAAAGACTGATGTGGAGTTTTAAGTCACTTTTTGGAGTCAACATCAATGTGAATGAAGGAACATGTCTTTTAATCAAATACTTGGATAATCTAAAGCAATTGAAAGGGAAGGAATATATAATGTTTTAAATATACTGATTGACAGGTTGGCCGTCTCATCTTAGGATACATAAAAAGCATCCAAAGCTCAGCTGACATTTAAGAAAAGTGATATTTTATTAGTTTCAGATTCCAAAAAAAAAAAAAAAAAAAAAGTATTCACACAAACACATAATGAGTAAATAGGCAAGAATAGCTCTTCACCCTTCAAAAACAAAAAAAGAAAAAGGGGGAAAAAACAATGAACAAAAAGAAAACAGTTGCATTGGCCACCGCCACTTCACTGTTGCCATGGTTACCGGCATGGGGGATCCCATTCATGAAGAATGTAATCATATATAGAAAATAAAAGAGGAGGAGGAATAAGCACACAATAATAGAACAGACTGAAAAAAGAGCTGCAGTACTAACAGTGGTACTAGAGGCAGTACTTGTTGTAGTACTAGTAGTATTTAGCCGTTGAGCCAAAGGGGGAGGTTTCCCTGTTGATGGCGCTCAGATAAACTAAACAGCAGAAGTGTTACCAACCTGTAACACACCACACACACACACAGAGAGAGAGGCGGAGAGAGAGAGAGAGAGACATCTCAGCGTCCAAAATGAACATTTTCTTCACCAAAAGAAATATCAATATATTTATATCCAGCCAATGTGAAGTTATAAATACAATCTCATGTGTATTATTAGGAAACTCTGACTCTGGACTAGGCTATACTCTGGTGCGTTACAGTTCATTTTGGAGCCCGGTGTCAGCCCTCGCGCCCTTGTCGTGTATCCCACTACACTGTAACATTGAGCCCTCACTGGGGTTAAATGCATCAGACTGGAGGTAGAGGTAGATTTTCCTGAGAAGAAGTTGTAGGAGACACGAGACAGAGCCTTGTTTCAGTTCTGAAGATGACACATGTGAAGCCCACACACACACATACATACACACACGCATCACACATGCACACATCACATGCTTCCCTAAAACAATCACATCATCATCATCATCTTCATCATCTCTATATTAATAAATCTGCTCTAAATGTAATCTCTGTGTGCTGGAGTTGCTACAGCATTTAAAAAAAGCAAAGAAAGAGCAAACAAACAAACAAACAATATAAACATGATGTAATCCAGAGCCCTAAAAGCCATTATTTCAGAAATAATCTATTTAATGAATCTTAGTAATACAGGTTAATTCATACAACAATTGTCACAGCAGAAGGCATCTTGTTATTTTCCTCATCATCATCATTTTCCCTTCTCCACAGTCCACCTGATGGAGGTCAAGTCAGTGGCGAAGTCCAGTCAAAACGCCCCCCGCCCCACCCGGAAAAAAACCCCCGCCACATGCACCTTAACCCGTAAAATGTTCCGGTAAAATTTTCAACGTCGGCAGCAATGTGGGGCACAGGAGTCCAGAGTCACCTTTTTTTTTCTTTTTCTTTTTTTATTCCACGCGAGACGCTCTTACTACAGCTGTGGTGGGACTAAAAAGCAGCAATGTTTTAATGATAAAACACCTGAAAGTCATTGTAGTTATGACGTGTTGAGGGTGACGGGGGGGGGGTTACACGTGCTGACAGGAAGCCCCGACATCCGAGATCTGAGAGTTGACCCCTGAACAGAACTACATTTACTTCTCCAAGACAAACAAAATACATTTTGCAGTAAGAAAATGAGTCCGGCTGAGTCGTTCTGGATCTGTACAACAGCACCTGAATGCATCAAACTAACAGACTTTTTTTTTCCTTTCTTTTTTCCTTTTTTTTAAATTTATTTTTTTTTTAAATAAATCAACCCAAGCGTCTTTAACTGCACTACCACACAACAATAATGTAACTTTGACAAATTCAAAATAAAGCCAAGAGCTGCAGATGCACAGTCTTGTGCGGGCGTCGTCTAATCGGATGATTAAAAAATAAAACAAACACCTGAGGCAGGTGTTTCCACGACAGAAAGGCAGCATTTGGAAAAAAATACCGACCTGAGCCAAAATCTGCTTCTCAAGACTCAGAAACAACCTCAGGTTTCATTTAGAGTTGAGACAGTTTTCACAGCTCGTCTTTCTTTCCTGATATCTGTGAACCTGCCTGACAACAGACACTGCGAAACAAGACAGGATAGTTTGATTATTGATTGTTTACTGATTCCTACATTGAACCCCTCCTAAAAGCTGCTGATTCAATTGATTATCTAAATGTTCCATGAAGAAGAAAACTCTGGAAACACTGGAACAAGAAGAAGATATGAAAACTGAACAAATGGTCATACTGAAGGACACTGAGTCTTTGCAGCCTTCAACCAAACCTCCAGGTTTTCCCAATGAGGAAATCTAAACTGATTGTGCATCATAACAAAAATATCCACTAGGGGGAGCTCGTACTACAGAGGTTACAGCTTCTCAACTGTACTGATTCCTCCTTTATTACTAAAATGGTTATCAATTAAAGGGGTGAGTCTCTTTTAGCTGATGAATCTGATTGTCTGTGGTCTTTACAGTCACTTTCATAGTTGAACCAAGCTCTTTATGAACCAGCTTCAACAACATTTTGATTTGTTTTTCCCGCACGAACGGCTGAAGCAAAGAAATCTGCTAAAGCTTTTCTAGTGCTTGAGGTAGAAACAGGGCTTGATTGTGGTTTTAAGGGATGTAAAAGTGTTTTGGAGGTATACTGTGTTGTCTTAATGTCTCCTGATTGTCGCTGCAATTTAAAAAAAAAAAAACAAAACATGTCAGCCTTCCCTGAAGATGTGAGCAAGAGAGCTGCAGTACATCCACTGTTCAAATGCAAATATCTTGAGTCAATAGATATACGATAAACATGGATCCACTGAGGGGGGGAGCGGGTGCTTAAGTGTGGCCTCAGGGACCAAGAGGGGTCATCGGGGTCAAATCTTAAGAAGCAATGTTGATTCTTTTAGATCAGAATTGATTGCATTTTGCTTTCTCCAGCAGCCTCACCCCCTCAAACTGAAGCTCTGAGCCACAGCATGTCTCCGTTTGATTGTCATCCATTACCAACGACTGTGACATCTGCTACTCACGAAGAGATACAGACGTGGAGAGAAGAGAAACACAGGGCTCATCCTCTCACATTGTCATATATGAACTGATTCTGATTAAACAGAGAAATTGAGGAGAAAGTAACTGTAATGCAAATGAGCTTAAAATTAATTTCTTTCTTTCTTTTTACACCCCGGGTCTTTTTGTTGCAGCTATAGGTTGATAAATTTTACCTATAGGTTAACATAGCATGTATACACCACCATTACTGTGGAGACCATGCTGCCCTTCAAACACAGCAACTACATATTTAGTCAAGCTGGATTAAATTTTAATAATTTCTGGAGAAAAACAGTGTTAAAATCTAAGAGTTTCCACTCTGAGGATCACTTGTGGGACAGTCTTTAGCTGAAGATAATTCACCCACATTTTTCTGTTTTCTCTGATTCCAAAATAAACTTTGACACTCAAAAAATCTCAATAATTGAGGTTTTTATACCACATTAATAAGATAATCGCTGAATCTTGAATTGAGAGAGAGAGGAAAAAAAAGGAAAAAACAGATAAATAAACCAGGCCTGGAAATCAAAATGACTTCACGTGGCTTTAAATGTATTTAATTTAAGATTAATTTATAAAACTTAGTTATAGTAATTAGTTTAAATGTACAAGAGAGCTAGAGCAAAATGTTGTTTCTGTAGTTACTGATCTCTAAAGCAGGATGGATGAGAGCGTCCAGTCTTAACACAGCTATCTAAAGCCTACAGATAGTCAGAATAAATCAATGAAGCTAAATTAGATTTGTAATTAGTTTAGCGAATGTTGCTGCTGAAACTGTCAGACCCAGACTGTAAAGATTTCAAGATAAATATGTAGCTACGCTGTATAATGCTTTGGATAAATGTGTCTATCAAAGTGTAAAGACTGGCCTTAGTGTGTGTCTGTACTGACTCATGTCAACTGTCAACATGGCAGCAGCCAGAAGTCAATGTCTGTTCAACATATTACCTATGTTTTTCACTCTGATCTACAATGAGAACCTGATCAATATTTCAAGGCAAAATGGTTAAGGTCTGGTCGGTCTCGCTGGCTGACCTCACAGCTGCACAACAACTAGCTCTAACTAAATTCAATGTGTAAACAGTATCTGGCTACATGTGTGTGTCCTGTATCTTTAAAATGACTTCTTAAAAAAATGACTTCTTCACTGATACAGAGTGAGCTACTCATAAATACAGAAGGAACCTGGTTTTGTATTATCTCCCATTGATGTAAGGCTGCTGACAGACTCTTGCACAAACTGAGAACGGAGTTTCAGTTCTGCAAATGTTTCTCAGACATAAAAAAAACCCCAAACAGTTTCATTGGTTGAAATAAATCTCTGTGGTCAGAGCCCAAGAGTTGCAGTTTTTAACAAGCGTTGACTGATACCCAGAGAGAAAATGCAGACATAGGGAGAGGAGGAAACATTTATCTAGGTTTTGCTGCCTGGCATAGATGCTATCGTAGCTCAACCTAGCTTTAGTCGTCCTGCTAGCCTGCTGATTTTCCGTCCATTAGTGTTCACTCTATGAGGGAAGCAGTTTCAGACATGCAGGTGCACTTAAAGTGGCTACTTACAGCTCTGCCACCTGCAGGCAACAAGTTACAACAGCGGTTTTTTTATAACTGCTGTTTGTTTTGTCTGAGGTGCTGCATTTATTATTTTAAACTGGCAAAATGAGCTTTGTTAAAACGCTTGACAAAGTTCTGTATTCTGCAGATGTTGACTGTTTCATATAGTCTTGTTTATTAGTAGAATAGTGAGACATGCTGATGCTCCCATTTTTATTCTGCACCTGTATGAGCTGCTACAAAGACCAATTCCCAAGTTTTTCTGCCTCTGATCATTAGTTAGTGTAGCTGACAGGTGGCGCAGATACAACAGCAACTGTATCGACTGCAGCTGTAGCGTCACTGACTGCAGGTGGTGACATCTATGTTTGTCTGCGGGTCAAAACTGTTGCTGCTGTTACATTTCTTGCCTATAGGTGGCACAGGCTGGCATTTATTAAACCGGTCTGGCCTTATAAATGTGAATAAGTGAGTCCAAAGCTAGTTTAGTTTAGTTATTTGGATTTAAAACACATAATGAGTCCTATTACGAGTCTCTGTCACTATTTTTGTCTCTTGTCCTCAAACACTGTGGAAAAACTGAAGAACGGAAGAAATAAATTAAGTTATTTTCCCTGTTTAACTGAACTTAAAGCATCTGATGACTGTGTTTTTGAATGACTGGGAGTTGTTGGCTGTTGGAGCATATGGAGGACTTCCCAAAACTGACCAGTGTTTGTGTAGCAGCTGGTGGCGACTTCCCACCGGGAGGCGAGTCCAGAATCAAAGCCACAACAGCCATCTGGTGATATTTGACTGGAACAGTAAAATAACCTGATTAGACGGAGGTACCGCTCGCTCTCTGGTCATCTCATGCTGCGTTAAGGCCTCAGAACAGAACCCACATACAAAGCCTGATTTACTTCCTAACGTTGGTAGGAATGAGGCTGCTTTGTGTAGGAGAGGGAGAGGGGAGGAGGGGGAAGGGTGTTGAGTAACAATCTTTGACAGCGAACAGTCCACAAAGGTAACACAGGTTAAAGTTCAAAAAGCTGAATAACTGATCTACTTGAAAATGCAGAGACACAGCTACTTATGAGGTGACGCAGTGTCTCCATAACCTTTTACGAATCCAACTGCAGCAGGTGTTTTTTACAAACACTAAGACACAAGCAAGCGCTCAGCCGCAACTATGATTACCTCTGATCTTATATCATCAGAAAGCCCCAGTTGATTAAGCGACATCTAAAAACAGTCAGAGGATCACAAGACATTCTCTGCATTATCCTTGATAGATGGCGAGTTAGTCTCAAAGAGGACCCACTCCTTGTCTCAGCACAGGATAAGAAGCACTTGGATCAGAATAAGCACTAAGTCATGCAAAAACACAAAGCTGAAACAAAAAATTAAAATAACCTATGATACAAGGGGAAAAAAAACCCAACAAAACGTCAGATATGAGCTGAAATAAGTGTCAGGACTGCGTCTCCTGACACCTGATTGTCCATGTGAGTGTCTCCACAACAGTTCTGTTAATTCAAGACTGGAAATCAAAGCGTTTTCCTGCCTGCCGAAAGGGCTTTTATCTACAAATACATGCATGCATCTGACCTTAAGACAATCACTCCACTAAGAAGGCCAAGTCATAAAAAAGATAAAAACTGGTCTTTCTGCAGGGAAAGACATTGAAAAAGACCAATGGAATATTGTTACAAAGTGATGAGTGGAGTTGGACAACCTGAGAACAGTGGAAAACATGCTATTTGCGTAAAACCTGAACCCCGGCTGGGACAGCGACAGGAACAGTCTGGCACACGCCTGGCACCGACTGACCTCACTCGCAGCCACTTTTGATGCTCTACCTGCGCCGAGCATAGATACGTACTAAACTGGCCTTATGTCAACAAAACAGGTAGCCAGCCGCCTCAGGAAGAGCAACCACAACAACTGCTCGAGTTCAGCAGGGACATCAGCCGCCTGGACTCTGGTGGCGATCAGCGATGGACCAAATATAAGAGTCCACCGATATCCTCGCAGATTCTTGAGATCCCAGCCATTTCAAACTGAAATCTGCGGCATAGATATGACGTGTATCTCAGTACACAACAGGAGTGCAGACCTGCACCTGACTCACTCTTCCACACAGAGATCCAAAACTGGCTGCCATGTGAGTAAGGTTACAAGGTTTTACACAAAATGAGGTCACAACGGTACATTGTTATATGCCCTGAAGAAACAACATATACCTTTAAAGCTTTTCTGATTAAAAATAGAGGATATTCATATTTTCTTTTTTTTCTTTTATAGAATTCTAAATATATAGATTCTTTCTCCTGCAGTAAGAGGATTGTTAAAGATTTAAATGATAAACACAATAGAGAATAACAATAATAACAATGAAAAGTTAAAATAAAATTAAAAAATCTCTCTCCTAGAGGATAAAACATCGCTGTCAGTCAGTAGCTGTGTTTGTGTGTGTAAACAGTGCATTGCCCTTCCTGGTTATTACCTTCTCTTTTGTTCTCCAATAATCTGTACATGTATGCAGTAATAAATAATTCACAGGTTGTGCATATATATTTGTTTAGCATATACTGGCTCTCGGTTGGGATAATATTTTTTTCTTTCAAAATTATTTTGGCTATGAAGAACAAAAGAGGTGAGTTGTTGAGAGAAAACCTGAGATAGTGTACTTCAAGTGATCTGAGTTTCAGTTTGTGTCTTTCTGTACGGTTTACGGTTCTTCTCTTTTTTGGCATAGATGAAGTAGAAAATGAGGTTGATTTTTGGCTTTACTTAGCGTGGTAATCAAAAAATAAAATAAAAGAGTGAGAAAGGCCAGGGGGGTTTGTTAAGACAACGGGTTGCTGGAGGTTGAGGTTGAGGTAGGTGTGTGTTGCTGCTGCTGAGGGACGACACGACCGCCGCTGACTGCCTTGTTGGAGACGGACAATCCAGACGCAGCGGATGAGGCCGACCCTGCTGCTGCCTGAGCAAAAAGAACGCCTGGACGGGAAAAGACACGAGAAACACAGAGTCAGCACACAAATGATTCCTGTTTAATGAAATGTCTGTTTGAAAAATCTAACTTAAAGCAACAGAAACTGGAGTTGGAGCTGAGAGGCAATTAGCCTAGCTTAGCATAAAGACTAGAAACAAAGGGAAACTGCTAGCCTCTCTCCAAACGACACCTTTAGAGCTCACTAATGACCTTGTTTGTTTAGCCTGCGGTTCTTCTGTGCAGAGTTATTTCTTGGAGAACAATAGTTCCAGTACAGGTCTCTGAAAGAAGCACAACCTCAAGCAGCCGGTGCACTTTATCAGAACTGCTGAATGGCTGAATAGCTTTGCAGCATCCCCAATGTCAGACATTCATGCCGTGCTGTGCCAAAGTAAGAAATGAGCTCGGACTGAGCTTCTCTTTGTGTTTTTTTTTTCATTTTTTAAAATATCATTTCTGTCACTTTTCACGTGTATAAATGAAAGCAAGAAGCTATGAAGCTATTGAGAAAATACTGTCTGACAGTGTTCACTGTTACAGAGTCATCCTAAAGAAAAAAGAGTTTCATCACATAACATGACAGCGATGCTCACCAGTGTACACCACTCCATTCAGCTCCACTGACATGCTGATGCTGCTTGTGCCGTTGGTGGTGAGGTTCAGGGCTGAGTCCTGCCTGCTGTCTGTTAGAGAGACAACCAAAGATCTGAGCTTTTAACTTACTGTTGTAGTTTTGTTGTTAATATAAAGACTGTGCGGGATAAAGCTGGCTTTTCCTTTAATTTATCTACAAACAAATCAGCACAAGTTTGTGTGAATTTGCAAAAACATGCAGTTAAACATTTCTCTGAAGTCACCTGTGTTACCGGTACTGAGAAACAGTTTGTGTGTTCAATCAGATAGACAGTAACCCGGACAAACTCTGCTATAAGATCAAAGTGCGTGCCTACAGAAGGGAATCCCCACACCGGAGAACACACACATGTTCTGTATGATTGCATGCAAGCATGGTGCTTCTATAAGCTAAACAGGTCAACATATAGGCAACCTATGGGGTTACTTCCTCGCTGCTGGGTGTTGTGGTTTGTGGGTAGATGACACGAAGGTCTTGAGATACTAACTGTTGGGAGAAGTGAGAATATGTGAAACCCAGCTCATACAAATTCTGGGGTAAAACAATTAAATGGAAAATCCACATGACGCCTGCAGCAGGTGTAACGTAGTAACACTGGTGTCTATTCTCAGCTGAGTGAGATCTTTCAAATAAAGAACATAAAGGAAACCACAGGACAGAAACTTGGCTGGTCAAGGTTGTAAATTATCTTGGACTTATGCAGATTTTTGTTTGATTTGCCACCTTGAAAAGAAAGAAAGCAGACCTCTCTGGAAGAGCACACTTTGTACTGTCTTGATTATTGTGCATCTAAGCACATGAATATAGATTTTCAGATTCCTAAGGCCACGAGGACGTGTTACCTTTAGGCAGTGTCCTTCACCACCAGGGGTTAAAATTTAATTTTATTGATGTCTGCTGAACCAAGTGACCCTTCCTCTGTTTCTATCTGCTGCAGCCAGGAAAAAATTTCATATTGCCAGTCAGAGCAAAGATGAGATCTACTCTTATAAAGATGGCGCAGTCTGGTTTTCCTACTATCGATTTGGAAATTCTTGTCAAAGCTGTGATAAAATCTAAAAAATGCGCTAAAATAAGAACTTTGAAACTCCTATCATGCAAAAAAGCTGTGTCACGCCTTTGTCTCCTTCGATATTGGAGGAATTTCCTCAACCTACAGAGGAGCACAGACACCTTCATGTGTGATTGCCCGTTTTCGCTCCCCTGTGTGTTCGCTACCTTGGTTATTGATGCGGATGTTCATGGGTATCTGGGCGGTCATGGCCAGCAGGTTGTGTTGCAGCGCTCTCTGCAGCAGTCGGTGGTGTTCCTCAGCCGGCAGCGCCATCTTCTTCTCTGGAGGCTCGCCGGCCTCCAGTTTGTCCCTCAGCTGCTCCAGAGCTGCCACCTGAGCCGCCATCGCCGCCTGGGCCGCTGCCGCCTGCACGGCAGCCACTGAGTGACCGGCCAAGGCCCCTGCCGGCAAACGAGCCACACCAACCCCTGGCAGCGGCTGGCCTCCCTCCTCTTCTGGTCAAACAGCACACAGAGGGGGAGAGCGGGGGAAACTGAGTGTGATGGTTTTCATCTATTTGTGTTTGTCGTTTTGGTTTGGGATTACAATTCCTTTAACAGCAGCATAATCAACAAATTTCACCTTTCTTGATCTTCTGGATGGGGGTTAGCGAGGCCCCATTGGTGCCCACCGTCAGGCCCACACTGGCCGTGGGGAGCTTCGGCGAGGACAGCATGGTGGGTGTCCCATTGGGCGAGTAGGTGAAGAGGGAGCTGCCAAAGCTCTGTCGTCGGCCCTCTCGCCGGTTACTGTCGATGGCCGCCTGGAGCTCGTTGGGGTTGCTCAGACCCCTCTTATCACATTCATACGGGTACAGGTACTTCATGTATCTGAGGAGAACACAATGTATTTAACATGGAGAAGTCTGAGACATTTACATGCCGCATACTGCTGGAAATGTCACAGCAGTTCTTAACACGACATAAAAGGTTTCTGGGTGGTCAAATTAAAGGGGCATTCCATCAGTTTTACTCATCAAAATCACTTCTCTCAGCGTGAGGAGTAATAAGAGAATTGTTTTCTGTGTCTGAGAAAATGACAAGATTTTACACAGAATGCTTTATAATAATAAACATGGGGAGTTGAGTTTGGCAGGGAGGGTGTATTGTAAGATGCTATTAAGATGCACTGTGGGAGGTGTAGGAACTACTGTTTGACCCATACACAGGAGTCAGAATATCTTGGTCTGACCATTTGTTACCTTCACCACAGGGGTTATGTTTTCACCTGTTTCTTGGTTTGTTTGTTTGTTTGTTTGTCAGTAGGATTACACAAAAATACTGAACTGATTTGCTTCTAACTTGGTGGAGGGATGGGGCATAGGCCCATTACATTTTGGTGCAGATCTACTCTACGAGTGCGATTCTAGTTCACTAATTTGTTGATTACCAGTCTCCAAACTTTATGGAAATACAACAATAAATTGCTGGAACTTCCCTTTAAACCCTTAGCGTCTCCCTGTCATGATGTCCAGCTCGTAACCATACAAGAAATCGAATGATGGATTTTAGCTTTACCTGACATAAGGATATACTAAATAATGATAAAAGAGAAATGACACTGAAGATATCTGTGGTTCAGCTGACTGAGAGTGAGGATGTACTGCAGTTTGACCCAACCACAGGAAATGACATCAAACACATGGGTTCATTTGTAAAAAGAAATAGTTGCAGAAATCTAATGACCAGCAGCTGTTGATCCATTTGTCCAATAAATGACTACTTGTAAGTTTTGTTTACAGGCCTGTGTTGCTGGTATCTAACAGTGTGTGTGTGTGTGTGTGTGTGTGTGTGTGTGTGTACTGACTGTGTGCGAAGGGTGAAGGCTGCACTGGTGATTGAGGTAGGCAGGTTGAGTCCCTTGGTGATCTCCCTCCACAGTTTCTTGTTGATGACCTCCACCAGGCCGCCCTTCTCCGTCACCAGCCTGTAGAGCATGTAGAGATCCAGGACCTGTTTGGCCATGATGGGAATACGATTCACCGGGGTTCCTAAAGCAACAACACCACACCACACACACACACACACACACACAGAGGAATAAGGTCAACAGAGAAATACAACACTGTCATGGCATGAAACTGCTTTTCATGTCAACAACATGCAGCTTCCTCTACAGGAAAGAGTAAAGACAACTAGAACATGAATAGAATACTCTCTGTTCAACAAATAAGTGATGGTATATCAGGTTTAACATAGTGTCCACACTCCCATTACATAATTAAGATAGTGCTTAATTGTAGCTACAGTGTTTCTTCACATGTTAATAAGAGTGTGACGTGGGTCTCTGTGTCCTTTTGCCTGCCAACCATGTTATCTAAGCTGATCAGGACTCAGAATAATGGCTGAGGTATAAAGACATTCATCATTATTTTAAAATGAAGCTGATGTTTATTGACCAGCCTATAAAATGCGAGAGATTTACTTTACCCAGGCTAGGAAGCTTTCTTTGTTCTATGGCTGATAATATGTTTTTTTTTTTTTTCATCTGACTGATCAATGAATTGTAAATAAGTAAAGGCCTTTTATAGACATGGGAAACATAATACTGACTGAATAATAATGACTTGAAGCCTGGGCATGAGGGGGAGAGTGTAAAGAATGGATTTTGCTGCCTGTCAGATATTATAATCTAACAGTACACAGGCACTGAACGACAGGATTTTACATTTACGTCTTCTAATTTTTGATGAAAACATGTAAACATGTATAGTATCTGTCTGGTTGATGTTACTCAATCTGACAAGGCTGTTTCCTTGTCTTCAAACTGGAGATGACGTGAGTGCAGATTAATAGCAAAGCATGAGACAAAATGCCTTGGAATGAGACCTAATCAATACCTGTAAACTTTTCTATTAATCTGTGACAAACAGAAAACAAAGCCTCCATCAGTCTGATCATAAAATGACATTACTTTAAATAATGAGTCCTCATTCATCTTTCATTTTTACATCATGGAGTCAGGTATCAGTGCAGCCTGCAGATGGTGCTCTCAGATTCTCACAGAGGACTTGGCAGACCCGCCCATCGGTGGTGGCTCTGACAGTGTAAACATCCAGTACTGGTTTTTCAGTTGTGAGCACATGTCTGTTGTGTCAGCCACCGGCCCCCTGATCAGATTAAATCAGCCATGACTCAACCTGTCAGTTAACAAGCTCGGTATGTATGAGAGAATCATGTGCAACAAGGCGGCACGCATTCGTACACCCGGGTGTTACACAATCCACAATTTTACAAGCATTACGATGAGTTTGTTGCAGGTTTTTTTTTGGTGCTATGTGTCACCAGTGTGGATGGCAGCTGAGTCAGTGTTTCTAACTCTGTGTCCGATTTCTGCCTTCTATTAAATCAAATCTGAGGCTTATGATAAACTTTGTGCTCTTTCTAACCTCTTAATTCCTTGATAACTATATTAAATTGTACTTGAACGCCAGTGTGTGTTTCTTTTACACTTTGTCACTTGTCACACTTTGTCTTTTCAGGTTTTATGTAAAAAAAAAAAAACACTTTTGAATTGCCTTGTTGTTGAAATGCGCCATAAGAATTACAGATAAACTTGCCTTGCAGCCGTTTGTGTTGTGATACCGCTCTTACTTTCTTTCCTCCCGACTGCCATTTTTCACTCTCTCACAGTGCGAATGCAATGCAGAGAGTGTTTTCAGACACAGCATAAGAGTGTGAGTGTGTGTGTGTGTGTGTGTGTGTGTGTGTGTGTGTGTGTGTGTGTGTGGTGCCAGAAGTGCGACAGGATAGCGAGGTAAACCAATCCATTCCCAGGCATTGATACAACGTGTTCCCTCTAGTTATAGCCTGGGAACGACGAGAGGCTGCCCGGTCATAAAGCAATCATCTCTGAAATGAATAAAGACCCCACCCATCTGACTGAAAGATGAGTAGACAGAACTGTGTCGTATGTCAGAGAGAGACAGGGAGGGTGGGGGTCATCCTCTATATCCAACTATTAAGAGCCTCTCTATGACACTGGCTGAAGATATAATGTGAGGAGATAAGAGACTGAATGGATGCAAATGTGATGTACTGATGCAGAGTTTATGATTTAACAACATACGCACATGCAAAGTAAACGTACCTCTTTTTTGCATGAAGCTGAAGAGGTCGTCCAGAAACTCCTTTCTCTTTGGATCTCCGTCCAGTTCATACAGCTGTGGAGAGGAAGAGGAGGGAGACCGATGAAGATGAGCGATGTTTTTGCATCTATAACAAATGAGTTTGAGACCTGATTTTTTTTTAAAAAAAACAAGCAAACAGTGTGCTCAGCTGCCATTAATACAATCTCAATACCTAAGGATGCATTGAGTAGGGGGCAGAAAATGACCTCAGTTGCTATGACAACCAGCATCGCAATGTCTAACAGCAAGATGGCCACACCGTCTAAACAATAAAATAATAAATCAATAAAATCTGATCACTTTTTAAATGAACGTTGGACTGGAAGATCAGTCACGAGAGACCAATCAGTCGCCTGCTTCTGATCACAAGAAGAGACGAGAGAGAGGAAGAGAGAGGGAAAGAGAAGAGAAATCTCGTGGACCAGTTTGGCCTGATGAGAACCTGATGTGGGTCCAGCTGCTAGCGGGGCCCCGGGCTCTGGAAAGTTCAATGAAAGTTAGCAGTAAAAGTGGGGCACCCACTCGGGGGAGTACAGTGAGACCATTGAGTCTGTGGTTGTTTTTCAAGCCTAGTTTGCCAGCGTGATAGTGAAATATCTCACTGGGTGTATTTATTACTATTTATTTATTTATGTGTCAACAGAATGTGGCACGCACTTAATGCTAACATTTGCTCTTCTGACCAGGGGAGTGAGCAGCGACACAGCTTCAGCTACAGTCAAACGTAGCATACAGGTTTTAACAACTTCATATCACATCTCTTTGAGGTCATGTAGTTTCATAATCTGTATTGAAAATGTGAAGTTGTGAAACACAATGTACAACGGAGCACCACCAAACAATAACCACCGAAAATAGAACCAAGGCGCACAAACACAACAGCCCACAGACAAGACAAGACCATTAGTAAACCTTACACACACACACACACACACAGACACACAGACACACAGACACACACAGACACACACACAGACACACAGTTTTTCACTCATGGTGTTGAGCAAACATCACAACACAGCAAAACATCAGCACATAACTGATGCAAAAACTAAATATGAACAAGAGCTGAAGCGATTAAATAGATCAACCACAAATTAATCAACAACCATTTTAATAACTGCGTAATGCATTTCTGATTTCTTCTTTGCTGCTTTTATTATGGTTTTGAGTGACAGTATCTTGATTATCTTTGAGTTTTTGACTGTTAGTCAGACTCAAAAAGCACTTAAAGATGTTACCCTAAGGCTCAAGGAAACTATGACAGGCATTTTTCACTGTTGTCACAATAACACAACAGACAGACTCTCTAGAATTGGTCTGTAAGTTGTGCTAACGACACTGTGTCACTTAAAATTGAAATAATGTTTCTGCACAATAAACGCCTGGATTCAAGAGCACAAACCCTAGGACTCAAAGATTTGGAGAACAAAGCATTAATGAAATTATTGGAAAAATAAAATTCTGAAAAAATTGTTGTCAAAGAAAGTATGAAAGTCTTATATACAAATGAGCAACGCTGAGAAAACTGCGCGGCTCAGCATTTTTAATTTGACAATATCAGAGCTGTAACTAATGATTAGATTCATCGACCAACTAGTCCAAACTTTAAGATAATCAGTTTACAATCATACAGTACAAAGAACAGCAGCAAATCCTCACAATGGTGAAGCTTAAACCAGAAAATGTTGCAGCTCTGTTCTTCAATTTTCAGTACCATCCTGTGATCTGTGTTTGCTCCATGACTGATAAAACAATCAGTGTGCTGAAACCTAGACAAGACGTCTAGCAGAAGAAGCTGCATGTTCATTTGACATTTGACATTTGCATACTGGGATTAATCCTGACTTACTTTCTAACCACTATGCTGCTCTGCCACCACATCAATGAGGGATTACAACACCTTTCCCCACCTACAGGTTCAGCAGAAACTGCAGTCACTTACTAGAAGATTTCTGCGTTTACTTTAAGCGCTGGTTCAGAGAAACTGAAAACGAAAGGCTGGTTCAGCTGAAGTTTGGTTAGATGGTGACATGAGTGGCCTCTAACCACGAACAGCCCTCATTAGTGACGCCGAACTGCCATAAGATCTTACTGTCCAGTGGGTAGGGGAGGGGTGGGGACCGTTGAACTGAAGAGGGGCCAGGGTCCATGGGGTGGTGGGGGATGCGGGCTAATGTACAGGCCCTGCTGGAGGCAGGGGGGAGCTTTAATTACAGGATGCATGCATTTCGTGAAGTGCCGCGCCATAAATCTCGGAAATTACCACCCCTCCATCCCCTACACCCAACTAACAACCCCACCCCAAAACTCCCATCCCCCAGTGTTGCTTTATTCTCTCTGTCCTAATCACACAACATTCCTTCGTGGTGTGGTGTGTGCACTGTCACAGTCTTCCAGATGTGGTGACATAGTTTGATACTGGGGAAGTTTAGTATTCTAGATGATTGTAATACATAGAAAAAAGGATGTAGTTCCCCGCTGTTTTTCCCATATGACACCGGCAGTCAGTGTGAGTGACACTACAGTCGGTGTGTTAGATTAGCTTCACCGTTTCCCTGCCAACTGAAGGAGCTGACTGTCCACAGTGACACGTTAAGTGTATTCACACGCTCTCAGTATCTGTTTTACTAATGCATATATCCAGTTTCACATCTCGTTCTGTATCTGCTGTAAACATGGACATGGTGTCTGCTTTGTATCAACAAACATACAAAAATAATCAAATTTTTTGCAGCTGTTATGATCTGTTTCAGTCTCCGTCATTTTACTTATACTAGGTTAAATGGCAGCACATCAAAGTGTCTGTGTTTGTGATTTTATAAAATGTGGATATTAGATTTGTAGCCTACACAGTCTAATACAATCTGACACAAGATATTTATAATTATACATTAGTATTGTATAAATATAATACTAATGTGCATCCTCAGATTCACTGATCACGTTTATTATGTGTCTGATTATGCTCTTTAATTAATCCAACTGAGAAAATACTTCAAATAAGAGATGGCCTTTTAAATGTCACTTTATAATTATCTTAACCTAAATAAATATGTACTCAGAGTAATCAGAAATTAATGAAAAAGGCTTTGGTTTGAATCAGATTCCTGACAAGGATTTAAATTCTGTTTATACCTTCATCAAATCCTGACTACATCACTGCAAACTGTGGCTCACAGCGAGATACATCTATCGATTATACTGGGAAACGATTCATACCCTGCCATCTAAACACTCACAGCTACAGTGCATATAAAGCATTTTCAGAAAAGAAAGGCTGGATGTTGCAGTGCAATACCTGAAGTAAACTGACGCTGTAACACGCTGTGCTCTGTGGGAGGTTTAGGAAATAGAAACTGGACGGCTCAACAGGAAAACTATGGAACCAGTTTGTTTCACTATTACTATGGATTACTACTGTGGTTCATATTTTCTGCTAACAATTTACAACTCAATCTAACACTCTCATGTAAAAAAAACCTGTAAAACCTGTGCTTTAAAAGAAGCAAGGCGGAAGACAAATGCTCTTAATGGCTGCTGTCCAGCAGCTGCAAATGTCCACTTTGCTCTTCATACAATATATTTACTTAGAAACATGACAACCTGCGGCTTGGACAGAAGCTGGTAATGGCTCCATTATTGGAAAGCAGGGATTAGAAACTAATCAGCTATTCAACTATTCTGATCATTTTAGACTTTTACTTTTACTTTTATTGATTTTCTTTGTTATCATGACAGTAAACTGAACATTTCTGGGTCGGTCAGACAAAACAAGACATTTGATGAAGTCAGTGCAGCCTGTGGGAAATGATAACAGGCCTTTTTCACTGTTTAGGCAGATGAATAGTTAATATGAATAATGTTAATAATTAATAGTTGTAGGCCTAAAGGAGAAAAATAGCTGAATGGAATGAAAGAGCTATGGGAATATGTGATATCATCAAAGTGGTATGCCTGTTTGACCGGAGTTACTGACAAACATAGAGCCAGCCAATCAGGATCCTGTCCAACCGGCAGGACCACTGCCACCCTCTACCCCTCATTATATCATTCCTTGCTGTCCGTCTGTCTTTATCTGTTTTTCCGTCATTGTTGTCCTCCACTCTTCTCTGTATCTACTGCCTCTTCATGCTCTTCCACTTTTCTCTCCATTTGTCCCTTGACTTCTCTCTCTCCATGTATGTTTCTCTCCCTCCCTCAGCTTCCATGTATATAAGCCTTATGTACATTATAACTCCCCTGCCGCCGCCGCCACCATCCACCCACCCACACACACACATTACATTCAGACATTATCAGGTTGAAGTGGGTGTGGTTGTTGCTGGCTCATATAGGTTGTCATGTCTATAGTACTGTGTGTATGCTGGGGCAGGGGCCCCTCCTGGATTAAAGCTCTGCTGTTCAGATAAACGACAAGAAACTAGATAAACGACTAGAAACTGGGCCAACTGGTAATGCTGGGAGCCAGTTCACGCCCCTTCACCAAATCCCCTGGAACAAAAAGGGCCATTAAAACTGCAGAGACTGGAAGACTGACTAAAACATCCTGATCTTTTAATAAGCTGCTGGAATTTCAAAACTTTCGCTCCCCAAATGAATAAAAAGAGCAACAGTTACAGATTATACGACATGTTTTGTTTGCATCAAAGACAAGATTTGGTTCTGGGTGACAAATGGCGATTGAAGAAAGTTCACCAAATGCTGCTTTAAGCACCAAGACTTCAGACTTCACAGCCGCATCTGAACAAGTGTTTAGTGTCTGACTGTTGTCTGACAGTTTCCCACCCTGACTGTCTATGTAGGTCAACAACAGCCCGTCTGCAGATAAATTATAAACAGAAAACACAGTGGTTTTATACGGAAAATAATCAGTAACCAGTGAGCAGCCTGTTGCTGCAGCTTTGCAGCCATCAAAGCAGTGGTGGTAGCGGTAGTAAGTAATACAGTAAGAGGGGAGGGGGGTGTATGTGGGTGGGGGTGGAGTTCACTCCGCCATTAATGCAAATGGCAGTTAGCAAGCCAGCGGCACACAAGTGTCACATAGCACATAATAGAGGCTTTGCAACTGAAAACCAAAACTGAGAGGAGAGCGGGGGTATCGTCGTCTACGTGTTCCCTTTACACCTGCCAATCACCTCGATCACCTTGAGGAGAAGCTGATACACATACACATACACACACACACACACACACACACACAAATAGGCTAGAGGTCAAAGTCCCGTCGCAGTTTCAGGGACATGGCGACTTCTTGTTGGTTTAGCCCTCTAAAATGTTTGACCTACATTCTGTTTCTTTGAGAGTAATTTTACAAGTAGAATAGGCTTCTCGGAGGAAGTGTGATGTCTGCACAGCACACACATAGCTGTGTAGTAGTACATGTATGTGTACTGGTGCCTCTACACGCAAACACATGTAGTACTAGTAGAGGCTGGAGGGAGGGAGGGGGGGCATCTTCCTACAGACTAAAGGCAGGGTTCAGCTCCTTCTTTATATCCTTTTTATGGTATAGTAAAGCAAAGTGTGTAGTGTAAAGTGAACAGTGAAGGTTGAGTGTATTTATCTCCACCTTGTTGAAATGATTGGATCCGTCTGGTTCAGTTATTAAAGCCTCGAGCTCAGTCCTTGATTGAGATTACAACATGTTTATAGTCTTTTTTTAATCTTTATCTAAGGGAAGTCTTTATGTTCTTTCCTGTAGCTGCAGACAGCAGAAACCTGGTTTACACACTGAGACTAAATCCCCTTTAACCCAATGCTGAAGGAGCAGTTTCATAACTTCATATTAATCTAAGTCTTGAGTTGTTTCTTCCCATGAAAGAGATTAGTATGAACATGTTTTTCTTCATATCCTCCTCCTGCCTGCCTGACCTGAATGGAAAAAAATGCTGTTGTCTCATTTACGTAAGGTTGCTGTGTGTAACACTTGACTAGACTAGAATCGAATTAACTCATCAGGGGATAACGGCCGCACAAAAAGAGAGCCAGATGATGGCGGACTGTCTCACAAAGCTAGTTTGCAAATGTGAAGGGAGCTGATAAGAATCTAAAATGTAAACATACACACATATGAAAGTGGGGGAAGGGAGGCTACAGCTAGCAGGGAGAGTGCGAGGGCGAGCGCGGGGGGGTCTTGATACGGCTCATGAACACATGATCAGCCATATTCAAACACAGCATTGTTCCAGGCCAAAGCCCTTTTATGAGTGTCATTAATGTAGGAAAGCAAACTCAGAGCGATAACACAGCATCGCTTCAGTGTTCCCACAAAGAAAAATACACAGTAGCATCACCACTTTAATCGCACAATGTTGTGCTCCACCTTTATTTTTTTTTCTCCTGTAACTTACAGTTATGTTACAAAACAAAATGTCAGCAGTGACACGACGTGATGTACGATTCAGAAGTGTCAAACTCTACTTTACAGCTCGCTATAAAGTGAACATGAGGTGTTAATCATGGGACAAATGTGAATGAGTGAACACATGACGCCAGCTGACCTGTGATTGTTTACTTAAAGGTGTACGTTGCCACCACAGAATCCCGTCAGAGGAGATTTCATTATAGCGATGTCATAAGACTGGGGCTGCAATTAAAGATGATCTTCATTATCTATTAATGTGACGATTAGTTTTTGGATTAATGGTTCAGACTTGGGCTCATGAGGTGTCTTGTTTTGTCCAGTCCTGACGGTACAAAAACACTCATTTAAAGGGCATTTAAAGTTTCACATTTTTTGTTTGAATGTTAACCTAAGCAGTTAATTTAACTCTCTGCTGCTCGATTCATCTCTTAATCGACTAATCCTTGCAGCTCTGCCTGAGACAAACTATAAAACTGAAGACAGATCTGAATCCAGGAATAGCTTCAAATTCTCTCCTGCTAAACTCACAGATAAACAAAAGCAGAGTTAAAAAGCTGAAGAAAACCTAGTAAGATCTTTGTTTTATTGTCTGCTTTAGTCTTTTGTAGATGTTTTTGCTGCTTTCGTGAACTGAAGTCTATGACAGAAAATGAAGTATACTTCCATTAAAAGTAAAAAGAGGGTCTCCTAGCTGAAAGCCTTCACAGAGAACACAAATCTCCACTGGATAACAGATGAGGTCAAGTCTAAATTTAATCCTGGATTGTAAATGTGGTTCATCAGCTTCAGGTTCACGTAAACTTGGCCTCCTTAAATACACAGTTTCTCCTGTGTACAGAGAGACTTTCACGGAGTGGCTTTACACGCAAGTCCATGATTCAATTCTACCTGCAATGAAGCCAATACTCTGACGATTGAACGCTATTATCTGATTACCTTAATCACAGTGGAGTCCGTAGACAGAACTGGCTTGACCTCTTCACTATTTCAGGCACAAAAACACTGAAGTTAAATGTCTGCCTCTTTATATTTCTCCTCTAAAGATGCAGGTAAAAGTCACGGGACGCAGCAAACACCTGGTTTGTAAAAACACACAACATGGCAGACTGGAAGAGAAAAACGAGAAGGAGCTGGGGGAGGCCGTCTTTGGATCATTGTACTCAGACAAAACTGTGACAAAACTGGACTTTAAATAAATAAATGAATCAAAACAATGAAGCACTGAGCTGTCCTCTAACTCGAGACTAGGTGAGAGTAAGTAATAGAATGACACTTGAACTGATTTCCTAATCTGTCTGTTCTGCTTGGCCGGCAACTCATACAACATCTGACTGTTGAAGTGACAAACCCATGTTCTTGTTTTTCTTTCTCTTTGTTGCTAGGGCTTCTGTGTTGCCACTGTTCGCACAACACTTTCAAGAGATCACTCGCTAATCAAACACTGTGAGCAAGACTTTAATGTCCTCTTCTCAGACCTTAGACCCTCTAATGGAAGAGTTTGACTTTTGTACACACAATTCATACTAATTAAATCACAGCAGAATCAGGTGTTTACGTGCACCTGAGAAACCAGGTTAATCAAAGACAAAGGGCTTTTTTTCTGGACTGACATGTTGCTCTTCAACTCTATACAGGAAATACACAGAAAGACATCTAAACCCAGATAATGGATCAGAATGTAATGCAGCCATAAAACAGTCAGGCAAGCAACAAACAAGACACACAGACGCCCTTATTTGATGAACGGCAACAAATTTCACAAACTTTTTTCTACTAAATCCAGAAAAATTGTACATACTGAACCAGATGAGGATGCAGGCTAAAACTTTATGAAATAACCTGTTTAGCGTGACTGACTGCTGAGGTCTGTTAAGAGTAAAAGAATAAGAAAATATCAAAGAAAAACAATGAGTGTAAGTGCAAAATGTATTTTCCTTGTGTCTGCTGAGCAGCTCAGTTACTGTGGAAATCAGCCACTGCTCTTAACTTGAGTGTGATTTTTAAATTGCCTCCTTGTGCCTTTTATGTTCATGTGGAAAATAACTTAATGCAGTCTACTGACAGAGCTGGCAGCGGTGTGACAGTAACTGCACTGACATGTCTGACTGACATCTATAATGAATCCATCTTTGTCTCCTCTCCTCTCCACCTCGTCCTTCCCCCACTCTCCAACCAACAACCCCCCCACCCCTCCCTGCTGCACGCAATTAACAGCAACAATGGAGCCGTCCAATTGCAGATGCATTGAACTGTGTTTTATTGACAGCCAGCATCAAATACATCATAATCCTAACTGACCGGCTGACCTCGTAAATTCAACTCTCATCGACCGGGGATGGGGAGTGAGAAGCCTGCTGAGACGAATGACACCACTGAGGCTGATCCCATCTGAAGCTGCTTTATCTGCACCGAGGTGCAATCAGCCCAAAACATTAAACCAGGTGATAAGACAGTTATAAAAAGAAACTGAGAACAATACACAGGTATTTTGCATAGCGGCTGAAAAAACCACATGTTTGAATGTGTTTACGGTGGCGCAACACTAAGCAGCAGTGATTGTTTTGTTGCCTAAAATGGACTTGATTTAAGATTTCAAGAGTTTTACAACAAAATGCAATAAGAGATTTATTCTGTCCTGGTTTTTACTGAAGTTTCTCTGTCTGGTTTAGACTGAAAAACATCAAGTTCCAGGTCCAATCTGTAGAAATCCCTTTCATTTCCTGACAACATTAACTTCCCTGGTGTGGGAATACACATCTGGAAATTCAATAATGTCCCAGAAATTCAATAATCTTTGAGGACGTGCTTCCTTTATGGTGTGAGAGGTTGTAAGCGAAGCCTCGGTCCGCGAGGCAACGCAAAAAGGATTTTTATGCTTGGGTATAATTGGATATACGGTATCCCCTGCTGACATGAGAAAAAGGTGAAAACCATTTGATGAAGACAGTACATGAGTCCAGAATGAGCACTATCCCGCGCTTACATGCACTCCATTCCTGCCTGCTACTGTCAGCTGCCAAGGGCTTGTGGATTTGGATAAGAATCAGAAATAGCAGCCAGCTTTCCCAGGGCCCTGGAGAGTTTGATGTGTGTTGCTGTGAGCAATCTGTTCTAACCGCACTGCTAATGAGTACTATCATGATGACGGATGCCCAGCCTGGGAAGGGCAGAGCTGAACAGAATGAAGGAGGGGAAGTGGGTGTAGCAGCAATTTAGGATCATAAAACGATGTGTTGGAAGAGAATGCCTGAAAAAAAAAAGAAAAAAAAAGAAAAAAGAAAAATCATCCAGCTCTATCACTTATTTGATACTTAGTTCAAAACCTGTATATCTTCAAACCAGACTTTCCACAAGATGACAGAAAATGTCTGACCTAGATAAGCATCTAATGAGCATTTGTGTGAAAGCTGAAGGTATTTATTCAGCGCCACTGCAGATGAAGTGATAAGGTGTTCGTCTCAGGGCAGAAAGATGGAGACAGAGATAAAGGAGCAGCTCAAAGTTCAAAGGAAGGTCTGTAACTGTTCTTGTATACAAACAGGATGAATACAGATATTGACTCTGGCCACAGAAAGGGAAAAAAAAAGAAAAAAAGAGAGGTACTCTGCCGCACTGCTGCTCTTCAGCATGGAGCACCTTGCCGTGCAGAGGGGACAGACACGTGGCCAGACAATCACACCGTCAATCAGGGTGATGGATGGGCAGGGCGATGAGTTTAATGGTTGACAACGGTGGCCTTAAAAACATATCTGGCCCACCCAGCCCAGCGGAGGGCAGATATCTGCCCATGTGGCTCGTCAAGAGGCCGAGATGTTGTGGCCACGTGGCCGATCCCGCCCCAATCAATAGGTGGAGGGGTGGCAGTTTGACCTCAGGCAACCCCTGGGTTTGTCCTTTGCATGGAGCTGCAGTCTTCAAATTCTGATCTGGGATACTTGGCAGCACAAAATGATGGTACCCTGAGGGTTTTTTTTGTTTGTTGTAAACAAAGTGAAGTTTACATTTACCGGCGAGCATTTGCAGAGCTGGCTTTTGGAAAAATGTGAAACCCACAATGTTCATATCCATGTTTGTGGAGATGCTTGTATACATCCTGCTTACATAGGCAGTTACAGACCACTCCTCTGAACCTTTTTCATGCCGTTTCCTCCACCAACTGTCAGTAAGCGAGATAGATACAGATACAGCACCTTTAAACAACTGACAATTACCCTGACTCTACCTCAGCCCATTTCAGTCAAAACATAGGAGTTTATATAGTGATAAAAATGTACAGCTTCACATATTTCATTTTGATATTTACTTCCTTTCAATCACACTAAACATGTATCCTTTCAACATAAAAGCCTTTAATCTTATTTTATGTGATTTTTTCTTGTCATAGCAGGTAAACCAGCCTGGTCACTGATCCAGCTTTCACTATACCAGAGCCCTGGAATCAAAATGTAATAAAGCCGTTATCAGTTCTTAGTGACACCCACACTTTTCTTGCTACGACTTGTCAAAACATCTAAAGTCTATTACAGTTCATATGTTCACATGATGTCAGATGTAAGTTCAGAATAACTATTTGTATCTGTAGTGTGAACAGAACCTGACAGGTCAGGGCTCTTGCTGTGCTCACACAATTAACAAAAAGATCAGCTATTATCACACAGCCTCAAAGATTATGGATCAAAGCACTAATAGGGTCTTTTATGCCACAGTGTCAGAGGTGTGTGCCCCAGCTCTGCATAACATTCAAGCTATTGGCCGTGTATCCACCTTTCAAAACATGATTCCCCTCGCGTCCGTCGCCATCCAGCCCATTTTCATTTCACACCGGGACAAAGAGCGACAACTCAGACCTTGAAAAATGTGCATCTTAAGTATCTTTATCTATGTTTGACCTATTTCTTAATTGATTCTTTGAAGAATGAAAGCTTTCAACACACACAACCTTTTCAGAGGCATCTGAAGGTGAAAGCGCACACGCTCTGCTTTTGTTCGAATGAATGTCTTCCACTATGTCGCCGTATGAAAAGATGTCAGCTAGGGTTTTGTTTGTTGCCAACCATTCAGCGCAGATCCACGCTCAGCTTGTAGTTTATTAGGTTTATCCCCGACTAAAACTAATGCAGTCTAATTCAAAAGTTCTGCTATAAATCCTGCTTTCGTGATGGTTTAAATGTTCAGTTTTTAGAGAAACTGTTATAGAGAGGCATAGTTTGTGGTGCTAATGAGGTGTTTCTGTTATTTAGCCTGCCCTCAATGATGTCACTTGTCACTATAACACAATACAATTCAACAGCACACTAAACTGCAGCCTCCAATATGACCAGTAGTTATACTGAGACACAAGGCTAAAATGAAGAGTTCTTGATGCAAGGACAAAAAGGGAACAAAGAAATGAAGTAGCACTCACTTATTTCCTTTAGAAAGGAAGAAGGAGGAGATCAAAAATAAGATTCACACACAACGGTGGCAAAGACAATAAAGGATGTGGGGCATTTGTGCGAGTCTCCAGAGCTCACAGCAATCATTTCCTCATTCTATATTAAGGCACAGACACATTAAAGTCAGGAGGAAGCTCGAGGGAGTAACCCATCAGGGAATGTGCCAAAATAAAATGAATTTTGTTCAAATAAAGCACAACAGTCAACTGAAAAAAGACAGGGCGAAAGAGCTAGCCTCAGCCTTTACGCAATCTTTGTTTACATTCCTGCCTCAACCCCCCTCTCCTCCTCCATATTGAGCGGCTGCCAATTTCCAGAATCCCCATGGCTACACAGTTTCTGACATCAGCTACTCGCTGCATACTGGGGCGTTGGACATGATTCAAATGCTCTGCAGTGCTTCACAGTCAAAATGATCATGTACTAAGCACTCTACTTGGCAGTGGTTCAAAGCCCAACACCAACTGACTGACTTTTTCCTGTTCCCCCAGTCACACCTACCCTTTCCCCTCCTGCGCTGTTCCTCCTCCTCTCAACAGGAAGACTTTCAGAGGCCTTCCCATGCTGCCTCTGCCTTTGTTTTTGTTGCCTTTTGTTTTCATGACATGAACGGGGCCCATTAACCCCTCGTTTTCTTTTCTCACAGATCACTGCTCACAGCGGTTTCTACAGGCACAGCTTAATGAATTAAATAAATTAAAGTCCCCCGTGCTGATTAATTCAACCCCTGTACACTAAAGTAAAAAAAACAACAACTTCTTTCTTGTGCTTTACAAAGCTTCAAATAGTTTGTTGCTCTGGAGTTAAAATGCTCTGAAACAATGCACAGCTTGACACGGTTTCACAACTGTAATTATCAGTTTGTTAAAAGCAAAAGGGCAGTTTTGGGATCCACAAGAAACTGTAATTTAACCTGAATTAATATAATTTTAACTACCATTTCGCTGCATAACTCCCAGGTTTGTAGAGAGAGTGGGTGCATAAAACAGTCATGAACAATTAGGAATTTGTCAGATCAACGGACAAATCTTCAGCTGTGAAAATGCACAAGTTCATATAAAACCAAAAACAAACTTAATTTAACCTGTTCCTACAACTCTTGGGCAGATCAAAAGGCCTCAACGTAACTACAGTGGAATATAAACCCAACAAGCACTTATCAGACAGCTGTATCAGCAGAAACCTGAAGGGCAATCCCAATAAGTGTCGCTCCCAATTGGCTCACATTCGAGCTACACTTCCTGTAGTCACTAACAGCCCCCTCCCCCTCACTCCCAGTGTGTGTGTGTGTGTGAGTCTGAGCAATTTAATGTTTAATGCAAACTCCCCTCCATTCACCCTGATCATGGTGAGTGCCATGAATTTTTAAAGACATCCTTACTTTACTGTCCATCTGGGCTCCATCTGCCCAGCTGCTGGTGTTTAAAGCAGACAGAGACACAGGAGAGGAGACTTCAAAGGCCCTGCATGGCCTCTGGACGATTTCTGGGCCTGAGGAGGATATTGTTTATAAAGAGGGGGCAGGGGAGCGGGGGTCAGTTATATGAGATTTATACCATAGCATTGAGGAGACTACGCATTAATGGAATCGGACAGTACAGCCACAAACATCTCTTGGACAAAGGCAAAGGAGTGCAGTGTCTCTGGAGGAATGAAACAGAGTAATCAAATATTAAGCCAGCAGGAAGCTGACGAGTTTATCTAGATAGCTATTAGCTAACAAAGCTAATGTGGGTCACATAAAATGGCTGGATTTGTGGTTGGTATCTTTATAATGGAATCATCACTGGAATTCTTGATACTACTGAAGGACTCTAAACGTAAAGCATGTTCACAATTATCCACAAATAATCAATATTAAGTGCCATAGCTACTATTGATAACTAGCTCATTTCCACATCATAAGTGACGTCAAGGCCTACAGATGTGAGTGTGAACAGTTTTCACTGAAGAATAAAGCTTTTTACACTAAAATGACACTTGGTAGAGCGCATACCTCTGTCAAGGCCAAACAGTCCTGTTCTGCCTGGCTCTTATAATAGAGAAAAAAAATGGTCCATACATTATTTCCGATAAAAACTTGACACTTGAAAATGTCCTGTCTTCCAAAGTTAAGAGAAAATTCCTGGATCTGCACCAAAACGTAACAGGTTTTTCCTATTCCACCAATTTTGGTTTAAATCGGTTCAGTACTTTTTAGGTAATCCTGCTGACAAATAAATAAACACATGTCAGAGTATAACCTCACTGGTGGAGGTGACTACAGTATCTGCACAGCTAAGGATGAGAAGATATACATATTTTTCAATTCCTCAGGAAAGTGTCTTGGTTATTAATATTATCCAGACTGTCTTGCATTTTGTTCAAACAAAAATTACTATTTATACTATTTCAACACCGGATCTATTCAAAGATCAAATATTAGCTGAGTGACTCAATAAATGCAGCCAGCATTTGACTGGTGGCTGATGGGAACAGATGCATGTAAGCCTATATGACGGTACACGTATATTAACTTTAAAAGGAGCGTAAACGTTTCCTCTAAATAAAATTGCAGCGTGTGATGCAAGGAGTGATATTGATATGGATATTTTGACGGGCAGACATATGGAGGGGAGCTTATGGTATGGTATCACTGAAATAACTCAGTTGAAATGGCACTCCACCAGCAACGCAAATCAGCTTCAATGACAAAATTATGCCAGCAATGTGGTATAATTTGATATCTGTATAAATCCTTGGCCTTTATTTAATTCTGCTGCTCTCTGCCACAGCCAGATATGACACTGCTGGCAAAGTGCCTTGAATAGTTTGATTAATTCACTTAAAACCACAGCGTAATCACACATCCGAACAGACAGCAGCTCCTGGCTTGATTTAGTGTGACCTTTCAGCTGAGAGTGGGGAGAGGAGGAATGTAGTTTGGGCTTTGGCTGATATATCTTGACCACGACTCAAACTCAAAACTCAAACTCAAAGTAAAGGTTTCAACCTCACCTACATGGCACCTTAAATCTGGATAGGTGTGAGGAACTGACATTTGACGTAATCAGGGACTTTTCTTGATGTTATTTTACTGGACACCATTCACTGGACCCAATCTTTGGGCTTATTTTACTGTTCTTCTTTAACTGGATTCACTACATTAGCACTGGTCCTGTTAGAGGCCTGTTAGAAGCGTGTACTTTGTATTACCACTACTACTGCTCGCTTTTTAAACTGCACCTATTGAATTCCCAGTCACATGAGCAGGGGGATTTCTCTCTTTGAATCTCCTCTCCTATTGTTTTTTTATGGAGAGGTTTACCTTGGGCTGTGTCAGGAGCCCCTGCTGTTATGGTGCCATGTTCACACACTGCACATGTTATTGGGCGATACAGAACAAATGTGACATAAACATAAAGAGAGAGAAAAGGACAGTTTTCAGTTTGGAAGAGCTCCAACTGCTGCAGACTGATAGAGGCACACAAGGTTTCTGCTGAGGATCTGGGGTTCCTAGTGGCCACATTATCACCCTCCCTCAGGCACATTCCAACAGCCTCCACCCACCTGCCCAAAATAAACTGTACAGCCTTAACCCCTTCCTCCCCACCCACAGCCCTCCAAAACACACAACCTGCACACGATTAAACTCAAGAACTTGTGCATGTGTAAGTTACACTGTGTCTCAAAATGAGAATCTTTTTTTTTTTTTTTCACTCAGACTCGAGATCCTGATTTTCTCTCAAGATCCTTAGTCACACAGACTGTGTGTGACATGCACAAACCATATCCCCGTATTAAGGGGTCTGCTTTTAATGTGTTTGATCCATTATTATACCCAACCTTTCTTATTCCCCCAAACAGCTAAGACCCCCCTTCAGTGAAAAAGAAAATCAGTCTGTAGTCCCGGACTTTAATGATAAATTCAATACTAATAAAAATGGACTTAACCATAATCTGCTCTGGCATCAAAATTACGCAAGTTTCATATTTCTACTTTAACTACAGCTGCTCAGCACTAAATGTTAATGTATAAGATCAAACAGATATATGAGGGCCTTCAAGAGCATTTGTTTAATATAGCATCAGTTCCTTGTTTTGCACAGAGACGACGAGACCCATATCTTTATCAAAGTCATAACCTCTGAAGTCAGTTTTTTTTTCCAATGAGAGCTTGCCAGGTTTTGCAGTGAACTGGATGAATCTACATTTATTGATGCCTGTGTGGTCAGGTGAGAGGGGTTTTTAGGTGAAGCAGATTTAACCTTCATAGATTTTATAGATTACGTTTTTGGTGATGTTTCACATGGCAACACAAATTCATAGTGGTACATTTGCTTGCTCTTAAATATGCTTTTTTATTTTTTGTATAGGCTTCTGTGACTGCTGTGAAAACTCAAATGCGCTCAAACCCCCACTGTTACAGATACTGCTGTATGATTCAACATTTTACAATTCTTAAACTCTTAATCAAGCAAAGAGGAAATTGAGAGTTTGCTCTGAAAATGCAGATTTAACTACTGTCTCCTTTTGAAATAACAAGGAGAAACCACAAATGACTGGTTCAGGAGAGAAAAGAAGAAGCCGAGTAAAATCCGCACACACCAAATATAAATTAAGGCTGAAATCACTGAGTTTGATTTGCATGGGGTTAGAATTACCAAGGGACAGACTGTGCTCATCACAGCAAGTCGTCATTTTTACGTTACACACTGCAGACGCTGCAGATTTACTGAGGATTATGATCACAGGCCATAGCTACAATTATTACTAATCACTGTAATCATCCCAGAGCCAAATTAGTCCTATGTGAATGATACACTGGACGAAAATCTTAGATTCATAATATGTTAAAATGAAGACAGTTTTAAAGGACGGCACGCAGTCTGGTCTCCCCCTCCTCTCTCCATGGTCTCCATAGTAGGAGGAGTTTGACATTGTGTGGGTGTGACATATGTTTAAATTAACAATGGATTGGGTAACAGTATCTTAACAGCCAAGATACTGGCTGTCTCGATACATGGCTGCAGTAAATTCATGCTTGCTTGATCCACTGCTGACTAACACGTTGTGATAAAAATGTCCCGCATTTCCTACCTGACGCATGAAAACCACTGCTGAGAGTATCAATTCTAGTCATTCACACAAAGCTTTACGGAGGGAGGGGTGGACTAGAGACGCAGAGTATAGGTTTTAGGGAAGTTATATTCCCTATGCTCTGTAATTACAAGAAATGGACCTTAAATTACAGAATCTATGGTTAGGGTTAAAAATAAAGCACATGTAAACCGGGTGCAGCACGCAGAAGTTAATTCACCTCAGATAAACCAAAAGCATCAATAAAAATGTCTGAAATCTTCTCCTAAATTCCTAAACCAGGTTTCTGTTTTTAAAGACTTTAGTAATGTCTGCTCTGACAAAAGACAAGCTGCTGCTCAAACTATCAAACTCGTTTTTCAGTTTGAAATATCGCTATAGGCCATGAGTGTGTTTGCATTTCAGTACTGGCCTCCATTAAGTCATATAGGCTGCAATTGCATGAAATGGTGGCTTAATAAAAGTAATGCAGCAGTATGAGTAGACAAATAATTTCAATGATACTAAACCTGCAGAAAAAGTCACTCTTCCTCTTTTACATCTCTTTTTGAAGAGGGTTTTCTGTATTGGTTCAATTTCCTAAAACAGAGCTTTTTCATCTCACTTCACACTGACTAATTTGTAGAATTATCTATGTACACTACAGAAAACACTCTTGGAGTCTTTTTATCCACAGCAGCCCTCCATCTAAACTTAGCTGTTGACAGATTTAAGTCTCCTCACGTAAACAGCCCCGTCTTATTCTACTGAGGCCTCTCTCGTAACATCCAGCCCACTAGCATGTTTACAGTAAACGCCAGCATGGTGAAGCTGTTAAAATGCACCCCAACCTCTCCTCCTCAGCTCACAGTCCTATTCATGACAGGAAGCTGTCTTTTTTTGGGGGCTACAGTTGTTGCAAATGCCAAATCTTACCGGGCATTAAGCTGCTGCACCAGAAAATCACTAACCAGAACCTTTAAGACATGTACCCTGCCACAATGTCAGGTGGCAAAGACAAACTTTAAAGCCTCAGCTTAGGGCTTATCAACATTTGGCCGGCGGCTGGTGTTAATTTCCCACCCCGGTCGGATTACTTCATGTGCTGCTGAGAAAGTGACATGCTGTTTTGATGTGAGTGGTGCGAAGGCCAGATGTGGCTCCCTGGTGAACAAATGACTTGACGTTATTTTAGGGATTTAGCTGAGATGACTTTCCAGAGTGATGACGTGAGGAAAATTATCTTCCGTCTCTAATTTACTTAACCAATAGTTGAGTAAATTTACTCAACCAATAGTTGAGTAAATTAGAGACACAAAGAGTCGTAGCTGCAAATTCTGACATGACTGAATCTCCAGTAGCAACATTTGTTTAAATGCACAACAGAAGAGCACACTAACTGATCCTACCTGTCTGAACTGCTCCTCATAGGTCCATTCTCCGTGGTCCTGCCCACCCAGGTGGCTGTGCGTGGCGAGGGGAGGCAGGATAGCTACGCGGGGCTCCTGGTCGACACTGGGGCGGGCCTTCAGCAGCTGGGAGTGAGGGTGGAGCTGTCGGTGGGGCAACAGGAGAATGCCTTTCCCAGGGGCCACAGCATCATGGCCTGTTGGCAGACCTTCCTCTGCCAGGTCATCATCAAAGTCTTCTTCCATCTCGCCTTCGAAGTCCTCCTCATCCCATTTCTGTTTGCTGCGTGTGTTACAAACAGGATAATATTGTTTAAAATACATTGTGGCAAATGACTGAAGCTTTAGGACAATTTGACGAAAGATATTCAGACTTACATCTGCTCTTCCTCATCTGACCCCATCATGTCCTTGTATTGCTCCTCCCCTTCTTCGTTGTCATCGTCATCACCTTCCTCCTCGCCGCCGCTGCTGCGTTCCGACATCGGGCTGTCCGACACCCTCTGCAGCCCAGCGGCCGCTGCTCGCATGGCTGCCAGTGCCACAATCTGGGCCTGCTCTGCCTCAGGGGCTGGGCTCCCCATCGGCTCATCCCCCCCTCCTCCACCTGCGCGGATTTGAGTGTGCTGGGCAGCAGCTTGCTGCTGTAGCTGCTGCTCCATCAGCAGTTTGGCCCTCTGCTGCCTGTGCAGGTTCTCCATGACGGCCTGCAGCTTCATCTCCAGGGAAAGCGGCACGGCGTTCAGCTGCCTTCCTTCCCCTCCCTCCCCCGCTGAAGGAACACCAGTCGGGGGTCAGTCAGTGGGGACAACAGTCAATCCTTCTGCCCAGGGAGCGAGCAACTACCAGCAGCGTCTGTGAGGAAGCAGCTAGCAGCTGGCTGGAGGTTTGGTGGTTATTGTTATGTGGAAATGTGGGTCCTTGAGAAGAAGTGGAAGGTGGAGGAGGAATGGGGGGCAGTCAGAGCTCTGAGACATGCAGTCAGAGGTCGGCTGCACTTCTGGAGACAGAGGCCTCTCTCTTGTCTCAATGGTTTTTCCTGCAGTTAGGGGGAAACCAAAGGCAGCAGCAGTGCTGAGTGGCACAGCGTTCAGTGAGGCACGAGCAGTGAAAGCAAAGGTGGGAGTACAAGGGATCGGTGACAGACTACAAAGACCTGAGGGACAGAAAGAAAAACAGCGTGTCAGACTGCTACTTCCTCACTGTCTGTTAACACCGGTACCTTCAGCTGAAGCGCGACAGCTTTTTGTTGTGGCAGCAACAAAACTGTGAAACAACTTTCATCAAAGCATCAAATCAGAAAAATATGTTTCTGTTGTTTAAAATACAACTTTCCATTCACTGGCCTTTCACTACAGTGGACATCTGCTCTGATCTGATTTGAAGCTATAAAGTAAGAATGGGTAAAAACCACATTTAACATTGTGCATGTTGTAATTTTGTTCAGTATTGCAGTGGTTACATTTCCCTGTTTTGCAACTTTAGAGATAAAGTTAATGGATGATACTGCAAGAAAAGGTCCAACATTATTTGAGGAAGTTGATCAATCAGAATCATGACTATCAAATGCCTGACTGGAGTCTTCTCAAAAACTTCTGTGAGTTGCAGAAGAGCAGAAACTACAGGGATGACTACAGGGCTGCCCTGTCAACTCAAAACACAAGTAAAGAGACTGAGAAGGAAATGCCCAATATCACACACAAAAATGCAAATTTCAGTTTAGATTTCATGTTAAGAATAACTAGCGGTCAGAGTTTGTGTCCGCTGTGTAACGTGCAGGGTTACTCACACAAACACAGACCAGGCACGCTGCTCATGTAGGACAAAATGTTTTAACCTCAACAACAAGAGGAAGTGAAATCACAGGAAGAACCGTCACTTTCTTCACCTGGTTGGCTAGCAGCCAAGACGAATCTGAGCCCACCAGCATATGAGTCAACGTTGTTTGTTAAAACACACAAAATTAATATTCAGAGGTGCAACCATTCTGAGGTATGACTAGTGTGTTTTTCCCCTCATTACAATGTTTTATTGCAAGAAAGAAACACACAGTGGGGAGTTTTTTTTCTGCAACTTCTGTAGGAGGTGATGGTTCTCTCTACATACCTGTTCCCAAAAGTGCTCAGGTATGCAAAGCAGTCTCAGTTAAAAGAAATAAGCTTTGACACTCTGCAGGCAAAAATGTTTGTTCACTCGTTGCCAACAACCTACACCCCCGAGGGAGAGTAACTGTCTATCCTGGCTCCTCTCTGTTTACTTAAAATGTGTTCATAAAGTTAAGATGTCAGGGTTTGGGGAGGCTGGGGCTCTGATCAGTCGGGCAGAGATAAGAGCAGCACATCATCACGTGTCAACAGCACGTGGGGAAATTAAATTTGAGTGCAGGTGCTGGATATGTCTGAGTACCAGTCATGACAGGAGGCAACGGTGACTGTATGCCACCACTCATTCAGCTAAACTGACTAATACATGAACAGACAGACCTGTGTAACCACCACCTGCCCTGATCTTGTACTTTCAGAAAATACAGGTTTCACAATGAACTTCTACATTGCGTACAGACTGGATGAATGCATGAATGATGTTCATTGGAGGTGAAACAATAAATCGTTTGAGTCATTTTTTAAAGGTTCAAAGTTTGTTTTTCTTTTTTTTTAGGTCCTCAGTCATTTGAATCTGTCAACTTGAGCTTTTGAAATTATTTTCTGATACTTTATATGCTAATCAATTAGTCCAAGAAATAATCAGCAGATTAATCAATAATTGCAGCCCTAGTTCATATATGACTTACAGTTATAAAAACATGCATTTCCACCAATTTATACTGAACTAAACTTCTAAAAGACACTATTACCTGAATCTTTATTATACTGACACTACAACAATATTTACCCCCTTTGGTCAACCACTCATACCTGTTTCATATGTGATTATTTTAGAGATACAGAACATTTTTTCTCATGTATCACTTGAGCATTTTATATTGCACTTAGACTTTTAAAGGATGAAAAAAAAAAAATTAAAGGTGTTTCACCCACATTTTCAATAAATGCCAGAGTGAAAAATGAAACAGCAGAGCCATGAAGCACCTAACACTCATCCAAAAGGACAAGGTTTGGTCTACAGCAATCATTGCTTAGAATATACTGTACCTCATTAATTACAGTGCAATGAGGATATTACTAGAGGAGACAATTTTTCTAGGGAGAGTAGAGAAAGAGGGGTGTTTTTCTTCTGCATGTGGCTCACTGGAATTAATATAATTATGGCGTAGGCACATTCTGAGCACAAAAGAAGTAGTAATAGTATTTATATTCCAGGACCAAGGTCTTTCCACAAGCTATGAAATTAAGTTTAGCCTCCATTCTCAGGAAAACAGGACTGTTTTTCATATCTAATGTTTATATAGTCATGCATACGTAATGAGAGGAGACAACACCCACAAACATTCTTCTTGTTACTGTGGAAGCAGACGCTGGTTTCATGTGTTTCTCAATCTAAAGCATGAAATCCAAATGGAAAATAACAACAGCTTGCGCAGCATTACATGAATGTGACTCAGCTTTACACAATATCTTTAATCTCAAAATGTGTTACGAATTGTGGCACATCAGCTGTGTAAATGCACCTATTTCTCATGGAGGAAAATGATTAAAAAAAAATACATTTAACTGAGGTCAAAGATTTCCAGGGGGCTCTTTTTACACTGAGCAGTAAAAGTAGGTTCTGCTGTTGCTGTTTTAAAGAAGTGAATTAATTTGTAAGAAACATTACGGAAAAGCTGATTAAGCTCTTAAAAGGTGTTACAAGAAGTACAGTGTGTACCTGTGATCAAAAAGAGTCATCATGATGAAGCCTGGATGATCATCTGAGATGCAGTTTGAAGAAAAACAAGAAGATAAATTGCCCTCAGTCTTCGTATTCCTCAACTACACGCCCAACAAGTAGCTATTAGCATGCAGCTGACACCCTGCAGCTCCTCACTGCAGCACTCAACTGGTCAAATGGCTGAGCTATAAAATTTTCTTCAAAAGTACTAAGTTCTGCCACAAGCAAGAAGAGTCTAAAGACCCAGTTAGCTAAAAATAAAAGTTGAGAAGCAAAATGTTGCTATCTATAAATCCTGTCTGTCAAGCAACAGTCATTCTGCAGAAGTTTCTACTACAGCATGAACAGGAAAAAAATATTTCAGTCACCCTATACTATGGCTGTATGTTAAGAGAAATGTTGCGCAAGGAAACAAGAGCTGTGAAACTTGTGTTTCTTCAGTGGGTGAAGGAAGTGACAACTGACGGAGCAGATGTAGCGAGGCAGCCGACAGATATTCAATATTGATTCACTGCATTCTCCAACAGGCGATAGAGGCACAACTGAACGGCTGCAGTTGTCAGACGGGAGAATAGCACCAGTATAAGCAGGATTAAAACATCCTACCTATCTGGATCTGGTCTGACTGAGACAACTTGTCTCTGTTTCATGTTCTGGGCTCAATGTGAAAAGATAGCAAGAATCACTGGTGGAACCTCTGGACTATCCAGTTGCAATTAATGACTTTAAGTGCATGTTTGCACACTGTTATTTACACTATTTGTTACCCAACATGTCATGTCTGCAAATGAGCACAATCTATGTTTCCAGTTTGAGGCAAAAACAATACCGCCTCTGATACAGTGTCTCTCAGTTTGTCATATATGTAATTTCAAAGACAGAAGTGACTACAACAAAGCTGTTCTGATGACTCTTCCTGTGCAGAGGGAAGCAGAAGTGGTCGCTCTGTTACATGCCACTGCTGATCACAAGCATCATGATTTCCTACATGCAAGATGGTGCAAATTACATTGCGCCACTACATATGTTCTTCCCCGCTTCCCCAAATGATGAAGCAACGTAAGATAATTATAAAAGCTTTTTATGTGACAGTGATAATAATCAGGCAACATGACAGAAACACACGAAAACATGGCAAAAAAACAGAGTCAGATGTTTTCTATGTGTGTTCATGCATCCTGCCTGAAAGGGGGGGGGGGTAACCTCCTGTGGGTGCCTGAGCCTTGTCTAGCTGCTTTCAGTTATGTTTGACCAAAACCAAAAAGTCTAACCAACCACTACAGCAGCTGATCTCACCCTGTCTCGATACTGGTCAGGGCGCAGAGCCTTACTGGTTTATATTACAAGCCAGACACTGATTTACACAAGGATTTAGGGTATAAACAGTTCTTTAGGAAGCTGGTGGAACTATGCTAACCCCTCTCTGAGTCCAACCCTGCTGTGCAAAATGGCTAGAGGCTGCCTTTGGTATCTTATTCTCACAGATTACGAATAACCAGACCTTGGCCGGAGTGATAAGGCATTTAACATCTAGACCATAACTCGCAGTGAAACCGAGCAGTCTCAGTGGACAGGGGCCGAATCCCCTTAAAAACCCCTGCTGGGGCTCCTTTACGCTGTAGCAGCCGTGGGAAACCACCTCAGTACATTGGGTAATTTCTTTACATTTCTTTACATCGACCCCATGGGACAGTAAGTAGCTATTATTTAGAAGTCCTGTCCTGCTTTGTTCAAAAACCGTTGCATAGCTGACAAATTCTGAGAGGAAGTTGCTCTCTATGGCCAGGGGGTAAACAGGTTTCACGGCCTGACTGCAGTCCTTTTTCTTCCAAAAAATGCTGTCGAAACTAAATTACAGAAACCAACTTGCTTCATGGTTTTGCTCCATCGCTGGTCAACATTTACCATATATCTGTGCAGCTGAAGTAAAGGTCATTGGAACAGCAGGGGAAATATTTAAGAGACTAATTGACGGCTTCCTCCACAATTTATTGCCAGAGCTTTATGAAGGGTTTCTGAATGCATTAGTCTGCCTCCCAATCAATACGACTACCTGGCACTTTGTGTTTGCCAAGGACCAAAGGACAAATGTAAATCCTGCTGTGATGGCTGACATATGTTGATTTTCTTTTGAGGGAAACCGTCTGTTTCAGTGACTATGAAGGCCACTCGCAAATAGCAGTATTTGGTTAAAAGCGTCACCTATCTGATTGCCGTTAACTGCTCCACCTCAACACTGACTGTGTCAGTCTGTTTGCTGATGTCTGTCTTCCACCTTCATATTTCCGCTCCCTGGCACTTTTATTACTTAAATTTGCATTTTACAACAGACCTGGGGGGTACACAGGATTTGCTCTTTCCCTTATAGAGATATTGCCACATATTGCTTTTACGCAACATAAAAGACAATCCCTCAAATTGCACAGCTGACGATAAAGACCCTTAGGGCTCATTTAACACCTTAATTGGCTAAAGAGAGGCTGGCCTGCTGGGATTGGCAGCAGGAGCCCATGTGGGGGTCAAAGGCGGGGAGGAGCAAAGTGGACAGAAACTTTGACAGTTGGCTGAATGAAGGATAAAGAAGAAACGATGAGAGCTAATGGGTTAATCCTCTTTTTTCTTTTCTTTTTTTTAAACCCACATTTGAGAGGTGGAAGATTGCAAGGTCGGAGCAAACAGGACAGAGTGATAAGAACAAGAGCTAAGGGTCTAATTCCAACAAGATAAAGAGACCCACACCGCCTCACATACATGCACATATATACATACATGTATACATGAGACACGTAGCCTATTAATGTTCACCAGAGGGAGAATCAAAGCTCTCTAATGCTACAAAAGTAAGAGGGCCAAGTTTCAGATGATAAAATGATTCACTGCTGATATAGTTCACACATGCTACTTCTAACATGTGTGCTACAAACTAGTTTTGATATGTGCAGTGAAAAGATGGAGCTCTCATAGAGCTATACAGACATAAACATCTGCGTTTTTCCTCAGTAGGTGGTTTTGTTTTCATGTGCCAACATCAGTGCAGATACATATCTTGCATTTCAAGATTTGAATTCAAAGTCTTTATTTCCTTTTATGTACTGAAACAGCAAACCATCTTTTGCCTGACAAAGCCAAGTGGTTGGGTGAGGTCTTGTGAGACTTGAAACTGGGTATTAAAATGAATGTCTGTTCTGCTTGACTGGAAAATCAGAGCAAACCAGATTCTTAAAGTGGTAATCCACGAGATTTATAGTTTTTTTTCCCATCTCCATCTCTCTGCTCTCTGTAAAGTGCTCTTCGCTGGTGTTTCTGCCCTTCACTCTCCAAGGATCACATGTAAATCAGTGTGGGTGGTACTGCAATGTCTCCCTTGGATTTCTGATGCATTTTGAGTTTCTGTAGGTGGTACTTTCTGTTCTGTACTTTCTTTATCAAATTAGCTATCACGCTGATTCTCATGCTACACCTGCCATGAACAAGACTCTATCAAACCTGACTAGACAGAGGTCTGTTGTCGGATTTTATCATGTCATACACCATGTATCAGTACGTACTATACTGCTGTTGTAGTAAAACAGGCTTTGTGCTGATGTTATCAACATACATTCCTGGACAAATACTACACAAGACCAGAGGAATTTTTCCACTTTGTTCAACTTATATAAGTTTAAAATTATAATACATACAAAGTTGTCTCCTACACTCTAAAAATCTGTGAGCTGTAAAATATTGTGTTTAAATCTGCCACTGTAGAATAAAAGATATTTACATCCCCAGGGAGAAAATACATGACCACACATTTCCTACTTCAAACTATTTAAGTCAATCTCTGTTTACATATGTTTACATACATTTACAAAGTCAGACGTATGATTGCTTTAACATGTATTTTAGTCTGTTTCTGTAGTATCACATAATAGCCAGGAAGCAACTTAAGGTCTAGTCTGTTTGCTTTATTCAAAGACATTAACTTAACAAATACAAATCTGTATTTGTTAAGTTAACAGCTTTGACTTCTTCTCTGAAGATGAGTTTCTTATCCGTATTAGTAGGCTACTAATAAATCTGAAAGGGATGATACAAACAGTACGAGGGGTTCATGTTATGAAAATTCAAGGAATATCAAAGGAATTTTGACTGAAACATGCCACCACTATTAATAAATAAATTAAATTTAAATTAATAAAAAACTAAATTCAAGTGGTATTAAATCTAATTTGGATGCTTGATAAAGAACATTTATCTTGTTTGTTTATAGCCCTCACTCATCATGTAAACACTGGTTAGGTCAGACCATAAAAGAGTTAGCAGCCAAACAGGAGCCATTCATAATCATTTCACCATAAAAAAAGGGGGGGATAAAAACAAGAAGTCGGTCAGCGGTGCTGGTCTTGATTATGCGACCCTCTCTCACATTCCTAGCACTATTACCTCGCAAGGCAATAACACAGGCTCCATTGAGCCCTGCTGCACCAACAACAAGATCATTGAGGAAGTGTCGCACAGGCTGGTCACGCACTTTCCACTGACCTCTTCCCCGCGAGCCGAAGCGATGCAGCGAGCCAAATCTGATTAGCTCCAGCTATGCCATAAATTAAGTGGGCATATAGCAAAAATAATCCACTGATCCACTTCTCAGCAGGGAAATCTGTAGTTATCTATCAAGCAACAGGATTCAGCTGCGCAGCCGAGCAAAGGCTTAAAGTGATAAAATGTTGAACCACAACCCGAAAGATTTAATGTTTGCTGTAATAACTTTAACTGGATTCAAGTGTTTGCAGGCTGTTTGTTTTTTGTTTTTTTTAAACTGGGAAATAAGAAAAGGAAAGTGAAGAAAAGTCTTTAGTGTTTCCCTGCAGGTGTTCATATCTTTCATGTATTTATTTGGCTGGTGCTCTTCTTTAAAGAAGTTTAAACACAGTGCATGTTAGATAAAGTTAGATAAAGCTAAATTTCCTCTATTAACAACATTATTAGAAAGCAGCATTAAGCAGAGAGATAGTGGAGATTCAGACAGTGCTGCTGGTCGATGACGATCAACATCTTAAGGGCTTTTCGACTCTGAAAATAGGGCAACAGTGGGGGAAACACTGTTAAAAAAACAGAACAATTAATCACCTTTGTTCTTCACTCTTTAACGGTCAAACACTGTGTGGAACAAACTATTCCCATGTGGGTTGAAAATATCATATATTTATATATCTGAAACACGTGTTATGTGAAGACAGAAAAACCCACAGACACTGTGTGGATGTCTAACCACAGGAAAAGTCATCAGACAAATGGTTCAAATGAAAGGTCTCTGCTGATTCTGCTGAAATGTCTGCAGGCGTTTATGTCCACTGCCTCACTGGTGGATATTGACCTCGCCATGTTACAACCCCTACCTACAGCTTCACGTGGAGAGTGCAGTTATTATGAGAGCAAACATAAATCTTGTGTGATGACAGCTCTGGCGGAGAAGCACAGGTGAACACAGTCGCTACTAAAGTAAAACAATGGCACTGCATGTCAGTTTTGCTTATGATTAACTCTTCTGTTTGAACAGTTGTATTTATTTTTTTGTTACTTTTGTGCCGTTCAGACAGCGCTTTATGGACAGAATCTTGACATAAGTGGGAAAACCTAAGCTTGACAAAAATAGAAGGGTGCAGGGCTATTTTACTGGATTGCATTACAGCAGTCACTGTGTCCATTACCTACACATTTCTATTCATTCCTATATTGCTAAGTTTGCCAGCTTCCTATTAATGTAACAAGTCACTTTTACCAGAAAACCATGGGATGGCTCCATAGGGGAAACGCATTTCTTTAACTGCTCTGGGTAAATGTAGTTTTAAGGCTTGTATGCTACTTTGAAAACCTCCACAGCTCATCTAAATTTCTACTTGGTGTGTCTTCATGTTGAATGTGAAGTGCAGAAAATAACCCACTGAGTCAAATTCCTGTGTTAAACATGACTTTACCATAAAAAGTGAGGATTTAGGAGGCTGCATGTTGCTGCTTGTAGAGCTCAGTGCATTTGCTATTGCAACTTTAGACTGATGGTATGATGACAGTTCCTTTAGTGCAGAAGGGGGGGGGGTGTGCATTTCCATTGAATGGCACGTACGTCCCAAACTGGATTAACTTGTCGGTTTATATGGTGACTGTGTGGTCACGTCATTGCATTGTGATCTTTAACAATCAAGTCTTTTGTCTGCACAGAGGCGATTGGATGAGTGAAAAATCTTAGATAAAGAGCTCGTGTGTGTTGTACATGGAGACATCCAGAACAAAAATTGTCACTTGTGCACTAAATGTGGGTTATAGTTTCATGTGTTTTTAGCTCTGCCTGATAAAACCTGGCTGCTATATCTGCTCACGGGGGACACGTATCTTTTGGCAATGACTCTGATTAAATTAGCTCTTGATTGCCTGGGAAGGCTGCCAGCACCAGCAGCCGCGAATATGAAACACAAATGTTTTCAGGTTTGATGGACGTGTCAGCATGTTGCAGCTGTGTGCTGGTATCCAGGCAGACAAGTACCAGGATAGATCACGGTGGCTGGTACAGGATCCCAGTGACTGAATACACAAAGCCTGCAACTGTCCTAAGTGTCCTAAGTGCAGGGCATCCCAAAAGCTCAGACCCTTCCTTCGTCTGCTTTCTGCCTGCGTCACCGTCAGCCCTGCTGGGATTCCCCCTGTGGCTCCAGCCCAAGCAGTGAAGTAACTTGTGAGTTTTTTTCCCCGCATTTTTTGGCAGGATAACAAAGTTAAAGCCCCACGTGCTGCGCAGGCCCTTCAGAAATGTAGCTTTTGGCACAGGAACAGCTGAAAGCCAGCCAAGCCACGCTGTTTCCCACTTCTGTAATGGCAGGAAAACTTGCGGTGTGCAGACAGCAGTTGCATTCACAGTGATACAATTCACGCTGATATTTACAGGTGGGTTATTACTGAAACCTTCGAGTGACACAATAAGCCCACACCCTTAAGCCTTGGAGGAGATTTGAATGCAGTAACAACATAAAAGCAGCCTTTATAACCCTGTAGAGGATTATGGTTAGACAATAAGAAAACAAACAGGCGTCAGACCTGTTTGTCTTGTCTGTGCATGTTTGTCTGTCATTAATTTACAGCCACTAACCAGTTTAGTGGCCAACTGCCAGCGACTGCCGCTTAGTCAGCCATGATGCTCGAAGGCAAACTGAGCAAGCTTATTTGCATGTTACACTTACTCCCTCCAAATGTTCTTCAAATACCTTTGGGCTGATACCAGACATCTATGATGACAGGAAGCTGTGTGGATTTATGCTTGTAAACCTCTGAATGGAAACACAGTCCGCCTTGCGTTGTCATACGTACATTCAACAAACTTACAAAAAACACAAAAAATGCTGAGGTGTGAATGTACTAAACAAGCTGAACTCCGGCTCTGAACATGACTAATGCACAGGTCTGTGTGTGAAACCCGAGTTGGTTTCAATACAGATCACAGCCAACACTTGTTTAGAGAAGAGGCCATGGGGACCAGTTTGCATGCAGTCTGGGGGGAACCAAGACGATACAACACCAGAACAACAAGACAGAAAGAAGACACAGTGCTATTTAAACCCATGAGAAAAAGTGACAGATACATGTGTTAACTGCAGCAAGACAGACATCAAGCTATCATGAAAAGTGCACCTCTGATATGATCACAATTTCTCACTGGCTGGAAAAGCTGGAGCACCACACTGGGGCTGAAAATACCTAATTTCTTTTCAGTTAATTTAGCTTCTAAATTGTCAGAAAATGGTGCAAAAGATCCAAATCCAAGATTCAAAATCTTCCAAATCCCAAGAATAACTACCTCAAATTCCTTCTTTCAGCCGACCAACAGTCAAAAACAAAAAGATATTCAGCAAAGCAGCAAAACCTCACAGTGGAGAAGCGTTAACCAGTGAGCGCTGGGCATTTTCTCTCGATAAATGACTGATGATGATCAATTGAATGAGTTGATTTTATTACAGCACTTCATTATTTAGTTAAGATTTCTCTCTAGTAATGTCAGCTGAAACAGGCTTGTCTTCCATGAAGAAAACTCTTTTCTTGGGGCAATACTTCCGACTTTTGGTACTTTAAATATTGACATATTCACATTGACAACAGCTTCTTTCTAAAGTTATCAATATTGACAATCTAAAATGTTTGCAAGCACTACTGATGCTTGTAATGAGGTGACCAAGTGGTAGGTAGATGTTCATCGCTTTAGAAACATGCTTTACATAAAGAATGCAGCTTTTTAGCCTGGAAGGACACAACAATCAAGCTATATCGTGATAGTTTAATGACCAAAAACCACTATTTCAACATGTCCCTCTGACGGGAAATGACAGTCAGTTCTTCAAATCAAAAGCAAAAACAAGCACCTATATGTACATTCAGTTTCACAACAAGGGGTATTGCTCATTAGGGCTGGTCTACATTATGCAAAAGCAAGTGGAGGCCTTTTAAGACCTGAACTTGATCGCCAGCCATACGTTTCTAATCCACAATGGGCCAATTACAGTGTAAACACCCCCCACCCCACTCACTGGCTGCAGCGGTATTTCTCCCCATTGGAAACACTGAGCTGGTGCAGCTGGCTGGTGTCGGTCAGAGGAAACCATATGCCAGATTGGTCCAAACAGATTAGTGTGGCAATTTCTAGGCAAGCCTCTAAGGTGATTGGAGGATGGTGGGGTGCAGGGTGTGATAAGGGGCCTGGAAATCTCCCTTAAGAATTGCAATGCTTAATAATCACATTGAGAAGCTGCAGATGGCAAGTTCCCAACTTTAACATGTCACACTTTCTTCCCAACAAGTCTAAGAAGTTAGACACACTTGACATGGAAGACAGTGCATAAGAAACCTGGAGCAGTAAATCCTAACCAGTTTGCAACAGGTGGCTGGCGCTTAAGCCAGACAGGAAAGCCTCTTTTTAAATTCAATAAAATTTAAGTTAACTCACACTTGGTGAAAAAGACTCCCTCTGCTTCCCTCTTCATCCTGTCATTCAGATTTTGGTTCAGGTTTTCAGGTTTCAAAATCTCATTTCCTCATCGATTTGTGATGTTACAGAGAACCGCAAATGTCTGTCCAAGACCTAAATAAGCTTTCTTCATGCCAAGAACATTTCACAACTATGTTCCTGTCATCGCAGTTAGACAGTACCATGAAGATCTGCCAAGATTTTGTATTCTAGTAACCAAATTTTGTTGGTTGTGTCTTTAAATTGGACTTTACACCACCAAATGTTAGTATTCTTCATTTTACCAAAGGTTTTCTGGGCATGGTGGAAAAGCCTCTTGAAACCACATTTAGATGAGACCCTGGACAATGAAAATCTCCACATAAGGCAAAGTGTTAAACCAATGGTGTAATATATGTTGTCATTAAAAACAAAGCACTATAATTGGCTTTAAAATCAAACCAGCTTCCTGTGCCTGTCCTCCCCCACCCTTACTACTTGGTGAGAAACTACAGCATCAACCACAAACCAAATGCTAGACAAATGCTAGTTTTGGTTGTGGCTGCGAGGTTTGTCATAAGCAGCCAGACTCCTGAAAAATACAGTACAAAGAAGAGCTTTTTTTTTTTTAATCCACTCGGGATGAAAAGTTTTAATGTCCACTGACGTCATAGAGAGAAATACACAGCTCATTACATACAGTGGATTTTCCCACCACTCTTCTGAAGGCATCTCATTGTGTCCATATCACTCCCCTGACATGCTGGACTTGTCTTGTGGATGTTTTGACTCGACTTGTCTTGATCTCAGCCTGTAACAGATGCTGACAGACGCTTTCATCCACCTACTACACCTCTGTTCTGCACTTCCACAGAACAATTTAAGGGATTTCACCTGTGAGAAACTCACAAAGCCCCAGAACTTCTGTGAAATCATATCAGTTCAGTGATAAAGGAAGGCAGATCTGCACAGGTCTGTGTTGATCCTTGAGAGTTATTTTCTTTAAATACATGTCAACTGTTAAATGCGCATTTTTCCCTTGGGCAGAAATGAACTTTGCTCTGATTTTGGTCTTCTCTTTAAACCTGGTCTGCAAAAAGCTATTTTACCGCAACATTACAACATCATTACCACTCTGTTTCTGGTGTTTCACGTGAGTGCAGCTGCAACTAATGATTATCCTCATTATCAATTAGTCTGCTGATTATTTTCTCCATTAATTTCTTGGTCAAAAGATTTGTCAACACACCAGAAAATAAATAGCCATCCCAGTTTCTCAGAGTCCAAGGTGATGGCTTCAGAGGTCTTGTTTTGTGTAGCCAACAGTTTTAAACCCACTGTTATAGATAAGATATAGGGACAGATAGGACAGCTTTTTTATTTGAAAAATGACTTAACTTTTATCAAAATCGATTATTTTTTTTCTACTGTTTGAAGCGATTAGTCAATTAATCATTGTAGCTTTAAGCTGAGAGGCAAAAAAACAACCACCTTAAATTCATTACTAAGGGCCCCTCTGAATCAGTCTACTGTCTCTGCTTTGACCTCTAACTGGCAAATCAAGCTATCTTTAAGGCCCGGCTGTAGATGCTGTCACATTTGCTGACTTTGATATCTAACTTATAGATAGGATGTACTAGTGTTACACAATCACATAGTGGATGTTTAATGGCGTTGTAAAGGAAACTAACTCAACAGTGGGCTCAAATTGTGCAGGACGTACCCGCCACTATACCATTTTAAAATCACTTTAAATGGCAATTTTAACTGTAAATCTGCAAACTGTAAAACATTGTTTTGGTGAAAACATACATAAAATCAAGTTAAGGGCTGAAACCCGAACGTTTGCTTTTAATATACTTTGACACAAGTTAACGGCTGATACTCGAACGTCAGACGTCAATGCAGTTTTACACAAGTTAACGGTCAAAATTCACACGTTAGCTTTTAATACAGTTTAACGCTTGTGGCTGACAGTAAACACGAACGGTGCCAGCTTTTAGCATACATATTTTTCACACCATGTGTTCGCTTAAAATTCAGTTAAACAGCCGAAAGTCCCTTTTGAAAAATAAAAACCATACAAAAATCAAATAACCGACTCTTCCGTTTGATTTTTCTACAAGAAATAGTGCCAGTTCACACGGCGTAGGTTAAATTGTATTCTTGGGTGGCATATGGCTGTCGAGTCCATCCGCTACCTTAGCCATATCCTATTGATCAGGCGATGTGATAACGTATCGATAAAAATGCTGTGTCCTGTAAGTGGCGAGTAAAACAGAAGCAGCATAAAAGGAGGAAGAGATATAAACGCATATGCTTTCTAAGTATGTACACACGGAAATGAAGTAAACAAATGTATATATATACATATATATATATATATAACGAAATGTAAACTTACCACATTGGCTTCCGTTCGCTTTTTACACTCTTTGGAACCGGAAGAAACATTCCTGTTTTCCCCCGATCCAGTATCCCCCACCTCCGTTTATACACAGAGAAAAAAACGCCAAAAAGAGTAAGAGGAGAGGTGGGTCGTGCGTTTATCAGCTAGAAATAAATTGGTTTCATGTGACTGCATGATATCCACGCACTCGCCTTTTGCGTGTGATTGTGTTTTCACAGTTTGAGCGGCCGCATCGTTCAGAGACAGCCAGGCAGTCAGAGAGAGAGAGAGAGAGAGAGAGAGAGGCGTGGAGAGACTCTCCGGTCTGCACAGTCAGATCATTGGTTGACAAACAGCAATCAGATGCAAATTCCTAACCTCTGAATCAGCAGGGGCCAGCCCTCCATACACCCCCCACCCCGGAGCAGGGGATGTCGGTAAATGCAAGGGTGTGAACAGAAGTAAATACAAACCCTGCAGCAAATTTAAAAGGTTTAAGGGGGAAAAACTGAAGTAATTGTGGCACGTCCAAAAGTCTGGGGAACAAAGTCAGTAATAACCCTCATTGCTATGTCTTTCTATTCTTTATTTTCACCTAATTACTTAATGCTCTCATACATTTTAAGTTATCTTATATCCACAGTCTGGTGATATTACTTTTTTATTAATCCTATGAAAAGCAAACCAAAATAGTCCCTAAATAAAATAAATACTCACTTTTAAAGACTGGTCTATGCAGGGAATGAATGGGCATGGAGCTAAGAAATAAATCTAGAATAGTACAAGCCTTTTTTATTATGGACAACTTAAGGATTTGTCCAAATATTTACATCCAGTGAATCTGTCACTAGATCCAAACCCCCACCCTGTTCACAAACAGAGGGCAAAACGAACCAGCAAAGAAAAAAAAAAAGTTAGGGATGATATTCACAATGTTAACAGAATAAGGTGAGGGACAATAACCTCACTATAACCTACAATAACTTATATACAGGGTTTAGAGTCCATGCCCTTGATAAACGTTTCACTAGAGCTGGTCGTTTCTGTTGTACAAGATTTTCTCCAGGTGTATTATGGAAGTCATTTCATGCAGCTGCTGTTTAAAAGCAGGAGGACAAGTGGATGTCTTGTTCTCTCTGTACATTAAAAAGTGGCAGCATTGCATCTTCAGCCAATTTTCAATTAACCTCTATCTTTCTGTTATACATAAAAGAAACCATAAACATTTCAATCAATCAATCAAACAATCACACAGAGATCCGAAGTGATTTCAAATAGCTGCAAAACAACCACAAAGTCACATAAAACAACTAAAAGAGTTGCAAAGTGACTAGAACAAGAATTCAAAATAGCCTTTGGTGCAAACATAAAAACACTGACTAAAACACAGGACACAGAAATGAGCAGCCATTTAAATCAATAATCTGTAATAAAACTGTATGGCACATCATTAAGTAAAGTGCAGTTGCATTTGAGCATGGGTGGATGACACTGTTCTTAGTGTACTGTACGAATTAAACACAAACTGATGCAGTCGCTCAGTCTTGGGATCTTCCTCAAACCTCTGCCCAGGGGCCAGTTGTCTTGTAATCTGTCCATGGCTCTGTGCCAAGTTCGGCTGGTCTGTGAAGATTTTTCTGCCTTTCTTGATGTGGTCCATGGTGGATTTTGAAGTTTGCTTTGGATCACTGTCCTGTTGTAGACATCAGCTTGTTTTCAGTTCCATATTCTTGACTCACTTCAGGATTTTTTCATCCAGAAGTTTCAGATATTTGCAGTGTAATGTTTCCTGGACTCTTAAGGAGTCACGTTATACTGGTGTGTTTACAGTAGCTACACAGTGGTCATGAGATTAAGGGAAAATTATTAGAGCTGAAACAACTAGTTGATTAACTGATATGATATAATAATAATTGATAAAAGAAATTTGATAATCAGAAAATACAAGCTTCTCAGTTGTGATGCTTTGCTGCTTTTCTTTGTCTAAAGTAACAGTGAACTGAATTTCTTCAAGTATTGATTTAGATTAGAGTTTAGTCAAACAAAATAACCTTAGAGGGGTATTTTTCTCTGTTTTCCGGCAAATTCTAGATGAAAGCATTGATGGATTTATGTAAAAAATAATCAGCAGATTAATCAAAGATTAAACTGGCTGTTAGTTGTACCCCTACACATTAAGTATATCTATTTTCTGAATTTCTCTCTTTTTGTTTTGGCTGCTGACCTTGAGGGGTCACAGGTAAACATACTGTAGCTTCATTTTAAAAGGGTCTTCAGACGAAACAGCTGGGAGCCACTTACATACTATATGTTGTAGAGATGGTCGTGGTTAAGAAGCTAATCTTTAGTTGATCTGAAAATCAAAAAGTTTGAACTGTATACTATTAGCATGATTTTTTTTTAGGTCAAGACACTTCTGTCAGTTAAATCCTGTCCCAAAATCACTTGACATTTATATTTTCAGCTTTGACTTTGCTGTATATTTTTTAGAAGTTTGTACCATGTAGCTTACAGTGTTTGTCTGGGAACTTATAGTAGATCATGTGCTGTGTTTACGTTTCCTCTTAGTGTTGGTTTTTAGAGACGGTCCCTTGGCGAAGAGCTGGAAGGGAAAATAATTATGTGTTTGATATGAAAACTACTAAAATAAGCGTAAAAAATTGAAGCCAGACAACTCAGCTTGTTCTGATTTAATCAGCTACAAATATTACCAACTTATACAATGATGGATCATTTAGTTTTATCGAAATCATTAATAAAGTCTCTTTTCATTTCAATAAACTTCACATAACTCATTTTGAAAATATGGAGGAGGATAAAGTGGTTTATTTGAGTGAGGGGAACTCACCGAAACACACTTTAACCAGCTTTTTACTTTTAATATAGACACGGTTTACACACAGAGCCCTGCAAAATGAATGAATGAGTGAGATTGAGATAAGTTGATTATTAATACTAAGCACAAGCTCATGACTGAGAATGTCTCTACACTGATGGAAACTACTAGTTGTAGTGACAGTGTAGTTATCTTAAATAACGTGACAGAGTGTTGAAAATCCTTAATGTACTGTCTGGTTTCAATGATGTATCAAAATGAAACCATTAAAAATGCGATTAAGAAACTGCATTAAACACATTTTAATACATTATATATATATATTTTAAATTCTGCTGTCAGATACCCCACAGCTAAAATGAAACGTCCAGAACATCTGTAACCAAGGTCAGAGTATGAGCAGCAGGGCCCCCAAACCCCCAGGGACCTTGAAAGCCCCAGATATTATTAGGATCTACATATTTAATCATAGATTTGCACCACTGAAGTAAAGTTTCACCTACAATATCAGATTCTCCATTTCATACCGCTTCTCTTGTGGAGGACCTGTGTCAAAATCTACCTTTAAGACCTAAATTGTTTTAGATTATATTAAGATAATTTGTTGTAAATTATGTGTAATTAAATCTGTGGGTCTTTTTTCTGTGTGTCAAGTAATTAACACACAGAAAACCTCCTATTCAGGAGTACTGTAACCAACAATTATTTTCTTTGTCGATGCATCTGGCAATCATTTTCTTTAATAATGAGTTGCACTGGAAAGAATTTTTGTACATATTCAAATTATTTTGTTTTTTTTCTCAGACTAACAGTTTACCATCACGGGAAACTGGCCAATATTCACATATGAGAAGCTGGTACCAGTTATTTTTTGGCTTTTTTTTTTTTCTTTAAAAATGACTTTAACTATGAATCAATCACCAAATAGTTGCCATTTAATTTTCTGGTAATCAACTAAATGAATAATCAACTCATTATTTCAGCTCTGGAGCAGTGTTTGGTGTCTGAGCACCTGGAGAAATAATGAAACTACCATGTATACTGGGGGTTCAACTGACAAATGACAATGACAAATATTTGCACCACTGTTCTTGTAGGAGATTAATCCAGCCATGATTATAATTCAACATAAACCAAAACTACACTATTTAATGAGCCCTTGTCCATTTTAATTGAAGTAAACCTTTGTTTAGGTGTTACCTGTTGGCAGCTCCATGTGTGAAACACAAGTGCAGAGAAAACTAACTTTATGTTTGAAAATGGAAAAATAATAAACCACAATGTAAACAAAGGTCGAGTGTGTTCACACAGACCAAACTGTGTAGTAAAAACTGGACATTCTAACTACAGGAAATGAAAATAATTTCTCCAGCCGCAGTTAAATAATCCTCTCTGTTCTTGTCACACAATTGTTGACAGCTTCCAGCCACATCATCTGTTCCCACGTATGACTTTACAGTGAGTGCTGACTGGTCGCAGAGCTCGAAGATATTTAAAAACAGAAAAACTATCCCACCCATCTGCCTCATCAGATGTAACAGGATCCTGGGGAGAAATGTGTTCATGGCCCTGGCACAGTGAGAGATGAAATTAAAATCAAATGGATCTCTGTGTGGTGATGAAAGCTATAATTTCACACTTGATACCAAAATAATTAGAGATGACTGATGTGTTAGATGAGAGACAAGGCATCAAAAAAAAAGAAGGAAACACCGCACAGTGCAAGATATAAATTCAATGCAATCAATCAATCAAATTCAAATATAAATTTATGAAAACTGATTGATATAATATTATATAGTAATAAATAATGATTCTAAATTTCTGTTTCAGTGTTAAGCTGAATTAGCCAAAGTAACACAAGAGGAAGACAAACACTTAAGAACAAGAACTTAATTATGAAGTTAATATGTAATATAATGCAAATTTATTTCAATATCAGTTAGCACTATCTACTGCTGTACTGTTGTTATATCCACGTTGGTTAGTTTCAGTTTGTTACTGCTTCTCTTTGTCCGTGCAGTTAATTACAATTATTATAACGTGATTTTTGACATTTTAAAGTGTTTTTTTAGCCATTTGGACGCTGCTGATTTGGCCACTATCAACCTCTGTTAACCGTCTTTCAATTTGAAAAGGAAAAGGAGCAGATTTCCTCACTTCTTCAGTTGCTGACAGATACTGATGACTGTTGTTTATCCAAACAGCTGCATTAAGTTCCAGTCTTTAAAAAACACAAAACACACATACAAATGTTCTTTCAAGCACATAAAATAATCACTACAGGCATAAATTCAGAACCTAATAGTCACTAATGATCTGTATTTCTTTGCACTAGTACACCATCTACTGGTCCAATCCAAAATCCACTGTCCCTCTGTTTTTAGAAACCTCAAAAAAGTCTATTTAAATGGCTTCAGAAAATGATACAGTAACATTCACCCAACAATCTCTCTAAAAATAAAACATTCTGTTATCGTCCTTAAATCAAGTGCTTCAAATCTCCAATTACACCTCAGTGAATTTGTGATACTGGTACTTGTATCTAATATTTTGTACAGTGGTTATCACTTGTTTGTGCAGAAACGATAAAAAAAACCCACATCAGTGAGCCCATCTCTGCACCGGGTGTCATGTTCCTTCATTACAATCAACACAGGCACTGTAGTTTATTTCTAATCAATCCTATGTACAGTGTATGTCACATCAAAAACAGTTTACTCCTGTTTGAGTAACATTTGCTATTAATTTCAGTTCCCACTTGTTAAAAGAAATGTCTGAGCTTTTTTAGAATATGAACACATATATGTGTTTTTAAAAATGTATATCTTCAGGAGGAACCAGTGGAGAACCACAGACAAGTGGCCATCTTGCAAAACATTGCTCAGTATTTTCTGAATGCTGGACTTTTACCTGTGACTAAGTGTTTTCTAAGTGGGATGTTGCTACTTTTACTGACGCAGTAGATTTGTACACTTCTTCCTCCACTCATAACAGACTGCCTGGAGCTGATATTTATCTGTGAAGTGAGATCAGAAAACTGATCACTGAATAACAAAGGAAAGAAAAACCCAGCAGAGTAGTAGTGGAGTTAAACTCACATTTATTAAAACCACCTTTTCAGACATGGCTTTCAGCAGTTTTAAGTAAAAAGTACACAATGAAATGAGAAAAAAAATATCTTATATCCTTTAATAGTTGTAGCGATAACTATAAATAGGTACTGTAGCACACATATCATTATATACACAAAGATGTTACAGTCTAGTGTATAAAGCTTTCAGACGATCATAGGCTTTTTCAATCCAAATGTTGGCACAAGTCAATTATCTGAATTCATTATTTACAGCACAACTACATCTACAAGTATTTAAAAAGTTGCCAGCGCCCCCTGGTGCTGGGGTGAGCATGAACCAAACAAGTTCATCTTAATGAAGAGCCTTACAGTACACAGTAAAATGACACTATGTGAAATCACTACATGACATTCAGAGTGAGAAAATCGAAAGCCTGAGAAGTTGGATTTCCACGCAACAAACGCACAAACTTTGGTTGTTGACAAAAATGCACCGACAGGTCAAGTTTTGTTACACTGCCGACAACAGTATAAAAAGAAATCAGGGGGTATGATTTTTTTTTTTTTTTTTTTTAAATAACCTGGATACATGTTTCCAAAATCCAGTCAAGTAGAAATGTAGAAATATATGTACAGAGAAAACATAGAAACTTGTGTTTGTAAGGCAGAAGTGCTTTTCTGGGGTTGTAAATGTTAATACTGAGATGACACGTACCCGAGTCACGACTCAGCAGGTTTTTACCATCAAAACACCTTAAATGTGGTTATTTTTCAGTCAGTGTAACACATCTACTGTACATACAGTATACCTTTAAACCATGTAAGCAAGAGGCTTTTAAAGTTGTTGTGTGTTAAGTGTAAACTGAGTGAACATTGTGCATGTTGCAAAAAAATCCATCAATAAATCTAAAAGTACAGGGACAGTAGCATTTCTTAACAATAGTATAGTTCCTTATCTTGTCTTTAAATATTGACTGTGACTGAAATAACATTTACACCTTGTCTACACCAGTGTGCAGTGAAAGTAGCACATTAGCAGCCGCTGGACATGATCAGTCACAACATTAAAACCACTGACAGATGAAGTGAATAACATTGATCATCTTGTTACAATGCAGTGTTCTCCTGAGAAACCTTGGGTCTTGGATGTTACTTTGACATTCCCTCCCCATGGCAACAGCACTCCCCAATGGCAGGGTCCTCCCCCAGCAGGACACTGCTCCCACCACAGCACAAAAACTGCTCAGAAATGTCTTGAGGAACACAACAGAGAGCCCAAGGTGTTGTCCTGGCCTCCCAACTCCTCAGATACTAATCTGACTGAGCATCTGCGGGATGAGCCAGAACAAGCCAGATCCATAAAGGGGCCACACAGAACCCAACCCAAGAAACCCCAAGAGGTCCTGCATCTATCCCCTGATGCGTCAAAGCAGTTTTGATGGCACGAAGGGGACCCACACCCTGTGAGGCAGGTGGTTTTAATGTTGTGGTTGATCAGTGTACAGTCGTAGAAAAGCCTAAAAAAGTATTGTTTGATGTCACAGTTGCAGTCTGTGCTCAGTTGTTTCTAAGCCGTTACTCAATCAACATTGACGGTTTGGCTGAAAAGTAAGCGTATCCTCAAATCATGACTGATGCAAAATGCAGCTGAAACTCGACTGGTGTAGACAAGGCGAGGACGAAGCTAGCAGAGAAAGACACATAGGAAACTGAATCCCCTAAAGCAAATCCCAAAGAAAATGTACCCACAGAGCGAATTTCCTCCTCGTACATAACACCGAGATGATTACAAAAGAATTACTTCACTTCCCAAGTCTATTAGAAAGCTGCTATTTTACACCCTTGACGACAGACATTTACTTCTATACCTACGATAATGAGTGATGTGTCTGTGCATATAGAGAGATTATTAATATTCATGCTTCATACCTCACTACTAACACAAATCCTACAGGCTAATCCTTCAGGCAGTGATGCGTTTCCTGATGCAGTAGAGAGCACTTCTTCCATCTTAGCACCTTTGCAAACTGTCACTCATCATCAGCCCTGCAGTGTCCATTAGAAATGGGTTCTGAGTAAATTTTCCATTTAGTTTTTTTGATTTTATTGTCAGTATTTACTGTTATGAAGTTGTGCTTTGCTGAAATGAATGTAAAATATGAGTTTGCAGGTGAGTTCCCACCAATCAGTGGTTGCTGTTACCATGGAAACACGACAAACTCGTGCGGTTGTTAGTCAGATCGTAGTGAAATGAACTTTTGTATTACATGATATATTTTAGGACTTAAAGCTTAAAGCCATTAGGGATATAATTATGGAAAATTAAGTAATGACACCGTCATCAGGTTAAGGCGCCTTCACTGTACGACAACTGTGACTGTGTAAGTTTACTGTATTTCACGCTGGGTGGGATCAGTCCACTGAAATCCTTGTTTCAAGCTGTGTCAGACATCAGGACCAATATGTGCTGAATTGTGGCACTGCGATGTAAACAGAAAAACTGTATATGAGAGCTGAGGTGTCATCATTATAGCTGCTCTGACTCTGTTTTTTTTTTTCAGTCAAAGACCTTTCATTTTTTTTCCCATGTCGCCTCTGTTTTGGTTTGTGTGTGTTCGTATGTGTGTTTAGTATATGATGTTGTACCTAAACAGCCTGTTTTTGTCTCACATGTCAGAGATGATTAGCTTATGAGAGGCTGTTAACAACAGATATTTACTTTTTCACCCATGGTGATGAGTGATGTGTCTGTGCATATAACGTAGAGTGATTATTAATGCATCATACCTCACTACTTACGCAAATCCTACAGGCTAATCCTTCAGGCAGTGAAACAACACACTATAAGTGCTGACAATGTGCGGAAGCTGATTACTTTTCATTTTGAACCATTACTTTATCTCACCTGTTTGTATACCGGTGTGTAACAATGATGTCCTGAGCCTGTCTGGCCTATAAATACATTTTGACATGCTGTCATGACGCTAATGGCAGCTGATCTATTTTGTCATAAATCTGATCATGAGAAAAAAATAAATATTATACTAATATTAATGTATATATTTTAAATACTTGGGAACTAAGTATTTAACTCCCAATGTTGTGTGGTAACAGCAGTACTTAAACAAAATCAATTCATGATGCTATATTACTAATTACTTTTTTGGATGGATGAAAAAAAGCTCTGACAACTCTACTACCTCTGAGTCTTTAACAATGGGGAAGAAAATGTTAAATTTGGCCATGGTAGGACGTCTCAAGTGTGGTGACCTCCTGCACTCGGGCTGGGCTGTGCTTTGAGCTGACCTCAACACATTAACATGCACACAGTTAACACGCTAACATTATACAAAGCATGTTTTTAACGCACAGGGGTCGATGACCTCTGATTTGTTTATGGATCAAATTAATGGAAAATTTACTACAGAGACCAAGCAGAAGGAAGCAGGCATCTTTCAGCTCTGTTTGTGAAGCTCGGTGGACATTACACAGATGATACATATGGACAGAGCACCTCATCTACATCTCTCAGAGCTCCTGCTTGCAGCAGAGCCACGCAGAAGAAACACACTGTGGTCCTGGTCTCAGCTCATCTGCTCCAGGTAGGCAGACAGCAGAAGAGAAGGAGGCAGAAACTCCTCTTGTTTGTTCACCACTTCAGTCTGACGTGACCCGTTGTAGTTGGTGCCTGAGGGTCCAACAACAAACAGACTTTGATCACCCATCTGACATATTAAGATGCCTTCGTAAATCCAACCAGACCGTCCACATACTTCCACGTGCACTTTACATTAACATAGATGTAAGGCAACACATCTAAAAGAGGGCAGCTCTGAGTCAGAGGTGTGTCACAACAAACATGTCGACGGCGATGGAGGTCATAATAGAGTGGTGCAGGGATGACGTATTTTTGTAGGTCAACCCAGAAGTTAGCATCATCCTGGTTCCCTAAAAAAGTAAGTGTGATTTTTTTTTCATTGGTTTTTGGCTGACTGCAGAGAATAAGCTCAATATCCAGCAAACACTTACAGGTTTTGTTCAGCAAGATAATCTTCACAAATGAACACCACTGTTATTATTTTTGAAGCCTAAATACAATCCCCGGAAGTAAAAAGCTAATGTTAGGCAATAAACCCACTACACCACAGTCGCATGATGTTAAGGTCTCCACCAATAAGCTTCTAATTTGTAGTTTAATTTAGCTCTGACCTCTTCTACAAAAGCTTTTCTTCTTAGAAAGTTAGTGATAGTTTGCAAGAGTGTGAGTATAAACACAATGAGGCTGTAAAGATCGTTTTTCCTGTGTGGTTTTATGACGCTGACAACCTCTGTAGTCTCATTTGGCCACTTGTTAGTAAGTGGCTGTACCTCTTCAGAAAGAGGCAGAAGCAGAGGCAGCGTTGTAAACAGCAGAGGTCTGTGAGGCCATTAAATATGTCTCAACATGAGGACGGAGAAATCTTTTCACTAACGTGACTCAAACTGTTTTATAAATTTCTTCGTCAAGTCCTATTGTTGTGTCTCACTTGAGCTAGTGGTTACACTGCCCCCATGATTTCTGGTGATACTGCTCCGCTTCATTCAAATACATACATAAACGTTGAGTACGAACAGAGCGCTCTGTCCATATCAAGATCTAATAATTTGCATAAATGATAAATAAACTTAAATAAATGAGTGAGTCTGATAGAGTGATTTTGGTTGTGTGTTTCCACTCACTTGCAGAGACGAGGTCCATGTACTGGCAGACGGCGTGAAGCAGCAGCCTCTCAAAGCTGATTCACAAACACAAACAGCAGAGAGATGACTTTCCACTCCTCCTCACTCTGTCCTCACACTGAGAACTCATTTGTTTTTGGGTTTTTTGCACTGACCCATTTTTCCTCCACATGAATCCATAAAGATAATGGATGTTTGTGTTAAATGCCAACATTCTCCCACATCCTGTTTTTGTTTGCTGCAGTAAAGGTTTCATGTAATCTCATACACACCGGTTTCCCAGGTGGGGAAACATAAGTTAGGATCCATCAGTCTGGGCTTTCGACCTGTATAATTTTGTGAAGGAGTAAGGAGATGGAAGTGTGTTAAAACAATCTAAAGGGGCTGTGTGAGCAGGGCTGTGTTGTTTCAGGCACCGGTGAGATATGAAATACGATCCAGGAAGCTCAGTTTGAGGGCTTATCAGAACAAAACACTGCACAGCGGTTTATAATGTTCTGAGACAGGGTTTTAAATCTTGTGATTATCGCCAGGTAAATATGTTGGGACGCACTGAGGAGGCTGTTCTCTCTTTTTTTTTTTTAATACTCAGGGCTAAGGTCTGAATGTGGCGTAGAGCTTGATGACGAGGGCTGATAGTGAGCACATGGACTCAAACATTTTCCATAATGTTACTGATGGAATTAGATATTTAAGGCAAAACATCAAGCATTAATCAAACAGATTGCAATTTTAACTTTTAAAAAAACTCTGTATATTGATAGGAAATTTGTAAAAATTATTATTTCTGTGTACTGGAGGCCTATATATATTTAAAAGTATGGCTTTTTAATACCATTTAATACCACGTGGAACACAAGTTAACATCTGCTATATGGTCATATCGACTGAAGTATGAAATTGATTTTTTTTTTCTGTACTTTATGACAATTATTCTTAGTGACCTAGCGGATGGATGGATTTATTAATGAAGAATTATTAATTCATTTAAGATTTTACTAAAATCAACACTTGCTAACTGCAAGACAATGAGCATCCTAACTACTGTAGCAGCAGTGGTGACAGTGTTTGTTTGTGCTGACAGAAACGCCACAAAAAAAATTTAACCAGCCTCCTGCAGCTCAATCAAAATAGTCTTTAAATCTGTAACGTCTCCTGACAGCCTACGACTGGATATAGCAGCATTTTATAATTGACATTACTATTGAGGTAAACAAATTCAGTGTTTCTTAATAATTCAGGACCTGCAAACACCCTGAATATATAAAAGAGGATTTCTACCTGCTGCCGAGGTTGGTTGTGTAAACTGAGTGAGGCTGAGCGTTGAAGAAGCTCAGGAGATTTTCCTCAAGTACTTCCAGAGTTCCCTGTGTGGAGAAAAAACAACACTGTGGGTGTCAGGAGTGAAGAGAAGTTAAGACACAACAATCATATTACGGCTGCAACTAATGATTACTTTTATTATTGATTAATGTGATCATTATTTTCTGTAATCGATAGGTCATTAGGGCAATAAAACAGTGAAAAATATCTCTCCAAATTAGTCATAGCCCAAGATGGTGTCTTCAAATGATTAATTATTATCTTGTTTTGTCTGATAAACAGTCCAAAACCAAGAAACTACTGAGGATAACATGTCATCAAGCAGTTATCGTAACTATGGACAGAGAGTTGACAAGAGGTGTGTATATAATTCTTGATTAAACTTACATGGCCAGCAATCAAACGTTCACTTTCCAAGCACCATGAGAAGAAGACACGACACTCACCATGGGGATTTGTTTCCGTCTCAGAGTGACTCGCAGCCTGCGATCGATCCTCTGGAAACAGTCCTGAGCAGTGAAGGCAGGATTTACTGCGAAAGACACGAGTGATGGTCAAACAAACAGCTGTGCTTTAAGCAGCCCGTCTACAACCGCGGCAGCAAACTGAGACACTCACCATTCCTCTGGTCTTTGAGGAGGCGGTTGGTGTTTTTCTTCTTGGCCTCCTCCTGCTCCAGCAGAGACAACAGCCTCTCCTGCTCCTCACCGGAGCAATTCATGAAGTCGTTCCATGGCTACAAGAACAGGACAATAAATAAAAATAGTCATTATTTTATCGGGTGCTTATAGATTTGACGACATGTCTGGATCATAGATGCAAGACGAACTGTAATGTGGCTGATTGACAATCAGAGCTGTAGTGAACAAAACCTCGGCCATCAATGAGTCAGGGCTCGCACACAGAGTAGTACTGGGCAAAAAAGAATCAGCTAATCTTTTCTCCTGGTATTTTTGTGGATTTGAGATGAATCAAGTTTACGCTGACTTGCACTGCCTCCTGGAAACAGTTGTATGCTCGCCCCCTTAAGTCTGACACTGACAAATATTTCTCCTTCTCCACCTCCCCTGCCTTGACAAAAATCCCAGCCACATAAATGACAGCATCACAACCTAATATAGTGTGACAAACTCACTTGAGCACGGTGCAACAAAGTTTAGCTGTAAACCGTGCAGGTGGTAACTGACTTGTGACTATCGTGTTTTCCCCTTGGGGGTTACCGCAGCTGTGTGAGCTGAGCTGTCACTTCTGCTACTGTTGTGATACAACATGAGTTGACAAAGTTAATAAACACAAAGCATCAACACTATTATCACAGTAACTTATACAAAAAGACAGCAGCTTAACATTGCTTCACTATCCAGTTCAAGACTGACACAGCCACCACACATATTGTGCTTCTTAACGTATAAAAGCAGAATTTAAAAGCAACTTCATGAGGATCAACACAGATGTTGAGTGCTAAATAAAACCAGATCCCATAATAAGCAAGGTGGACATGTTTAAACGTAGCTGACTTACCTCTACGTAGTTTCCGTTGGTGCAGGCTTCAGTGAAGATGGACGGGATGGCTGGGTTACTGCAAACCTCCAGATCATCTTTGGAACACTCATCCCTCTCAAGAAGGTTAGCAAGAAAGCGTGCTGGTTTTCAGAGAAGGAGAGAAGAGACAGATGGAGAGTGGTAAAGTGAATTCACTGTGAATGCTTTTACATCATTGAAACCACTGTTTTTTTTCTTCTACTAATGGTGGAACAAGAGACTTGAAGGCTCTTCCGGTATCGTTCAGCCTGCAGTAGATAGAGAGAGCATCTTCTAATCTGATCATGTGAAATGAGAGCTTACTGTTCTCCTGTCGGCGGAGGCTCTTCTTGCCTTTGGCTCGGGGCGTGAGGTCAGAGTTGCGGATGGCTTGGTTGATAAAGAACTGCTTCTTTTTGGTGGGAGACACTCGCTTGGCGGGAGAGCTAGGCAGGGAGGTGCATTTACGCTCCTCTATCAGGCTGGGAAAACAGAGAGCAAGATGCACATTTAGCCAATGCAGTCACAGAAACCCTTAGGGTTGCTCGGATCTTATTGTTACTTTTTGATGAAGGGATGTAGTTCACTTGTTTAGTATGCCATATAAATTTTCTAAGTCAGTAACTATTTCACATTTCCTATAATGTCTAGTGTATATACAGGCACACCTGTGATCATTCAGCTGTGTTATATGCACAGGTAGGCAGGATGATACTGGGGGCATATGACATGTTTATATCATATGGGAGTCCCATGTTAACAACTTGCAAGTGTACAGGTCATAAATATGGTTATTTAGTTACATGGTTGGTCATGTGAGAATTAAAACACTGTGTGGTGACAACATAACATCACATCCATTTAAGTTCATTGACTAAAAGCTACCTTTTGTCCTGCACTTACACAACTTGACAACTATAAGACTTGAGCCAGGGGACCTGTAGGGCCGTCCTGGTTCGTAGATTGGAAGTAAGACCATGAAGTGCTTTAAAGACAAGTACATGAATATTAAATTCGATACAGAAACTGACAGACAACTACTGTGAGAGCATAAAAACAAGCAGAGAGCTGAATCAGTTGCAATTGATTTATGACTACTCGGGTTGACCAGACAGGAGAGCATTAAAATAAACTTTCCTGCTGGATGTAAAGGCGTGTATTCGTCTCCCTGTGTAGCTCAAAATGGATGCACTTTGGCTGTATTTTTAAGATGCTAAAAAGCAGATTTGGTGACAAACTTCACATGAGCCCAAGAATCAAAGCTGACACCAATGTCTTTTTTTATGCCTAAAATGCACCTTAAGAAAAAGTGTATCAATTGTTCCTGTGTCATTCAGGAGAGAGGGTCACTTTTGTACTGTGCTGCTTCTGATTTGTGTCTGCAGTAATTTTTAAATGCTTCACAGAGCAATGAAAACCATCCTGCAGCAGCAGCAGCAGCAGCAGCTTCAAATGTAGGTCAGTGGGTGTTGTGTGATGACCGCCTCTGCTGGGTTTTCTGCCAGCTTGCTCTGCTGAAATACCATTTTTAGCCTGAGCCCTGCAGGTTATGAGCAACATTACAGCAACATAATATGTCATCATCTCTGCCTGGGTTATTAAGGTTTGCCCACTAACCCATAATGTTACCCTGACATGTACTTTGAAGGCAAGTGGAGGATGTAATACGAGTTTTTACAAACATTTTAGACATATTTAGCGACTCTGACTCACTTCTGTAACTTTACCTTTACATGCCAACAAGGAAGGAGAAAACCGCTACGTAATCTGGATAAGATGTGTTGTAGGATATATCCTGGAGCAACGATTATCAGCTCATTTGTTGTTAAAAAACACCCCAGAACAGCAGTAATCGAAAACACAGCATATCCAAGTCGGCTAGTTAGCAACGAAAAGGCTAACAGAGATAAGGACTTTAATCACTCACTTAAATCTAAATATTAACGTAAGCCAAACTAGCAACAAGAAGATTATCTAGTTTTGTAAATTAGAAAGAGAGCTGGCAAGATTTCAACCAATATAACCCCGGACACAGCCCCTGACCTTAACTAAAGCTAACTAACCCTTTAAATCCTGGCAGATGCTAACTAGCCGTTTAAATCATAGCTAATGCTAACTGGCTGTAGAAATCTTGGCTAATGCTAACTAGCCGTTTAAATCCTAGCTAATGCTAACTGGCTGTTGAAATCTTGGCTAATGCTAAGTGGCTCGCTAACGTAACAGACTCGTATTTGCCACTTACATATAATCCTGTTCCTCATTGTTATTTGTCAGAACGACCATCTTATTAAAGCGAGAACAAACGGAAAGAAGAACCCGCTGCGAGGATCTTTACGGGCTGTGTTAAAAAATAAATACAGTTGTGAAGTTAGGACAGTGAGTATATGTGTTTGGCTGCTAGCCGGACAGGGAGTCCTCCCACTACAAACAAAGAGAGGAGGAAAAGTAAGAGGTCTCACTCTGTCTGCATGTAGGTACACCTGGTAGAGATTTTCAACATCTAATCTCTTCTACATATCACCTCTAATCACTTAATTTAGCACGTTTAAGAACATTTAAGAGAATAATATAATATAATATAATATAATATAATATAATATAATATAATATAATATAATATAGAGGTGGGAGTACACCAGTCAATCATCTGCCTGACACTTAGAGGCAAAAAAACATTCACACTCGCACCTTTAATTTAATTAAAGTGATGTTTCTGATGAGTCCTACATTAACTCTCTTTTTAATTCTGTTTTTTTGTCTCCACCAACTCCTGAGGAAAATATTTGTCCCTTTAGCTGCTAAATGCCCAACTGAGTTCACCAGCTGGTCTCTAACTTTGTCTGTCTGTATTTTAATGCTGAATAGGTAGTGTGCAGTCAGTTTAATAGCCTTTTTGCTCAAAATAAATAAATAAATAAATATGAAAAAATGCTAAAATGCTCTGCAGTCAGGTGATAATTACTTGTAAGTTCATCACTATGAGTAACACTATTCATATCTCATCTTTGATTCCTTGTTGATATAGAAAACATTAAAACAAATATTGATTAGCACAGTTTTAAAATGTGGTTCAGAAACAAAATGTCACAGAAATTTCTTTATTTTTATAGCCAGAGTTGATTGTGATTATAGACTTGATGATAACCTACAACAAATACTCAAATGTCCTGCTAATGATCACCACTAGGAAGCTAAAGTAAATGTTTTGTTTAATTTGGTAGCTCACACATCATGTAAATCCAACACTCAAGGTAAATATGAGCACTGCTGTAGTGTGATACTAGTCTATTTAATCTCCTGGGTGATTCATCTTGCTAATAGACAATCTATGGCACACCTTATCAAACAAAAATTCCTGTCATAATTTCAAAGTAAAGGCTCTGCCACCTCCACTGTCTTTATACTCCTGCAGCTTGGGGTGGTTTCAGATTAAGCACTGTCATAAAAGAATAACAATGACTTTTTTCCACTCCAATGAGAGTGACTGGAGTTTGTGTGCATGTTACCATAACAGCCAGTTTAATAGGCCTGCCACAAAGTCCTCTGATTGTTCTGAGCTTTTCTCACTGTTACTGGAGAGAAAAGGGAGCTGAGAAGACTTTGGCAGAAAAGAAAACTCTGTTGAGTCTGAATATACGTTTTTGTTTTTTTATTCTAAGAGGCTTTTTTGAGAGATGTTTGGACGATACCAGAGAAGATTCACCGAGGTGTTTTTATCCAAATTCAGTGATGGGGAAAGAGAAGAAAACAGTAAAACTAGAAAAACATGAGGCAGACATAAGTCCGATCATCGTGGGTGAAGTGAAAAAATCAATTCCCAGGATGAGAATCGTGAAGTCAAAGGAGAAGATTAAAGTTACCACGTCAAACAGCAGATCCACCACAGACAAGGGTAAAACCACATGTGAGACATCAGGGAACGTAATGAGGCTTTGTGTCAACTTGATGCCTGTTTTAGCCTCAGCCAAGGAGCCTGTGGAGGAAGAGGAGGAGAAAAAAGAAGATAACAGCTATACAAGGAAAGAGGAACCAAAAACCAGCAGGAAAAATGAACAAGCTGTCGTCAAATTAGTGCAACAAATACTCAATACAAGTGACGCAGGATTAAGTTTGAACAGAGCCACTGATACCAAACAATCACTAAGTCCTCTGTTTGTGCTGCCGCCTATAACTCAACCTAAACCAGCTCCTGAGTGTTGTGACCATCAGAGGACCAAGAAGATCCTCTCACCTCTACCTCCTGTCAGTTCATCTGAGAAAACAACAACAACAACAACAACCATCTCTCCAAACTTTACAGCTAAAGGCAGTGGAGACGATGCATCAGTTACAGACAGCAGGCCCTGGATAGATAATCCTCTATTCTCTAACAGTGTGAGTTCAACCACTGAAACTTGTTCATTTTAAACGTCCTGAGATGGAGAGAGAGAGCTGAATGTTTTTGCTCACACAGTAGTAGTAGTAGTACATTTTCAGCTGCATTGGGGAAAGTGTTTGTCAGTCTTTATCTGCAATGTAGAAAAACTTTACAGACAGGTCTGTCAGTGCTGTGGTGAAGGGGAAAGTCACAATTTAACACAAGAGACATTTTGAAAGCCAGAAATTGCAGCACATTTCTGAGCAATGATTGACTCACTGCATGTTGTGGTCAAACAGTACAAAATGTTCTCGTTGCCCCTTTAATTTGTTTGGCGTATGAAAACAGATATTGCTCCATATTTGCTCCAGTTTCTTCCTACAAGAGTTTTTAAACATCTTTCTAAATCTTAAGGTGATGAAATTTAGAAAGAGTGAATATTAATAACATTGCAAAGTACATAGTTAAGCGTAACTTTAAAAATAAAATTAAATTTGTATATAAAAATATTCAGTCAAAAACACCCATTAAAATTAAAGTTTTACATTATAGAACAAGTAAAACACACAAAGCAGTTTAAACACTGGGGAGATTAAAATAGTTTTCTCTGATAATCTACATGGGTACAACATCTACATATCATTTTCCTCCTCCAACAAAACATTAGGGAATTGATTTTTTCTCAGAGTTTACTGATGAGTGTCTCCTCCATCTCGCTCTCTGCACAGAAGTCTCCTGAGTTTCGTCTTCCTGACATCTCCCTTTCCAGCCTGGACGCTCTGCTGCAGGCGGTCACACAGAAACTGGGGAGGAAGAAGAGAGGCGGTGACGAAGAGTCATGGAGAAAAGTCCAGTCGCATCACCTCCTCACGGCTGTTAGTGAACAGTGTTTGAGAGAGAAGAGGGTCAGGCAGCTGACTGACAGAGTGAATATGTACGTTTGGGTACAAGTTGTAAGAAAATATATGAATGACTTGATAGTTGTTGACAAATGCTGTACCTTAATTATCACTTTAAAAGCTGCGCACAACTAGATTCTATAAAACTAGTTATTAAATGTTTATGTACAGCTTATAGATGTTAAAAAAGAGACTGTAGTGTTACCCTTCTATCTTTTAACAGTGGAGCTGCAACAGAAACATCAGTGGGTGGACACAGTGTGAACAGACAGAGGAGCCTTCCTCCACTTTTTTCTGCACCTAAACCCACACTCATCCTCTCCATGACGAAGAAAAACCTCCTGACGTCCACCACAACGCTGCAATGACTCATCAAAAAAACACAGCAGGCTGGACTCACATACACAAACAGCACAGTGTTTTAAAAACTGATACAGGAAACAATATATTTTTATTTTCCCTCATGACAAAACATTCACAACAGACACATACCCGTTGTTTTTCCTACAGTAGTATATGTTCAGTATATAATATACATCTTATAGTAGATGCTCAGATAAATTAATGTTCAAGTAGAGCTCTTCAAGCTTAATACCCTCAAAGTACATTTGGTAAAACAGACTTTCATTCCAAAATGAGACAAACATCATTTAAATCCAGCTTAGGTTTTGCATAATTCCAGCCTTTTCAATACATTTAACTTTTTTTTAAAAAACATATAACAGTTTGCATTTTGGGATGAAAAACCCCTCTGATAATGTTTGTCTCATGCCTATAACTGTAGTTACTATTGTAACAATCCTCTAAATATGTAACAGCGCATTACAGTGCAGTAACAACCTGCTTTAAACATTCAGTCAGCCATATCATTTTAGATAGAAAATAAATAAATAAATAAAGGGTTTATTATAAGAAACTGAATGAATGGATGAATTAATTAAAAAATAACCAAAGGCATTGTTGTTGCGTCTGGTGTTTACAGCTCTGTTAACTCTGTGATTGTTTGATCTCGATTGATTTTTTATTTTTTATTTTGACTGGATTTGGATTTTCAATAATTTTATAGTTTGGAAATATTTTGATAAAATGAGTTTTGGATGTCTGATTCCTCTCCATGTGATATACGAAAAGAAGAAAAAAGGAAACATTACTTCATTATTAACCAACCACACAAAACAGCAGTAAATACCAGATAGAAATACAGAGAAAGCTTTTTTTCTCCTGACCATAATTATACTACCCTTCATTTGGACAGTGACACTGTTATCAATGACAAATCACATAAAATAAAAAGAAAAGAAAATTAAAAATTTTGGTAGAAATTGGAAAAAAAATCTTGATTTACAAAACAATAATATTTTTAAGGTTCATTGTATGTTGTTCAGAAAGCGTTTACAACCATGTAAATGCTTCCTGGCATATAAAATCATCTTAATAATTAAATGAAACATATTTGTTTCCAGCTACTATTTGAGTGTCTGCAGCATTTTCTTTAAAGTGCTTTCTGTAACATAAGGATGAGATTGTGAGAGGTCTAATAATCGAGCCCTGAGGAACGCCACCCATTGTTTTTACACTGAGCCTTGAATAATACTCTTTCAGGAAAAATAAACTAGAACTTTGGACTAATGAGAAGACACAGTGTTGGATTTATGAACCCAAATAAAGGGTATAAAGCTACAGATATGTTAATGGGTGAACAAGGCACCAAAGCCATTATTAGGAAACAACAACTTTTGGTTCTTTCTTCAGAGGAGGCCAAGGGGGTAAATTTAGCTGAACAGAGTCAGTTTCACTGACAGGAAAACTTTCAAACTCCATCTTTTCTACTGTTCACTTCTTACTGACAGACTCCAGGTGAGCCCAGGTGTCCTATGCTGCATATTGTTGATTGCTGCCAACACCGAGCAACATTCAAATGAACATACAAGTATTAACAGTTTTTTGTCTGTAGTTGGTCCTTTCAACCTTCGTTTTCTGCTCATGTAACTTCACAGTGTGCTGTCCTGTGTGTTGCTGCCGACTATAAAAAGTGCAGAGGGACTTTTACTGGAGCTCTCTCCTCTGTGTTTGGACCTACTGGATTTACTGGATTCTCCCTGAACTCCACCGCTGCTGCTGTCTGATCCGCTGCTGCCCCTCCGGCTCGTCCGAGGCGTCTCCTGGTCCTTCTCCTCTGACTGAGGTAATCTGGTCATTGCCGTACTGCTGCTTTTTTCTCCGTTAGCTTTGCCTTCTTTAGATTTGCCCTTGTTGGATTTAGCCTTTTTTGATTTGCCCTCTTTGGGTTTGCTGTCGGGTGATTTTGCATGCTGCTGTGGAGCCTTGCTTTGCTGGGGGGGTGTGACTGGTGGGTGTCGTTGCATGGCGGGAGGGTTAATCCTGGTGGGCTGTACTGACCCGTTGCTGACGACCACGCCTGTGAGGCAGTCATCATCAGTCTGCTCTTTGGCAAAGTTGACAAACACCTACAAAACATGAACCAGCTTTAGTGTTACAACTGAATTATTGTTGTTAACACATCTTAACATGCTGATATTTACGTATTTAGTAGCTGTGTAGTAGCTTTTTTAGATTTTTCAAACTGTCTGGTTACAAACTAAAACTTTTACATTCTTTGAGTTGACACTAGCTTTCCTTCCTGTTACCCCATTACAGCAGAAACAAATAAATACAAACAAATAATTCTCAAACACTGAAAGAAAACACTGTTTCCGCTATTAAAATGTGGCTGGATGGCTGATGAAAAGAAAGAAAGTTACAGTAACAAACATTTGAAAACAAATCTATCTTATGAGACTAGTGAGCAGATCAGACATCTCTTTTGATTCTTTTTAGTGATTGTAAAGTCTTAGTAGTTGTTAATTTACCAATACTTGTTACTCACACACTACCTCAGTAAAGAGCTTTATTTACAGAAGATCCTGGCTCAGAACCACTGCACCACTTTTCTAAAGAAATATTGATTGGATAGCTGGAGAGGATCGAATGCATCACCGTCCTCACCTGGTCCAGGGTGGTCTGTGAAACAGAGAAGTCGATGATGCCCAGCTCCTCATGATTGTTGGCCAACGCGTCGAAGACACGAGCCAGGCAGCAGGAGTGTGAGGGCAGCTGGTACTGCAGCACATTCTGGTGACGCTCCTTCAGCTCGATGCTGGGAAAAGCATTCGTCATGTAGCTGCTGATGGGACAGGAGTCCGGGTTAGTGTCCGCCAGACGCAGGATGATGGTGTAGCCGTCGCCAAACCTGAAAGATGAAGAGAAACAATATTCAGCATTTTAAATGTAATGTTTCATCAATATAGATTAATGGGATAAAGTCAGTGCAGCTCTAAAAACATGAACAACACATAAAATACATAAAAAAGTTAATATTACAGTGTGTACAAGTTTATACCCCAGATCCACATATACACAAGAGACTTCTATTATCAAACATACATCACAGCTGCTTCGTGAAACCCATTATTACCATTATTACCTGCTTTGGTGCTTGTTCACCATTAACATATCTGTAGCTTTATACCTTTATTTGGTTCATAAATCCAACACTGTGTCTTCTCATTAGTCCAATTATTAAATTAGAGGGGAGTGGTCCTACATTTTTTTCTCTATGCACTGTAGAATAATATATCCAGTCTACTGCGAGGAGATTGCACCAGTTTGGTTTTTGGTTTTCTGTTTTTAATTAAAAACGCAACAGCTTAAAATATCCTTGCAGAGATTTTCTTTCTTTTAGCTGTTTTACAATTTCTTTGACAGCTAAGTCTAAGTCACTGCAGACGACTTAAAAGAACCAACAACTAGCATCAAGAAAAAGAGAGAATCAACTGTCAGACTCAAATAGCAGCATAGAGATTATATTTAGTTAAACATGAGAAATGTATGGATCATTTTACAGAAAAAGGCAAGATCTAAAAAATCCACACACACAGTACACAACATGTAATTTTATATTGTGATATTGATGTACATGTATACTGCTGTAATATATTTTTGGGAAAATCGAAGAAGAAAACATCTGAAATTAATAGTCTATTAAATACCAGTTAAATCAACGTACTTCATCACACTGATGCAACAATCGTATGTCAGGACGTGAGACTTTTTGATTTTAATACAAAACAACACAAATCTCTGTAACGTTAACCCACTGACTGATAAACTGTGTTTGCAGTTTGACTTGTTGTGTTGAACTTAGAGAGAATAACGTGCTTACCTGTTCTTCAGGTGTTGCACAGATCCCAGACACTGGAACCTGCCATTGACCATGATGGCCATCCTGGTGCAGAGAGCCTCACACTCCTCCATACTGACCATACAGACACAGGAATAAACTCGTTAGCATTTACACACTGAGTCAACCTTCAGCTGTGAAGCAGAGAAGAGTTTACCGTCTGTGTCATGTTCCCAATAACCACTGGTTTTATTTCAAACAGTATGCACATAATAATCTAATCTACATCTCCTCCTACCTGTGGGAGGTGAGAACTACAGCTCTTCCCTCTTTGGTGACACTGAGGATGCAGTTCCACAAAAATCTTTTGGCTTTTGGATCCATACCAGTGGTGGGCTCATCCTGATTTTTTAAAAATAACAAAGACATTCCTGTGTGTCTCTTTTTATTCATCGGATGAAAATGTCACAACAGGAGACAATATCAATACCAAAATAAGGTGATATGTTGTTGTGTTGGCTGTTTCCTACAGTGGAGTAAATTGTTTCACTGGTTGAAGTGTTATTGAAGTGTTATTGATTTCTAAAAGGTTCATCCAGATGTTGCTCTCCAGCTGTTTTGTGAGCTAATTTGATCCTCACCAGGAATATAACAGGCGGCGCCCCGATGAGAGAGATAGCAGTGGAGAGTTTCCTCTTGTTGCCCCCGCTGTAGCCTCCGGCCTCCCGCTCAGCGTACTGTGTCAGGCCCAGTTTCTTCACCCCCCACTGCGCCACCTACAGGACAACAGAGAAGCCATGTCACTGTGACATCCTGCTGCTAAAACAAGGGTGTGTCAAACATGTTTGCAGTTCTTATCACCAAGCAGGAGATATTGTTAGTGTCAGAGATTCCCCATGTGTGTTACATCTATACAGATCAGATGGAAGGATATGTATTTGCATGTCTTCACCATATCTTGTGCATTAATTTTAGTTTTGGTGTGACCTGTTCCTTTACGTTACCTTGGCGACAGAGTCTTCTTGAACCCCCCGCAGACGGGCGTACAGCTCCAGGTGTTCCCGACCTGTCAGCAGGTCGCTGATGGCGTCAAACTGTGGACAGTAACCCATCAGCTGGTGGACTCGCTCCATCTCTGTCAGCACACTGAGAACCACACAAACACACAGTTCAATACTTCTGCTAATACTGCAGATATTAATACAAGAACGACAGAATGACTTCCACTGCAATATACTGGTGCTACTACTACTGATACTCATAACCCTTCTACTTGTGCTGCAGCTATGTTTATTAATGATACTACAGTCTCAAATACTAATACTACAGTGCGAATAGTGGTCTATTGCTAGTACTACAACACTTACTGTCACTACTAGGACTTCTGATTTTACTACTAGTACTACTACTTCTCTACTGCTGCATCTACAAATACTACAGGTATTATTAAACTACTTCCTGATCTAGTACTACTTCTATTACTGCTACTGCCTCTGTCATTACTGTATATGCCATTACTCCTACTACATCTACTGTATAATTACAACTGCTGCAACAAATACTACTTCTACAACTGGTATCACTTCCACTACTAATTTCCTCCTACTAGTACTACTATGACAATAACTACTGCTCTTGTAGTAGTTGTTTATTTAAATAACAAGTCACTGAAGTTCATATGAACAATCAGTCCTGTTATAATATTTATAAGCAGTTCTTGAGTATTCCCCTCTTCTCTAATGTGCACAGTATTTGGTAGAGACCATTAGTACCTGTAGTGGTTCAGGAAAGCCTCTCCATATGTGATGGGAGTGTCTCCAGTCAGCATGCGAAATGTAGAGGTCTTTCCTGCTCCGTTCACTCCCAGCAGGCCGAAACACTGGCAGACAGACACAACAACATAAAGCTACAATATTTGCAGAGCTGCTTATTTTTATTGTCTGTTTGATGCAGTGGTTTCTTGTCTAGTAACAAGCTTACTAGATCTATATACCATCATCCAGATGTTACTTTGACATGTACCACCCACCGAAACACTGTTGCAGACCACTGTGCTCTAATATTTTCTAGGCCTTATAGTCACCTTAGACCTCCACAGTGTTTTACAATGGTCTACTGCTTAGCCCACACTATGACCAGTGGACATCTGGAGACTTATTTAGGTAAAGCTGGAGATATATACACCCTGTTAAACCCAACATCTGCAGAGCTCTGGTGTAGCATTATTCTGGCACACTTGCCACTGTATTGTTCAAACTTTTTTCTCCAGCTGGTGATTGCCTTTCCTCCAGCTCACGATATTTTCCTTCACAGTGACAGCAGGCTCAGCAGGAGCATCAGTATTTTTAGAAACAGCAGCACTACTTGTAGAAGTGTTAATAGCAGTCACAGTAATAGAAGCAGCATGAGAAGCGACAGCTGTAGCAAATTTGATACCAATAGTAGCAGCAGTTGTAGTTTCATCAGCTACAGTTATAAAAAAAAACCACAGGCCGTGTTATTCTCTGGTGCATTTGACATTTATATCTCTCACCTCACCACGTGGGATCCCCAGGCAGAGACGATCCACCGCTGGCTTCCTGCCTGCTTTATAAATCTGAAAAACACAAAGAACAATGCTGCAATGAGAACAATGAGGCCTTTATAACATCAGCAGTGCAGGATCAGTAGTGGAGAAGGACTGTGCTCTTCACTGTACTGTAAGTGCCTGCTTCTAACGAATGAAAACACTCAATGATATTACTTTTTCAAAGAGGAAATGACACACAAAGGCAGTTTGCAGTTTTATGAAAAATGCAGAAACTTTCTTGTTATAAATGCTACTAAAATAAGTAGAACAGATGGTTTGCAAGTGGCCACTGAGTGTACACAGTTTTAGTTCTAATATTTTTAAGCTTGTATGCTGGTTATACCTTGCTCAGGTCTATCATGGTGAGGATGTCTGACTGGGCTTTGCCACTTTTGACCCTCTCTCTCTCCCTGGCAACGTCCTCGTCCTCTGGACCGAGAGAAGGGATCTCAGGCTCAGCCCACCATGGCCTGAACAGAGAAATACAAGAACAGGGAATGATTCATTTATTTTTTCTTTACTACTGTATAAGAGTCTGGGTTATGTTTCTGCAGAGAATACTTTCACTGCTTTCATACCTCTCTTTTAAAACAGAAAGCTCTATCTGCATTTTATTAATATATTTGTTTCCCATTTAACTTCTAAAGGCAATATCACTATAATCAAGATTTTGTTTTAAATTCTTATTCGTTATTTTTTTTTCTGGCACATATACACCATGACTTATGGAAAGTGCAAGACTCTTCATGATCTGACAGTGATCAGCAGAAGTCCCCATAGAGACAGGAGTAGTATTAATCATACCTGAAGTGAATGAAAAACTTGTACTGCAGCAGTATGGTGAAGATGAAGAAGACAACGCCCTCAGCTGCCATCGCAAACAAGTTCTTCCCAACAAAATCCCACTGGAGAGGATCCAGAGTCTGTTTGGTGCCTGAAGAGGGAAGAAACACAAAGATTTCCCAGGAAAAACTTAATATTATCTTTAGTCCTGAGTGTTTGAAAACATGAGGAAAAGTGTATAAGTGTATAATAATTTTCTGTGGGATGGTGATGAAAATAGTGCACATAGGACGTTCTAACAGTACAATATACAGTTGTAGAGTACAGGGCAACATTACGTACCAAGCAAACAAAAGATATCGAAAAGATATAGAGTTTACCTGGTAGATGTATATATATATATACACACACATATATATATATATATATATATAGGTACATATTTACAGAGCAGGAATAAAACCCTCCTCGCCAGCTTCATACCCAGTCTCTGAAAGGCGTCAGCCATGGCCTGATTTTTGGCCATGTCAATGAGTCCTCGTCCCAGACAGAAATGAGGGAAGATGAGGAAGACCTTCTTCAGGATCCGGTTCACCTCGTTCAGATGCTGGAAAGAAAGGTGGAATAGTTTGTTCGCTTTCCTACCCCACTTTACTTCTGCTGACGCCATTTTAAAACTTTGCCAGTTCATTTGTAAAATTTAAGATTGAACTGACGAAGACAGTGTAGCAGGCCACACACACCTTTATATCCTTTTTTCTTATTATAATGATGAAGCCAAGAGAATAAAAGTCTTTAACTTATTAGCTCATGTTACAGTACATCCCCTCTTTGTTCAGACCGGTGCAGGTTCTGTACCTCGTCTACAAACAGCTCCAGGACGAAGGTGGCGATGCTGCCGTTTATTCCAATGAAGAGGTTGATAGAAGTCAGAACCACATAAGCTGTGCTTGGGACGGTGAACACAAAGGACGCTGGGTACATGAGAGGGGTTATCGACCACCTAAAAAGGATCATTAGTGAGTACAGAAAGATACATTACTTTACCATGATCCAAGTGGAACAAAAGAGACTTTGTCTACAGAGACACAAAAAATGAGATAAGAACGTATCAGTAAATTAAAGTAATACGGAAGTCATTTAAACATTTATTACTGGCTTGAAGTTTTATTTAATTTTGTAATAGAAATCATACTATGTCTGACGAGATAATTTAAAGATTACTACTGTTTTCCTTTGTAGTTATGTACAAGGGAAGACAACTCAAGATTGAAGTTTGTGACGTCTTGAGCAGGAAGTTCCCAGGCTCTGACATTAATCCTAGTCAAATGCGACATGCTGGTAAAAATTACGAGTGAATGAATGAGACAATTAGATTAAAATATATATTGGGGCATGGAGATCTAAAGAAAACATTTGAAAAGACATGAGCCACTCTGATTATGCAGTCTGGTCAGATTTTATGGTGGCTGATTTAAACACAGACTGAGGTGGAGTCTGTTTAAACGTACCCATAGAGGAGGAGCAGCATGACGAGAGCAGGCAGGTTTGTCTCTGAAACGTACGACTGCTGCTGGAAACTGATGAAGATCAGCACCACCATTGTGGCTGGGACGGTGTAGTTCAACTGAAAAAAAAAAAGTTATTAACAAGAGGAAGTGTTTCTTATAATAATAATCTTAGAATCTATACAAATAAATCTTATAATAATGGTTCATCTAAGCCAGCGTAACCGCAGAATGACCCCAACTGCAGGTGGAAACTGAGAGATGTGTGTGTGCACTCTGCAAAACCCAAGGACACCCATGAAGGTCTAGCTGTCAAAGTGATGTACTGAGAAAAAAGGACAAGGAGCCTTTTCTTTGACACACAGGAGGTTTATAAGAGAGATTATTTGCTATTTGAATTCACTGTCTTGTTCATCAACCAGTCTTGGTTTGCTGTATAATTCTGCACTCTACATCTGTTTGATTGCACCAGTCTCTCCCTGTCTCCGTGTAGTGCTTCATTTTGCCATGAGTGATTAGAAATAAAACACTATATTAAGTTATAGTGTTGCTGGGATTCTGGAGGTCTACTCCTTTATCTGAGGAATTTTCTGTGACAACAATCCAGCAAAAATCGAACCAGGTCCAACTTTTCTGCTGGACAGAGCTCAGCTCAATCTTAGCTTTTGTACAATATCCTTATGACTTGCAATAAAATGTCTGATTCATAATAGACAACCAACTCAGTCTGACATGTGACAGTAAATTATTACTTGGAATTCAAATGTGATTATATGAAAGTACATCACATTTCCAGAGAAGTAAGCAACTCATAATCTGCAGCTCTTATCAACCCCAACTGGCAAACCGTAGGCATTACAGCATCACTGACAGATTTAATCTTTTCCAATATAAGCGTGAGTGTGTTGACTCTCTTGAGTACTGACCATGTCCCAGGTGAAGTTGGCGAGCCAGTAGAGGATTGGTTTGACCCCGCTGACAAACTGAAGGTGTTTGGCTTTACTGACTCGCTCCTCGATCAGAAATAGGACGAAGCTGGCCGGCACGAAGGACATGGCAAAGATCACGCAGATGGAAACGAGAACATCAACTGATGTGGTCATCCTGTAAAAAGTGACACAGACTCAGGTAAGCCCACACAAAACATACACACTGCTCAAGGTTTGTTCTGTAAAATCTGTCTGAGGTCTATCAAAATTCTTCTCTACCTTTTCAAAACCTTTTCTACCTCTACTGCTATCAAGTCTTATTCAATCTTCCTGAAGGTTAATGCATGAGTTTTTTGAATATTTCAGTCCATTTACTACATATTACTACTGACAATGTTTCAAAGCAGACACTTAAAACGTCTGTCAGATAGATAATCAGTCAGGATTCTTGCGTCCTGACTGTGCTGAGTCACTTCTTTACAGTCAGTCAGAGGGATAAAATATCTACCAACATCATCCCAAAAGTCCCACAGTGAAGAACTCACATGGCCATTTCTGGTGAGTTGTTCCTTGGTGAGGTTGAGTGGGTGGTTGTAGACAGTGATCCCGTGTTTCCTCCTCTCTGGACCTGGTGGTAGGCTCGCTCGCAGCAGACCATTGTTCATCACGTTAACAAATGACACCATGGCGTGCCAGCCTTTGTTATTGTACCACACCTGAGAGAAAGACTTTACACTTAAAAAACTTGTAATCTGTGTTTTATCTGGGTTACAGTATCAGGCAACAGGCAATGAAGAGAGAGTTTAAAAACACAGACACAGATTTACCTTGACATTGTTTTGACTGTTTAGTCCTCCAAGAAAATCTGGCAGTCGGTTAAGAAGGTGATTCAGTGAACTGTTCTGTGATGGGCCGACATACATAACAAAACATTAATAACATTCAGGAATTCAGCAGGATGGGTTAAACAAGCCTGAGAGCTGACTCCTCGCTGTACCTGTGGAACTCTGTAACGAGTCCTGATTGCCATGATCGAGTCTTGGACGTGATGGTCCCGAGATAAAGTCTGAGTGGCGCTGCCCCCGAGGGAGAAGCCTCCATATCTATAACACACAAATTAAACTTAAATAACTTTTGTACTAAGAGTGACAGATTGTTTCTTTTCACACATTCAGAAGAGCAACTCTACGGCTACTGGTACAACAAACATTTTGCTCCCAAAATGGTGTTTTATTCCAGCAGTTTACCTGAATTCATTCACCCACTTCTTGGTTTTCAGGCTGTAATTGGCACAGAGGAAGAAAGAATGAATCTATGAGAAACATTACTAAAGGGAACATGAGCAGTGTAAGACAGGGCTAGAAATCTCTATGTTAACATCAGTGGGCTCACAACAGCTATCTGCAATTTTAATATTCAACATATGACAGCATCAGCAGTCTGCTTTCAGTAAGGAGTAATGGTAAGGATACTGCATTTCATCTACCCAAGAAATTATTTAGCTATTCAAAATAAAATATATTATATAGTATGTAGACTATAATAAGTATTTTATGGTATTTACAGAGAAATAAAAGCAGTTATGTTTCTGAGGCATGTTCATTAGGCATCTCCTTATCAATCTTGTTGTATTAAAAAAAAAAAAAATCTAAGTACCTTTTCTTGAGGATCTGGGAATAGGTTTTCACCAAGTAATCAGAAATGTTATAACTTGTCAGATTTTGGAGGATGTCTCCAGTCAGCCTCTTAATCTGAAAAACAACAAATTAAAACATCTCAACTGAAAGTAGTACAGACACACTCCTGCACTAAGCAAACATGAGGGTAATTTCATATCATAGCATGTGAAAGTGTTAATGCAAAAGTCAGATCACTCAACACTGCACATTCTGTCCTGATCTGACACCACACCGACCTGCGGAGGTGGCAGTCCACCAGCACCCTGTGGGCAGTCGGGGAGCATCCGGCGGACGTCCTCTGTGCTACACTGACATTCAGGAGATGGTCTGTCTCTGCTCCAGTTGCCTCTGCTGAACATCTGCCAGGTGGAGTAGGAAACCTGTGGCCGCATGAGAAGGCCACCCCGCTCACCTTCACACTGAGGGTTCCTGCAAGGAGAACAGGGAGTGAACATAGTGTTTTTTATTTATTCAAACATGGGAAGGTTGTACAGTTTATGTATAATGACTGAATGCCAGTCAGAAGATAATAAATTACTGAATACCCCCAATAAAAATACTACTCTTTGTGAAGATCCCAGGAAGAAGTGAATAATTATTACTTCTATCTTAGGCAGTAATCTCTAAAAAATAGAAGTATTATCAAATGTTTCAGAATTTTTAATCACTACAGTTGATTTTATCTCCTGTTTTAGTAGATTTATATGTATTTTTGCCACCTATCTAGTGATTTACATTATTTTCTTTGCATTACATTCAAGATTAAATGCATTAGTTAAACCTGTAATTAATAGACATGCCAATAATGCTCTGCAGCCCATGTACCTGACAATTTACTTCTTAAACTAGTAATAAATTATTTTAAATTGGTTCAAATGATTTTTAGTAATTTATCACTTGGTTCTTCATGAAGTTACATCTGTATTCAAATGTTATTTTTTAACCTATTGTTTATGTGATGTATGACATAATGTCTCATGTTGATTGTCATACAAACTGAAGCCAAGTTTCTACTTGTTATTTTTTATTTTCTGTTGTCTCTGTTGGTGTCCCTCTAACTTTATTAACGTTTCAACTGATTCCACTGAGACGAATTCTTGTGTTTACAAACTGTCTTACGTGCTGTTGTCTTCTCCATCTGTCTCCATGCACTTGGTACCAAAACCTGGCTGGTCCAGCAGAGCTTCCAGTAAGTTCTCCATGGCTGGGTTCCCAGGGGCGTCATTACTGTAAGTATTACACCAGAGGTGAGGGAGCTTGTCAGAGGAACAATAACAAGACAACAAGTGATGAAAATAACCAGTTATTTCAGAACTAAACCTTCAGTTAGTGGTTAGTTATCTCTGACAGAGTGGCAGAGTAAACCAAACTAACTCAAAAAATCTTTGCTGTACTGACTGAGGTAACAGATATTTGGGTGCAGGCTAACCTGAAGAAGGTGTACTGTTCTCCGTACATCCAGGGCTGCAGCTGCAGGGCCGGGTACTTCCCAAACGGAGGTACAATGAGGCTGAAGAGAAGGGCAACCAGGACGAACACAGCAGGCAGAACAATCTGAAACGTGACGCAGCTGTCAGATGAGTGACTTTGTAAGAGTAAATAGAGAATATATATTTCTCTAATAACAACTAATGACTAATAGATAATTCCCCGTGAAGCCAGTGAAGGGCTCTGATGACTGATTAGTCAACTAACTGTGGAGATGGTTCTTGTTTTCATCATGGAAACCATAAATCCTTCATTGATGGATAACTTTTGAATCCAGCTCTGTAACAGCTGCTGCTGGTGTTCATCATCACCTGAGCAAAGAAGCCCCTGCGGCTCCTCCGAGCGTAGAGCCAGCGTTTAACGAAAAGAGCCCTCAGCTGCTGCCACGTCAGCCACCAGCCGGTCAGGGGGATCCCACCTCGGCCATCTCCACTCAGCAGATCTGTCTCCTGAGGTTCTGTAAATGGAAAAGACACAGGGTGAGCGCTCACATTGATACATTGAGAAAATGAATACACAGACTCCTGTCATTGCCATCCACCTTTGATACGATGGAGACACTACTTCATAATTAACTAATTCACTTTTACTGAATTGTTTGGTGTGTAATGACTTAATCTGGCAGCTACTGAAACTTAAAGATCTTCATCTATCATGGGCTTAATAATTTTCCAGAGCCTTTAAAATTAAGTTCTTGAGGGAAACAATGAATACATATGAAATGTGCAATTTAAATTTAAGTTTAGAGGTACTGAAAACAAACAAAATCAGTAAAAAAAAAGCTGTATGCATATATAAATCCCTTTTATTTGTCTACTCAACAGTTAAACTGAAGATAATTGTGCTGTGCAGCTACTGTGGCTTTTCTATCCAGTGCATGACTCTCAGTGAGTGATGATCTGAGGGTACCTTGCTTACGAAGCCTTTTCCTTCCTGGCAGCAGTATGGAAACAAACGGTCACAGTTGGAGACGAAATGGCAGACTGACTGTACATGGAAACACTGTGTGGTATGTACACGAATCTACTGTGTGTGTCTGTGAGTGTTAGTGCATACCTGTCTCTGGTTCCTCAGTATGCTGACTCTCTGCTCTCTGTCCTGCTGATGGCTGCTGGTTGAGGGGAGATTCAGCCTGCAGCTCAGATTCAGCATCCACGCCAGTTTCCTCTGCTACTCGCAGAAAGATCTGGAAGTGAACAGGACAGATGTGATAAAAGATTAAATTCTGCTTTATTAACACAACACTGTGCTCTTTCAAGAGGTCTCCTGTGTGAAAAGAGCAAGTCATTTCCTGTAGATGGAGAATTTGTGACAACAGGGTGAATCTGCAAGGTCTCATTTAAACATGAACATTTTCGCAGCCCTAAAATGAATGACTAGTCAATGAAAACTCTCATATAATTCAGTTTAACCAGTACTGTATTTCTTGCTAGGTTTGGAAACAGAAGATTTTCCTTTTTATTTATGAAAGAGCAGCCAGCAGATGGCAGTAAAGGATCAGATCAGATAGCTTTCACACTGAGGTCAGAGGAGCAGAGTGAGTGGCTAATGAGAAAAGTTATCAGGCTCTGTAAGTCTGCTATCAGTGCTAATCTGATGCCAGCGTTAAGGCTATTAAGACCATGGCTGCTCCACAAATATCCAGCCCTCCTGATGAGACCTGGCTGAGATGCTGTAGATCACACAGGTGAGACGCTACTGAGTCTGTCATGCACACACACACACACACACACACACACACACACACACACACACACACACACACACACACACACACACCACACACACAGAAAACCAGGCAAGGTTGGTGGGAAAGTGTTCTCAGGGCCACATACACTCACACTTATTGGAAATACTTTACAGAAACCTGTTGTTTTTATCAGATACAAACAAATTCAAACATTAAATTGGCTATGTTTAATCCAGAATCCTTTTCAGTTTGACAACTGCTTTCAGTTAAAACTTAAAGTCCGACTCCTCTCTTCAATCTTTATTGGAAGATTGAAGCTTAACGCTGCTGCAAGCTAGCTACAGCTACAGCTGCAGCAACATCCACAATAAATCCTTAAGACCTTTATTTTATACAAATATACGTCATATGCATGACTGAAATTCACTTTTTTCCCCCCTGAAAGCTTATGTTTCTTTTTTGTTGACCAGTGTGTAAAAAAATAGGTTTTGGCTCCTTTGCTAAAGGTTTAGAAGGTTAGTAGAAAAACTGACTTATTTACTTATTAAATATAAATGTTTACCTCCTCCAGCGTGCTGTCTGATAGGCCGTAGCTGCTGATGCCCAGTTCAGGCAGCCTCTGATCCACTTCAGACAGAAAGACGGCCAGGCTGCTGTCCTTAGCGGCTACCTGCGGCAGGTTGATCACCGCTTCGCGCCCTGAGTCCTCCACCAGCCTTGCACCAGGGATGTGGTGCTGTGCCAGGGAGAGCAACGCCGCCAGGTCTGCCATGAGAGATGATGATGAGAGATATGTAACTTGAGTCTTTCTTATGACCCACTTGGTATTTAAACATTAACACTAAACTGGTGCTTGTAGAAACTGCACTTTACCAATATTGAACAACCTCAGTTCAGTGTCTACAACAGCTGTTAAACACTCACATGAGCTGCTCTCCTCACTTCCCAGCCCGGTGTCCTCACTCATGGATGACTCACTGTCCTGAAACAGAGTTGACAACATTTACAGAGGAGAACACAGGGATGAACATGATGGAGAGAACCAAAGCGCCAGGAGCTAATTGTCCACCAAGGAGGATGAATTTTGATGTACATGCAAGTTTATGTATAATTTTTTACACTGTTGTTATCAATTTTCCAAAGATCAAAACTCAGCTCTTGCTTTTCTACCATAAACTTTTCAGAAAAGATGGCTGGTTTAAACATTTGGTGTTTTGGGCAATTGATGTAAAGACTATGAGCAGTGGTGAGACCTTGAGAGGAGGCAGCTTATTGGTGCTGATGCTGGTGCTGGTGCAGATACTGGTACTGCTGGGTGTGCTGGTGTCCAGCCCCTCCCTCTTCACCACAGTGAGGTAATAACCAGATCCCAGCTTGGATTTCAGGAAGAGTGGTGAGCCGCAGCAGCAGAGCTTCCCCTGGGAGATGATGGCAATCCGGTCACCTAACAGCTCTGCCTCGTCCATGTAGTGAGTGGACAAGATGATAGTCCGATCTGGTGGAGAAAACAACAGAGAAATATACTCCAGCAGTTTAAAATGTGGCATCCTGTTCACCCCTCACTCACAAGAAAACATAATAATTTATCTCTGAGTACATATTTGTATATATTTGATGCAGTTAATCATCTTGAAACCTACAAAAAATACAGTACATCAAGGCTTCTTATTCTAACCCCCCTGCAAACTGAAACTGTCCATAGACCCGCACCTTTGCGGTATTTGAGCAGCAGATCCCAGATCCCTCTGCGGGAGTAAGGATCAACTCCAGCTGTAGGCTCATCCAGAACAACCACCTTAGATCCTCCAACAAATGCGATAGCCACAGACAGCTTCCTCTGCATGCCACCTGACAGAAACACACACAGAGAGTTTCAACTTTGGAACTGCAACAAAAATATTTATCAGGAAAACACTAATGGAAGCCCTTTATGTTAATATAGTTAAACTAGTTTACCAGAGAGGTTTTTGGTCTGTTCATGTCGTTTGTGAAGCAGACCGACATCGTCCAGCAGAGTGTCCAGCTCTGCTTTCACCTCCTCTTCAGACAAACCCTTCAGACACCCATAAAACCACACATGCTCCTCCACTGTCAGTCTGAGACAGATAGGGACAGGCTCAGAACAAATATGAAAATCAACTATTCTTTTGAATAAATCTGGCTATGAAACTCAGACTTTTTAATCACTTCAAAATAATGTGTGTCATTTGAACTTTACATGTCAAACAGGACATTGTGTTGCGGACAAACTCCCAGCGTCCTTCGGATGATGTCCATGTCGTGGCGAATGTCCATCCCCTTGATGTACACAGTCCCAGAGGTGGGTGGGAACAGGCCCGTCAGGACAGATCTGACCAAAAAAGTCATATACATTCTTTGTTCTGGTGAAACTTCCACATTACATTAGATCACAATCCCACATATAACACAGACTTAATAAAAATGACAACAAATTAAGTAACAAAAATCTTACTTTTGTAAAAATAAAAAGGATAATAAAAAAAGGCATCAGTGCTGACAGTCCTCAGCTGTACTCACATGGTGGTGGTCTTGCCGGCTCCATTGTGGCCGAGGAAGGAGGTGATCTGCCCCTCGTAGAACTTCAGGTTGAGGTGGTTGACGGCCAGTTTGGCTCCCTTCTTGTAGATTTTCACCAGGTTTCTGATGCTCACGCCCAGGATCAGGTTACTGGGTTCTGACTCAATTTGATCTGATGACAGACACATAATTTACACACTTAGAGGAGACAATATAAAATCATACTGAGAACAGAACAAACAAACAAATTTCCAAAATGAAAGGGAATATGGGTGTCAGGAATCAGACACATCAACAACGTGAAGTCTGGACCAACGTTCATCCTCAGTTTCAGTCTTCATCTGTTCTTAAACATTGTAGTTAACAGGCTTTTTGTCTCAGCTCATTAACTTGATTGTAGTTAATGGGTTTAAGATTACGAAACTACCAGAGTCTTTTAACTGGCATCAAAAACAGAGGAGAAGACGGTAGATAGCCTCCAACCTGCCACCACAATCTGTGGCAGGTATGTGTGACTTCTGTTTACAAACTGATGACTGCCTTTAAATAAATGTCTCCATTATGAATCATACAATGAAAGAAAAGTAGATAAACTAAGAGAAAGAGGTGCTGGTGTGCAGAAGCTCCTGGAATCTCGTACCTTCATCCTGCTCTGTAGGTGCCGGGGGGATCGGCATGCCTGCCTCCAGGGGAACTCCACCCCAGTAGTTGAGCTGGAAGATAAAATACCAAGGCCTGGGGATCCCATATTCACCTGGTATAAAAACACACACAAGGTAAAATGTTTGTATTTTCAAAACTGGGACTAAATGAAGCACAAAGAGGCTTTTTTTCTAAGAAAGAACCAATTTAACCAGGAACTCCATTTGTTTGTAAGCTTTTTTTCCAAAGGTCTCATATCTGCTGTCACTAAAATAACATTATTCCTTTAGAGAGAGGGGAAACTGTGGTTAGCTAACCTTGACCCCTACCTTCAATTCAACCAGAAATAAAATACAAACTATATTTTTTGCACTTTTAGCCAGATAAAATTCAGGAAAGATTCTGTCTAACGAAGACCCAGTAGGGTCAAAACATTGCCTTTATCCAGTGCACTTAATGTGTGTTCCTATCTACATTAAGTTCCCGAGAAAGTGAATGCATTCGTACCAGGGAACACTGCTTCGATGTACCAGGCTGCAACAGCGTAGATGAAGGCGTCCACGTAAAGCATGGTTATAGAGATAGTGAAGCTGTAGGAGTCTCCTTCCACAGGGCTGGAGCGCAGGTTGTACCACTGGATGCCCACACCTTGCTCCTCGTATTGAGAGAAGTATTCACAGCCAAACCCAAATGCCACAGGAGAGAGAAAACTCTGAGGAAAGAGGAAGAGGAGTCATTTTTCTAGAACTGCGCATATCATCAATTGTGGGAAGAACTTCCTGATTGTAACCAGAATTCCTCTACTCACAGCAAGGACTCTGTGTGTGGTGTTGAGGTGGTCTCTCCAGGCGACACAGAGTACATAGGGCAGGTAGAGGCTAAAGTATATGAGCCCCCCACAGGCAGCGGCAAGGTTAGCTTTGGAAAAGAAGGTGCTGATGAGGAAACACTGCATGATGGTGGCGGTGGCAAACGCGAGGAGGAAGAAAAGGACAACAGAGGGGTTGCTGTATGGCAAGATGTCCCCCCACTGGAAAGAAATAAGACGAGAAGTGACTATAGGTGTGTATTCTTTTAATGTCAGCAAGAAGCAATAAAAACATCAGAGCACTTAGCTACTTTCTTACTTAGCTATTTTCTTCATTGTGTACTTATGTGTCCTTTAATATGTCTGTGTGTGAATGGTCATCTTGCCTTGAGCAGAGCAATAAGAAGAGCTGCAGAGACCAGGAAAGGAACAACACTGCTGATGAACCAGCTGAGCCATAGCGTTCCTGTTCCCAGACCCATAATCCTCATGGTCTCCTTCAGCCTTGCCTCCTTCTCGTACACCACACCTTTAATGATCATGGCAACTGAGTAGATCCAGGCCAGAGTCATGAAGAGTGGCAGGGAGCGGTTTAGCACTCGTAGGAAACTATGGAAAATCAGGGGTGAGATCAGGATAAACATCTCAATTTAGTTCCTAATGCAAAATAATGATCCTGTGGAAACTTAAAGAACCACTGGTAACAAGTCAGAGGTCCAGGTGTGAGACTGTGGATGTACTAGTCTGTTCTCAGTAGAAATGTGTGGAATGTGCATGGTTTATAAAAACATCCCTTTACAACAACATACAACTCACACATCGTCCACGTAGCAGGGGTATGGCATCTGCTGGATGTAAATGCCTGTGTTCTGTTGAACTCCAGTCAGGACTCGGCTCACAGCTCTCTCCACCAGGTCCTGGATGTATACAAAGCCGCCCCAAATGTAGCGCATGTCATTAAATGGGTCAGCTGCTGGTCCAGGATCCCAAAACCTGACAAAAAGATAAAAAACAGTGGTTTCTGTTTTTTGGAGAAAGTCAGCACCAAGAAAAACAGAATTTCCTTGTTGCTCTGTGAAAATTAAAGGCTAGTTTTTGGCTTAATATCATCAATTTTAAAATACAGAATGTATATCCAGTGCTTTAAACCAAACCAAAGCTGTATCCTCGCAATTCCAATGAAAAGATCCATTAACTAACGTGAGAGTGAAGCAGGATAAAGGCAAGACATTTCAGGTGTTTTCTAAGTACCTGTCCTTGATCTTGTTTGTCCGAGTCACATCATCGATGTCCATTCGGATCTTGTAGGTGACATGGGGTGGAAGCTCAGGAGATGAGGAGTTGGGCAGCAGGAAAACCACACCTGCCCAAAGCTGCCTGTCCTCCAGCAGCTCCAACGCTCTCTCAATCAACTGACCCTCAGTCTCCAACCCCTCCAGTTTGTTAAGAGAGAAACACTGCAGCAGAGGAAAGAAAATGGAATGAAAAACAACCCCACTAATTTGTAGTCAGAAAACAAAACAAAACAAACAGGAAAGAACCTCAGTGACTTGTGCGAGAGTGGTGATGGTGTGGCTGATGTCGTTGTAGAGATCCAGCCAGGTAGGTGGCGCTTCAGGATTTCTAGGGGCCTGTGGTGAGGGTGTGGACAGGAAACGAGCGATCCGCGAGGCCGTCCAGGATGTCTTCTCCAGACGCAGGTTGACCAGCACAGCGACCTCTGGCCGCCTCAACAAATCCTGTCATACGCATACAGATACACATTTTTAGCACTCAATATGTTACAACAGATTGATCCTCTTTGCAAGACAAGCAGTAGTTGCGGTGTCAGACCTGCAGCAGCTGAATCTCCATGCTGGTCTCCATATAGTTCTTAATACGGGGTCCCACCTCCAACCAGGCTTCATTCAGTTCCTGGAGGATTTGCAGGTCCTCAAATGTTTTGTTCAACTTAAGCAGAAACAAGTTGTAATCAGGTTAAATGGATGTATTTACCTTATAAAGCTTTTAGTTGTCTTACAACCAGTATAACAACAGAATGCACCTTCAATCCCAACATTATTAAGATTTCAGATCTTTGTCTAAGGGTGTTGCAAGTGGTATCTGATTTCTCTAACCAAGCCACCAGTAATTTTCAGAACAAGGAAATTTTAGTTTGATTAGTGTGTCAGATCCTATCCCAGTGTGAGACACACAACCTGAACATCTGCCCTTCAGCTACACTCTAAACTCTAACACACATTAAAAGTGTAACTCTTTATGAATCCCAAGAGAAGAAGAACTGCTTTTAAGTGGTGATGAGGCATATTTTGGTTATATAAAATGACAGCAGTGAAACACTTTAACAGTTCCCTTCTATGGTAAATACAGTATATATATAACAATTTTCAGACCTAGAGGATTTGAGCACTTGATATGAACCAATTTAGCAGCCAATTGTCATGGTAATGCATCTTGATGATAATCTGTTCATTGAGGACAAAAAGTAAACTTGCTGCACCTCTTTCATGACTCGTTTTACTGCAGGAGTGTCTGGCGTGTACAGCAGTTTTCCTATAAAGAGAGGTTTGATTCCTCGCCACACGATGCGAGACAGAGGGTTGGACTCCAGACCCTGGATCAAACTTTTACAAAATGGAGCTGCAAGGTGGAAAGAACAGACCATGCAGGGAATATATTATATGAACACACCTGGATACAAAAACAGTACACACACAGATTAAAGTAGTATCGAGCCATAATATATGAAAACATACTAATACCACACAAACTCTGCTCTGCAAAGCCTCTTACTGGTGTTGTTGTGACGGTCCAGGTCGGTGTCCTCAGTGCCGTTTTTGCCTAAGAAGGACTTGATGTCATTGTCTTCATACCAGTTGAGTGATGGGATGCGTTCGCCGCCAACCTCAGGGTGACCGCACATGATCCTCGAAAAAGCTCGGAAGCTCTCTCTGGGCAGCGCTGTGCGATTCTCTGGGGACAGAAGACGAAGAGCTGCGGTCATCTCTGCAAAGCTGGAGAGGGAGGAAAACTGGAGGAAGAGCAAAAGGTTTGGAGGAAGAGAAAGGAACCACATGAGCGACAACAAAATGAAAAGAAACAAGAAGGTTGAAGTATACAAATGAGACAGACACAGATGTCTGGGAATTATTAGATATATGTTCTCACATCATCCTATGAGGACAGCCAGCTCCTGGGAAACTGAGGTGACGGCCTGACTGATGACCCTGAGATCTTCAGCATTTGCCATCAGACGTTCTCTCTGACAGGGAGCGACAGATACGTTCACTGCTGGCACTTATTGTAACTCGTCAGATTCATAAGCAACTCAGTATTAATGGCAAATTGTATCTAAATTCACTGAATTGTCACTTGTATTTTTGCAAAAGGTAGCGCTCCCTGTTTGCTGATTCCTACCGTGAGGAACTTTGGTGAAGTCGAGCTGAGAGAGAAAAAGGCGCTCGGCCTCTCGCAGGACAGTCAGTGGGCAGGTCGCACAGCTGAGTCTGGAGATCATTCATGACGGCTTCTCCTCCATCCACCGTTAGAAACTGTCCTAACATGCTCACATTACACACCAAGTCCTTCAGCTGCATCTCAGCTCCAGCCACAGCAACCTGCAAGGATCAAAACTGATTATCAACATTTACTTTTAATAGTGTTACACTCACTCTTATGTGTAATTATTACCTGTGCATTTTCCATGTTTACAGATGATTTTCCTTGTATTTTTCAGGTCTTTCTTAATTTTACTGCACCCAGAGTTTTTTTATCTATTTATTTTTTAAACTGAACCTTAATTTAACTCTGTTTTATTTGTGAATATTATTTGTTGCATCTTATTTATTGTAATAAATTCCAATTATTTTTTATTTAATTGAAACTAAAATTAAACAGATTATCTCATTTTAAAAAAGACAATTTCTAAGGGTTTAGTAGGTTATTACTCTATAAATTAAATTTCTGTTATATGAGGATTTACAGCGATAGCTCACCTGAAGGTTAAGACGAGCCTTCATCAGCTGGTCCACAGTCTCAGGCGACAGGCTGCTGTTGGTCAGGAGGAAGCTGGAAAATGTCTCATTGGCTCGTAGGTAATCTTCTATTCTTTCAGCTGCAGAAGAAAAAGAAACATTAACTCCTGAATTACAAATAAAATCAACAACAGAATATATCCAAATATATTTAGAATAGATCTTTGGAAACACAAATGCTTTGCAGGTTAGCTCATGCTCTGTGGGATATGAACAATCTGTTGTTTTTCCGGTAGCACGACATCCAGTTCTTGATTTACTTTATATCCTCTTATTCAATAATTCATATCTCTGGCTGAAATGAAACAATAAACACAATGTTTGCCTTTGGTTGGTTCCAGTAATGCACTATACTTCATAACATTAAACTGCACTCAGCTCTGGAGACAGAAATAATGTGGCTGAGTTTTCCATCATGCATGACTATGACTTACAACCAGCAGGCTACCTAATTTGGCTTACCTAATTTGCTATTGTGTATTGCTTGACTGAACATCCTCCTCTCTTACATTTTGGGTTTTTAATCCTGTTATACTTGATACTTCTTTCTTTGTTTACAGTCTTGTTGTGCAGTTGTGTGAAAGTCTGTCAGTTATAAACGTGTATTTACCATAGCTATAGAAATGATAAGCTACATGACAGAGAGACTGTGCCGTCATTGATGTATTCACTGATTCAAACACTGTGGTCTTCTCGTCTCCCTGTTCTCCACCGCACGATGACCTTATTTAAACTGCACAACTTCACTCACAGAGGCCAAGGCTCTATTGGGTTTCTCCATATAAATAATTTATTCTGACTCCTGGAAAGCAATCTTAAAGATATACATTGACCTTAAAAATGCTTGTCTTGTCTGTCTTGTGTGTTTTTGCCTTACTACAATAACTGTACTCATATTCATTATGTCTAATCTAATAATGTTTAACTGTCTGACTAGCATTGTACCCTCATGGTATGTGTTAAGTGTAACTATGTCAGTATATTGGTGTATCCCTTCAGGTTAGTGCTAGAGGATATTCAAACAAGCTGTGGTACTTGGCCAGGGTCCACGTCTCTCTCCCAGCTTCCGGACACTCTCCATCAGGTCCTGAAAGCCAGAGAAGCTCCGGTTTCCACTGTAGGACAGGACAGTCTGGGCGTCCACGAAGAAACGAGACAGTCTGTAGGAGCGGAGTGACAAGAGGAGTCCTTACTGGGTGATATTTAACTGCTGCCCAGCAAGTTTTTTTAACCAGCACACACCAACTTCCCAGCTGTGAACACCACCAGGTGTCTTCAATGAGGTGGCCAGCTGTCTCCAAATGTAAAACTGGGTTCATTCAAGCATAAATTTTGTGGTTTCCTGCATGGAAAGATTGTTGTTTTACATAAGCAGCTGAAAGAAGAGTTTTTAACAGCCTGTGATCTCAGGCTTAATCAATTTTAACACAACTCAGATGAAGGGCTGAATCTCACAGTTATTTTCTTGATAAATCTATTTGGTTCATAAAATACCCATAAATTTCAAGTGTGAGGTAAATTCATCAAATATTGTGTTTAATCAACAATCCAGAGCCCAAAGAAAGAAAACCAACAAATCCTCACATTTGAGGAAATATTTGGCTAAAAAGGTTCTTCCAATTATGTTTCTGTTGAGCAACGAATCTATTGATTGACTGATCGTCTCTGCTCTACTTTATAACCACATGTTTACTGTCACAGATCTTCTAAGTTTCTAATTTCTGTATCACAGGGGCATGACTGAGCCCAGCTGCTGCCTGGAAAGTAAGTTATTATCTACAAATTTAAGGTATGCTTTAGAAAATGGGAAGCTTCTGTATGAAATACATGCAGCTTGATGCCAACAAGCTAAAACATACAAGAGCACAAGTACTGTACAGTATGGTCATTCCAATGCAATATCCTACTTTTAAAAGTTATGATATCTTGCTATGAGGCTATGAATTACTTTGTCTCGTCCATTACTCTGCAAAATAGTCTGGAAACACTGGACTAAGTCTTTAATCACAGCTTTATATACTTTAAATATGGACAAGTTTTGTCACTTCAACACTTAAAACTCAAGTGATTTTCCGGACTGACAACATCTTGTCTGGTTATCTGATGGAGATTAATGAATTAACAAGCACTGATCCTCCTGTGAAATCCGCCACTCCGCACAGATGTCCATGCTTTTTTTTTTCCGTCTACTTACATGGAGTTGTCAAAGTTGCCAACTTGTCCCGGTGTCTCCCCTGGTGTGGGGCTGGGGAAGCAGGGGTTGTTGATGTTGCAGATAATGCCCTGAATCCAGGGCAAGGTGCCTGCTGATGGCAAGGCTTTGTTTGGAAAATGACCTACAAGCAAACAAATGCAAACTGTTCAGTACAACACGATTAACCTGAATACAAAACAATAAAATACTGTGGTGCTGACCTGAAACTCAATCTGCAGGCACCGGACTGAACAATAATCCTCACATGCCGCTTTTAACTGAAGAAATGCTGTGATTTTTGTACAACTGATACTATGTTGTCATCCTGAAGTGAGCTGTATTTACATGCACTTTGTCTTTACTCCTATGTAAGAAAAGTTTTGATGCTCACAAACTACAGTTACTGAATGTTGCACCAGGTAGTACACAACAACTTTACTTGAAATACATCCAATCCACCAAAAAAAAAAAAAAAAAAAGATTATATAAAATGTAAACTTTAATGACCATATACAGGAAGATTTTCTTTTGTTTATGATTTAAGTTTTTATTTTCTGCAAAAATGAAGTTGCCATGATGTACCTTTCAGGGTTCACACAAAATGTTAGTCACGGTCGGACGGAACTGGCTTACACTGTATTGTCTTTCTATGTTGCATTAAATGATGTTAACACATCATGTTATATCACCTTACACTGATGAAGGACTTCTCAAATGAGGTCAAGAACACAGCAGGTTAGGAAAACAAATGTGCGTGCCTGACCCAAGAATCACTCTGAGTGAGTTAATCCTCTTTAACTGGTTGGCAAAGGGCCAGTTTTCAGACCTGTAAGTGTGTATGTTTGAGTGTGTGAGAAGACAGACATTACATAATATCACTCACATTGGCTCTGTTTGTAAGGAGGGTGTGAATGACGAACGGCAATGAGGATGACGAAGAGGAAGAGGGGCCACAGGAGCTCAATGATCAGCTGGATCTGCAGGAGGGGAGAATGTGGGAGTTGCTAATGGTGCGAAAATGCTCAAAAACTTTCGTTGACTGTCACCTGGTGTGTCCAACACAGTTGCTGATAACAGAGTTATTATAGTCAATTTGTGCTATGCAGCTGTAAAAATAATTTGCTAATTTAATGTCCCACCTCCGTGTCATTTTTTTTTTCCTTATAGAACTATCAATCTCTTCTTTTTCTTTCTCTGAAGTAAAAAAAAGTCACCTTGTTCCTCCTGCGATACGTGATGTTCTTCCAGAGCAGGAGGAGAAGCTGTCTAAAAAATGCCATGGCTCTCAGCAGCTTGCTACCTGGCCATGATGTGATCCTGAAAAACACAAAATGTGGTTAGAAAAAAAAGGACAAGTTCAGAAAGGCGATCTGGTTGGAGAGCTGTTGGGTTCTTGTGCCACAAGGCTGCTCTGTCCCCACTTCAATTACAGCTGAGGACATTTATCACATTTCATCGTCCTCTCTGTCGCACCATTTCCTGTCCCTCTCTAATCTCACCTATCCAAAATAAATCATAAAAAATCCCTGTCATAATTTGTCAGAATTGCCAAAATGAATGTAATGTAATGGCAACTTTGAAAAGGTTTTTTTTAACACTTTGACTTAAACACAGAGGTTCTGTAGCACTGCATGCACACCTTGGCAAACCGACACATTGACATTGTCCAGAAATCATTCACTTCAGTGGACCATAAATAAAATCTCCCAACTTCACTTTTGGTCCTCTCTGCAACGTTAGTTTGATTTTTTTCTGCTTAAAAGCAAAATTGTCAGTGTAATCATCCAGAGACCATAATAAATGTCAGTTTCTCTTGAGGTTATTATCTGCTATTCCTTCAGGCATTTTTTTCTTGTTACATTTTGAGTGTTTTAAAAATACTCTGTTCTTCACCTCTAATGGTGACGATGATTGAACTGTCATTAGCGAGGACTGTAGTGAGACGCTATACCTGACCTTTCCCCTGTAGAGCTCAGAACTGAGGCTGAGGATAGCTGAGGTTAATCTTCAGCAGAAAACATCTTCATTTTTTTCCATGTCACGCCCTTTGCTTTGACAAAAAATGTGTTGGAGAAAGTTTAACCTCCTGTGTACAGTTCAAATGGGCTGTTTTTGTGTTATTGTGAGTGAACTGGTTTTCTTTTGTGCCCGGTGCCAAATCTGCTCAAGACGGTCAATCCCCTGCTTTATCCTGAAATCCTCCTGATCCTAACAGCTTACCTGTGTCACTCTGAGACTTTAGCATTCACTTTTGCTATGTGAATGCCTTTACACTGTGGCATCTTCCTCATGTTTGTGCTGTAGTAAATAATCTGAGGATCTGGATCATGATTTGTGCCAGGTTAGAAAGAAATGGTCAGGCTCATTTCCTTTGTAAATCTACCTGAGACAGTGTGAGCTTGACGTGGAACTATTTTCGTGCATTCATATGTTTATATATTCTGTGGCTTTGCAGATGTCTGTACAGGTTTTGTAACTTCTGTTATCTTTTTTAAACTACTTTAACCATAATTTCCTTCAAGTGCTTCCCTTTTCAGAGCTTTATGAAGGCTTATAGCAGGAAATACAGCTTGTTATTACAATGTAAAATAGCTGTCAGTTGCTGTAGCAAGTTAAAGTAATTGTACATCTTTAAAAAGTGAAATGAAATGATACAAAATTAACTTACTGGTACAAACTATGTTCTTAATTTAGTTATAACATTGCACTTATGGAACAAGATGAAGACATTTCAGGACATTTCAAGTAAAAATATAACTTAATGCTATAGTTATTGCAGTTATCAATTTAATTAACTGTCTCCTGCTGCAAGACTGGTAAATAAAATACATTATCCTGAGAGGGAAGAGAGGAAAACTCCGAGCTAAACAGCGTTACATTAAGGTAGCTTCCTCGTTCTAGCATGCTACATAGTGATGCTGTTATCGGGTGAACAAGCTCATTCAAACAAAATAAATTCAAACTAATTGGCCCCAGAGACTCATAAAACTTTAGTTAATTATTACCTTTCTCTATTGTAGGTGATAAAATCTCCTTTCAGCGTTTCGGACACATCAACGGTCGGTAGCTTGTCATTGACTCTGCCACTGTTTGTGTTAGCAGGTGAAAGCCGAAGACAGTCCCGCCCACATGCAACGCTGATTGGCTAGAGTGCATTCCAGAGGGTGGAGGTCACAGAAGCCGGTAACGACTCTGATTGGTTTTGGTCTATGTTTTGGCAGAAGAAGACAGCTGATTGGCCAGGCCTTGGCAGCAGTGTCATGTACACGCTCTCACTGCCTTGGATATACATATACATAATAAGACCTGTATTCTTATTTTTATATTGTAATAAAAGGCATTATTTTATTAGCACAAACAGCACTTCATTACATGTTATACCTCCAACTAATTAAAGCAGTAGTAGCAGTAATAATTAATTACATAATACTTGCAATTATCATATTATTCTTATGCATTTTCAGTTTAATAGTTTGAGTTCATTCTCACAGGATCTTCCTAATCAAAATATACAAGAGCTGCAACTCAGCAGTACCTACGACTAAGTAATTGTTTAGTTTTCTATTCACAAACTGAAACTTATGCAGTTGACTATCTCAATAAATAACATCAAAAAGACATCTTACAGATCATTTTAATGAACATCCAAAACAGCAAATTCTTAAAAATATAAGCATCTCTCTATCAAATAAGGCAGTTATCATCAATTGTGCATGATATCTGCTTCCTGTCAGGCATGGTCAGGGAAGCATTGCATTAATGAACCAGAACAGACACTTGTTGATAAGTCTACGTATGTGAGGGACTGGAAGTACGTCACAATGAAATAAAATGACCCTCTGTGCTGATTGAGTTAAGTTTCCCCTGCAAGCACATCTACCTCAGGCACACCAGGCTGGAAGACTCACATAAGTACTGAACATCGTTCACCACCATGTAAGTTAGTGAAGTCAAAAAAATATTGTGTGTATGCATATTTGCATCTCAGCTACAGCCAGCATTGTTAAATATCTGATAAATATAAATTGCGAGCTAACGTCTATCCCTGTCACTTTAAAATATGTTTTTACAATATTCAAATGGACTTTACATCTTAAAAATATATAGCTAGACTAGTTTGTTGTATTCAGTGGCATGACAACAGCTTTTGATGTGCTGTACGATCAATTGCATAATATTTTCTGAGTTTGGCAAAAGTTCATGTAGCTTGAACACTGTGCAGTATTTTAGTCCTTGATGCAGCAGGAAGTCCTCAAAGAAACACTGGCTGCTCCTGTCCTGTTAAGAGCCGATATGTTGAGGCTGGCATCGTCTTCAAGTGAATCTACCCAGAGAGCGAAAAAAAATCATAATTTAAACAGGGTATGATCAGTTTCATATCCTCCAAAAAAGTATTTCATCCCCTCTCACCTCTCCGACTGCATTCGTCAGGGTCTGGATGATCTTTTCGTGCGACGTGGCAACGACGCTCTGCCCATTGATTTCAATGATGCGGTGCCCAACACGGATGCCTCCTCTCTCTGCTATACCGCCCCGCATCAGACTGCAGATCTGCAATACGAAAAGAGGAATTTTTTAAATTTCAAGATCAAGGGACACAATTACTGCCATTACATGCATGTACATTACAATACCTGTGGTAAAACAACACAAAATACAACAACTAACAATGTAGGTTGAGTCCAAACCCGAGTTAATAGTGACACAGTAAAAATATGAATATTGACATACAATGCCGTCCTCCACACTGAAGCCCAGCTGATACTTGGGATCTGGCCTCCTGATAATCGCCATGGTGACCGGAGGACAGTGGACGATGCTGAGCTTCACATACTTTTGGCTTTTCAGGTCCTGAGACAGAAGCAAAATGTAAACAAGAGCAACAAGTTAAGGGGATTTGTGCAAAATGACAGAAGTGTTTTTTAATATGTTGTGTGTGGCTTTGAGCCTTGTTTTTCTTCCTGACAATTTCTTGAAAGTTCCTGACTGACCATGGCTAAACAGAACAGAACCATGTTAGTAAACTGGATTTTAAATGGGGTTTTTTTTTTATTTGAAGACTTCCTCATCCATGTAATAAAACAATTATGTTTGTTTACCATTATTTTAGCACTAAATGTACCATTCATATGAGCTACATCGATACATTAAAGACTTGCAAACGAGTTGCTAGTCTTTTCTATAGCCGCCTGTAAAAACTCATACCTGGATTCATTCTCAGGCTGTTTGTACAGTCAATTGCACAACAGTGCTTTAACATTTTAACACTGTTTTAATGTTATTTTCCATGTGAATACATGATGACAAATGCTGATGGTTTCAAAACACTAAACATTACATACTTCACAGCAGAATGAACTGGAGGGCTATTATGTTGATTGCATGCTTATACTGTGCAGGTGTTGGAGATATTATGCCCACCACAGGTAAATGTTTCACAGGCTGCTCTGCCTTGGCAGGAGGAAAACCATTCAAACTCTAAACTTTAGACATGCTTGAAATCCAAAATATTGAATTTCAGCACCAAATACTTGCTACACACAACCTGGCTGTTCCTCTGAAACCTACGTCAAACTATGTGAATTCACTCTGGCTACAACAAGTGACTTATCTTCTTTATCAATAAATCTGGTGATCAATTAGTTTGTGAAACATCAAATAAACTGCAAAAAAAAAAAGCTTAAAAAAACCAAAAAATGTTTACTTGACGATGAAAAGCTGGAATCAGATTTGAGACTGTCTTACAAGTTTTGCTTGAAAATGACTAAAACAATTAATAATTGTCAGTATGGTTCACAATGATTTTTCTAATATTTTTTCTTTTTTTAAATCAACAGATACATCCCCACACTGTATGGAGACACAGCGCCATCTAGTGCGCCCCAAGGACAGTACACAATCAAGCTTTACTGAATGTTCAGTGAGACAATTTATCCAGAGCCCCTCTGAGGAATTCAGTCACTTCAACATTAAACCAAAACAACTTTTATTATTACTGTTAATATTGTTTGTTATAGCAACGATTATACATATGTGTAGAGTCTTCCCTTCTTACCCGGATGATGTTCTGGCAGGTGGTGATGGGCAGACCCACCAGGCTGGTGCCGTTGACGGACATGATGCAGTCACCGATGCTGAGCTCGCCGCAGCGCTCTGCTGGACCTCCATGAAGGAGGTTGGCCACCACCACAGTGGGCAGGATGGAGCCCCAACCTGACTCCACCACCGCCAGCCCCAAGATCTCTCCAGAAGCCTTTGTGATGGCGACCTGAACCACAGACACAGAAAACTGGTTAACCAATGATTTTGATTTGAAAACATCAACATGGTTCTACAACACACACACTACACTGGGTATCTGTGTATGTTTCACACATGCAGTCGTCACACTTCTAGGCGTTTACACTCTATGTGCAGTCACAAAGTTTGGTTAGCCATCACAGATGCAGAACCTATAATTTGACCTTTAAACATTTTCATAGTTAGAGGACGGCTTGGGAGAGCAGCTGCTGTTTCCTCTGCGATGGTCAGGAAGAAGGGGAACTAATTTTCCATCTACTGTATGTGCAGACCCTTGTGGGAGGTCATGCTCACTTCAGTTGTGCACGTTTTTATGCTTTACTTCCTTGTGTGATTTGGAGGAAAGGGAAGTTGAGAATGTGCCTTTAGGTTTTTGGACAATATGGGCAAAGTGGGGAGGGAAAATATTGGGAGAAACATGCTGCAAGAGAGGTTTCAACATTTTCTTTAGAGGGTAAATGACATATGAGAAATGAGATTAGGACAAAGAAAGACAAGTGTTGGGGTATGAAAGTGAGAAGGAGGAGAGTGGGATTGAACACTCTTTGTGCCTGAAGGTATACTGAGCTGAGGTCCTGTCCCAGTTCTGGACTAGACACTGCTCCTCTCTGTTCTTCATGGAAAAGTTGAAACATGTTATTTGAGGATTCTGTAAAATACTCAATACTAACCTACATCTTCCAGGGGTCTTCTCAAATACACACAAAACTTTTTTGTCTGTTTAAAGGCCCCCTTCTGCCACCACTGACTGAGAGCAGATGTGTCTGAATGAGAAACTGTTACCACTGCCACACAGGCGTAACAGGACAAGCTGTATTTTGGAAGGAAACCCACAATCACTCTGCTGCTTACATCTCTGAGGTTCTGAGAGTCGGAGAAGTGGGCCAAGTCTCCGTTGTAGAGCTCCTGACTTTCCAGGTAGTCGCTGTACTCGCCAGGCCTGAGGTCACTGGCTTTGATGCCACTGGCTTGCAGGAACTGTTGATAGGCCACTCCGAACGCCTGACCAATAGCCTGGGCGATGATCTGAGCCTGCATAGAGAAACAGGGAAGTGGAGAGAAAACAGACTCAGGTTTTGACTTAGTTGTTATATTCACATCTGAAAGGTGAGTTTCTGAGGGCATTTGTTAAATACATATTCTTCCTACACTCTTTCATCCTTTGTTTTCATATGAACAAATGAAAGCAAATGACTTCATTTGAAAAACACAACACAAAACTTGAATAAAGCACTTGAAAAAGTTCTCTTCTTTTCTATTAAAAGCAATCTTTTTTTTTTAAATAAATCACTTCCCAAAGGGATCAATAAAGTCAAGTCTCTAAGTCTAAGTCTTCATATAAAAAGAGTTAAAGTGGGAAAACCTAACAGTAGAAGCAGGAGCCTCATGGCCTCCAGTATCCCACAGCTAATTAGTTTCTAAAAGAAACTCTTCCTCCTCCTATTCAGTCTTGCCAGCAGTGGGAAACTGGGATGGCAGCCAGACCATTTTTACATTCAGGAGAACTTGCTGGCTCTCTGGGGGAAGGAAACCAGGCCAAGCTGAAGCTGAAACTATTGTCCAGCAGGAAACAGCACATTTGATGTGAGATGCAACACTGTGAGGAGCGAGACACACTTTAGTAATCTCTTGAACTGTCAGCCTGTTTGCATAAAGGTGTGGGTTTTGCAGCAAGCGATTAAGCCATGACCACTACAAAGGTCATAAAAACAAAGCAGGCAACACTTTTTTATCCTCAAACCACAGCAGATGTCAAATTTTCAGGTCTAATATGTCAAACAAATAAAGGCTCCCAGTTTTCTAAGACAGGCATGTCATGCTGCATCAATCGACTCACTTACATCCTCAGAGGAGAAGACATGGCAGATCATCAAGCACTTCTTCTGAGGCCCCGAGGAGGATGATGGAGAGGAAGAGTTTGAGGGTGGGTCGCTGTCCTGCCCTTTACGTTTCCTTCGTGCCATCAGGACCACGATGTCACCAATGTCTGCAATGTAGGAGATCATCTGCAGAGCATGGTCCATCATGGCTTCCTGAGTGGAAACAGGACATGAGCGGGTTAATATTGTCAGAAACAGAGAAGAGAGAGGAAGGTCTGGTGTGCAACTTTAACCTGTAGAGGCTTGACACTTTCTTTAAATAGGTTATTCATTGCAAAGAAATCTGCCACACCTTTATTTCTTTTTTTCTTGTCAGTCGGGTTATTATTACTTGACACTGACAAACTATACTCACAGAAATTCTAACTACAAAGACAAACATGAAGAGAGACTGGAGTGTGCATTAAAGCAGCAGCTAAGAGAATTAAAAAAATCTTTCAAATGTAATAATAATAAAGTAAGTTATAAATGCAAATTTCCCTTTAAATGCAACTGTGTGTCTCAACTATTAAGAATGCTATTCATAATTCATGAGTGAAATGAAGACGATGTCGCCAGAAAGCTGTAATTGTTTTTATAAGTTTGCTGCAGTGAGGCACAACCAGCCGTGCAAAGCTGACAGTAAATGACCCACTTTTACTCTCCTGCCAATTCAACAACGCAGTGGAGGAAAATAGACTCTACTACTGCAACATTACTGCAGAGCTCTCATATTAAATCACCATCCGATTCTATATTAAGGATTCCTGCTGTGAGAGCTCAGTGTGAAGGTGAAAATTTAGAAGTGCACTGCTGACTTACAAAATAAAAGCACCACGATGCATAACAACAGAAATCAAACTGTTACAAATGCAATTATATTTCAGGTATTTAACTCATGCTCATGATAATAAAAGCGCTAGTAGGGACTCTTGATGAGGAAAAATAACAGAAAATGAACACGCAATTGCAGACATCTAAGCAGCGCAGGGTTCCTCCATATTTCAGTATGTTGATACTGTTAACCTTTAATAACTCCTCCAACCAAACTGTGGCTTTCCAGAACACTTTGGATAAAGTGAGGGGAAGCTGATTTTACAGAAACTTGAATATAAGGATTCCAAAGTCATCCATAAATAAAATTCACCATCATCAGTTCAATCCAACCTACAAAGTGTAATCTACTGAGATTCTACTGCATTATCTTCACTTGGTTGGCTAAAAAGTGAGGAGTACAACCACTCCGAATGGTGCCAGTCTAACGGTGCTACCGAGAACAGGACAAAAGTAGGCAAACCAAAAGATGGAAGAAAGAAAGCTTAAAAACAGTCATTGCTGAGCGACGAGCAGAACATACGGTACCTGTGTGTCAGCAGTGAGCACTTTGATTCGCTGCGTGGAGATGAACAAATCCACCTCTGTCATTGGCTGAGACTCACCCTCTGGAGCCTGAAAGAAATACAGTATGGTCAAAGAACTCATTGGTTTCTATTGCAGTAGAGCCTGAACTGGTATACTGGTATTTTTTAAGTGAGACAAATATCTTTACTGCAACAACACCACACCAAAACACTACCATGCAGTCAGGGCTGGTGTGTTCTGCTTCCGTTTCAGAGCAGTATCCATGGTAACCTGATGGTTTTGGTGCATCTCTTGCTGGATTTTACCTTTATTCGGTCCACAGCCTCCTGAGCCTGAGCCATACGAGCATTTGTAGAGGGGTTCCTCTCTGATTTGATCTGAGTGGAGCCCAGATACTTGGCTCCAAATATTACCCCATCCAGCAGGTCTTCAGGGTCACAAGGACCAGGCACTACAAAGAAGAGCACAGTAATCATAAAATGGCCTTGCAGCTTTTAATGTAAATTTTGAAATGGAAATAAATTCTAGCTCAATTTCTTCAGCATACAAGAAGTAAAGTGACGTAACTTACCATCTTTATATGAAGGACTGTCATCAGCACTCTGCAGTGAACAGCACAGAGGGAAAATAATGATTAATCAAGATTCAATCAGATCAGTTCAGTCACATATTAGTTTAAGAAATTTAGAGGATCATTATTGTGATTATCGACCATTTTAGAGCATCAGAAACGAATACAAGCCGCAATGCGTTTCTCTGTTTTATAGCATTACTAAATGAATATGTTAGATATACTAAGAAAGACACTGGACTCTGGTATCTCGTGACTGTAACATGTCATTCATTTTGACAACAAAAACAGCAACTAAGACTGAAAATGTTTGTAAAAAATAACAGATGACAAATGTTATCACTGGTCAAACTTCAATACAATGATAAACATACAAAATTTAAACTTTTATGGAGATTTTTTAAAGTTCTTCAAAGCTGACACTAATGTTACTAATGTTTTTAAGACTAATGTATAACATACATCATGCTAAAATTCAAATTTATCTAAGTCACATCAGGAATAGGTTCTTTTGTAGAGAAAGAAATTATAAAGTTAATTTAAAATAACCAATTGAAGTTCACAGTTCATCCTCCTTCAAGCTGATTACAGTAACTGTACCTTGACCCACCTGCTCACCCTCTGCAGCAGTTTCTTCCTCCGGAGGCTCCTCGCCCAGCTTCATCCATACTGGTTCAGGATACTCTTCATCAGGCAGGGAGGCAAGGGAGTCATCCCTGTGCCGTCGATACTGACCGTTCCCATAGTGCCCCCAGAACCTCTGAGCGTCCTCCTGACTATAGGAAACTGACACAACAGCGTCCACCTCCCCTCTGTGGGGCAGACAGGAGGGGTGGGGTGTCACACCGATCTCTGTGCACTGCAGCAGCCCCAGCAGGTCTCTCTGGTGGTTTTCAGAGAACAGCAACCCAGTGGTTTCGGTGCTGTCATCTGTTAAAAGAGAGGGAGCGCAGGCCTCTCGCTCAGACAGGCTGGAGTAGCGATGGTGAGGCGGTGTCCGACGACTGGGATGAGGCTCTTCACCCATCAGCTGGAGCTGGCTGAGCAGGGTGTGGATGCGGCTGTGGTCTTCATCGCCTGATCTTCTGTTAGCAACTTCCTCTTCAGTAACTATATTTTCCAAGTTCTTAAACGTTACCTCCTCCTGACTTTCCACAACAGCCTCCAAGTCCTCCACCCTCATCCCTTTCCTCCTCATCAGCTGCTGCATCCCCTGCCTCCACTTCTGCCTCAGTACTCTGGACTGGCTCTGAATTATTTTGCACCAGCTCCTGCTGGTTTATGTTGAATTGAGCCACTGTGTCACTCACATCCAAAGGCAGTAATACTGGCTCACCTGGACTGGCTTTGTCCAAGCTGTCAATAGAAGGAGGGAAGCTGGGGTCATCCAGGTCATCCGCAGATCCTGCCTCGCTGGAGGAGTCAGACCTCCAGTCCAATGGAGGAGGCTCGATCAGGTTGTAGGAATCCAGGTCCTCCACCTCTGAACCTGCAGGAGCTACTGCAGTCTGTCTGATGACCTCAACCCCAGAGGCTTCATGAACAGGGACAGAGTCAGACCACTGGGCGTCTGAGGATGCAGAGGCAGGCTGATCAGCAGGGCAGACATCTGTGTCCATTTTGTGAGAGAGCCTGTCAGAGAAAAACAGCCTTACTGTGTTGATCCCTGGCTGAAGTCACAGTGCAGCGGACTTAGAGGGAATTTGGTTCATAAGGTTTCTGGCGATGTGAAATTCAGTGTAATGCTGATGTAAATAAGAGCTGCTGCACTCACCAAGCTCCCTGGATAAAAGACTGTCTAACACTGCGTTTTCAGAGCAAGCAGACGCAGCTGCACCAGTTAAACCCAGCACTATCTGAAATACAGTCATCCACCCTCTCGTCTTCATTGCCCTTTAACCATCAAGATAGACAGCAGCCTAAAGCTCAAAGTACATGGACAACAAGTGCACTGTGTGTTACCATCAAACAGACCCCTAAAGTATAACAGGTTTCACATCCCTTTTATGTATGAGATAATTTCGACAAATAAAACTCATTCAGCTGTCATTATATGCTTATTAATATATCCTAAAATTAACTGCCTGGAGAACAAGGAGGTTTGGTAATTCCTCTCCCATTTGTTGAAGATAAAGCATACCAAACTTCATTGAAAAATCACAAATTTTTGGGATGTTTCCTCCTTATCAATAAATGTAGCAGCATTCATGTAATGGAAGAATAATTTTACAATTCGGGGGACCTACTGGTAAATTCAGCATCTAATTTTTAAAAAAATATCAGTTTTGATACATGTTTAAAACACTTGTTAGGATACAGTAAAAATCCAAACATTAGAGATACATTTTACAGACAAGAAAGTTGCTTGTATCTATGTAGGTTAGTCGATGTAAATTTAACTACTTAAATAAATCAGATATGACTTTATTGTGTGCTTTAAACAGTACTTTTAAACTATTTTGAATAGACGAAATGTTAATGGACATCTGAATTGGTAAAACAACTCTCTAAAATCTAGAAGACGGTACGTTGTGGAGCTAATTAGCAAGCTACAGAGCTGTCAGTACAGAAAACTAACGCTGGTCTAAAACATGTACCAAACAAACCCATAAAGCCTAAACACAAAATTTACATTACGAGTCAAAAACAGCTGCATTTAGCTAACTTAAATTAGCTGTTCCAAGTAGCTACAGGCTAACTACTTAGCTAATTAACATCGCAGCATCCTGACAAGAAGCTCATAAATAAAACTCGGACTTTCCGTTACTTAATAAAAAGGTTTTAGCGATTGAAAGAGTTGCTCTAACCTGATATTTTAGGTCTTTCTCGGTTCCTTTGTGCTCAGACAGAGACTCCTGTGGCTGCAACGACAGAGACGTTGACGTGGTCTGGGATCTGAGCCTTTTCCAAAACTTTGGCTTTGTTTTATTCGTCATACTAACAACAACAGCACCGGTAAATGTGATAGTTTAACATAATCCACAGGTAAAAAAAAGCGTCACTGTTTATATAAGGCAGAATTGTCCTGTGATTGTTGCTGCTGCGGTTAAACCTACAGCTTCCACTTGTTAGAAAACTATAACTGTGCTGCGTTCAGGTACTCTTGTCAACGTCCGTCTCTTGGATTCTACCTCTTTTTCTGCACGCATACGCACGCTTTAACAATAAACGTAAATAATAGCACTTTCCCTACAATTGTATAATTTGATGTCAGTATCCTTCAGATATGTTTATAATTACAATCTATGAAGGGTGCATCTGATATGTTCTAATGAAGTTGAACATTTGCGCCCAAGAAGCGCCGTCCTAATTTCGATATGTCCGCCAGCGCTTGAAGGCATCAATAGCATACGTCACGTTGAACCTTCAAGTCCCGTTCAATCAAACGTCAAAACATCAACCCTGAAATAAATTTATTTATGAAGTTCATTTTGTTTACATGATCTAGAATTACTTTACATTTTATTCAGTTTACATTTCAAGCATTTGAAAAACAGGATGTTTCCATATAAACTTAATCGCTGCCAAACTCCATTTCAAAATCTCAAATTTTAGCTTATATTCCTTACGGATAAATGCAGTGATTAAACACACAAAAAAAATCATTGTTTGCTCCACGTAGGTCTTCTGATAAAATCGGCATAACAGTGATCAACCAGGTTTTGGAGAATATTGAAGGAAATGGTAAATAATCAGAGAGAAGCCAGACAATTTAACAGTTTATTTTAAAAAGTTTATTATTTTACATGATCAAAAATTAGTTAACATTTTATTCAGTTTACAATTTCAAGTATCATCTGTCCTGTTTGACCAGAAACACAGACTGTTTCCATGTAAAACAGTCTTGTCTGGGGCATACCAAACCTCATTCCAAAATCTCAAATTTGTCTGTAGCCCAATTTGTACCCATTCTGTGGTGCAAATCAGATAGTTTTGCTGGCTAGTTTCAACAGTCAGGACAATGTCAACACCTGTTGAACAAATACCTGTAACCAGTTTGCTGTTGTGTAACTTGAGGACATTCTGCGTCTTAAACAGAAAGACAGACAGAAATATTATTTTCAGCTGAAAGATCCTAGGCAGCCCAATCAACACAATCATAACAAGGCATAATACTAAATTCACAGTATATGAATCACTGCATATTAATAAGTGCAAGATTTAAAATTAGATATATGGAGTGTGTCTCTAAGGCAACAATTTACCAGCCTTTCTACAAGTCACTGTATTTCTCTTGAAATCGCCTCACATTTAATTTCTAAACACAGCTATAAAATTCCCTATTTTAGCTACTTGTGCAGCGACTTTCTTATATGATTGACTGAGCAGGTGAAGGTTTGGCGTCACTTTGTGTCTCCTCTGCACTTAAACCCACTGTTCAAAAACATTTTGACCTGCCAGTAAGAGAAAAAAGTCTTGCACCACTTTGCATATTGACAAATAAGGACGCACACCATAAACACACTTGTACTCCTCAGGCAAAACAGTTGCTGTCCCAGCCAGTCTGGTTGTATTTGAAAACTTGGATACACTAAAGCCGTCTTAGTGAAGAAGTAGGACGTATTATGTGATAAATACAAAGATGTTTTACTCCAATTAACCACAGGACTTTATTTTCATGCTCTCTGAAAACCTCTACCTGTGCGAAGACACCAGATAATGCATTTATCTGAATGTGACGGTACAGAAATTAAAAAACGTAAGCTAAATAAAAGAAAATTTGATTCATTAATCTCATCATCAAGTTTGTACTGTGTGATGACTGACTAAAATGTCCAAATATATTTAAAAATCTAGTGGGTGTTCTGCCACTTTTTCAAGCAGCTTGCAGTCCCATCTGAAGACTGGCTACAAATCTATGAAGTTTATTCACTTACTGTGCAGTTCCAGGTCCAGATGATTTTGATTTCACACGTTCTGGATCTGCCACACATCCTTTCATTCAGTATTTCTCACCGACACACTGTCTAAGCATATCATCTATTCTTCCCTGTGAGGTGAAGACTATGTGCTGTCTGTCTGGTCACCAGCGGTCATCTGGAACAAACCAATCAGAGACGAGGTGGTGCCCATCAGCCCCACCAGCCAGTTGGGGAATCGTCCAGCCCACAGGAAGCCGGGCGGCATCCAGTGAATGGCGTTACTGAGGTCAGCCATGCAGCTGAGGACAGGATAGAACCTCCCCTCGCATCTGCCTGCGGAGCTGAGAGCGACTGCAGCAGAAAAAAACACAGATTAGTCACTTTGTTTTAGACAGGAGGAAAATGTCTGTGACTGAATATTTGTAATAAAACTGCAGAAGCAACACCTGTCAGCTCCATCTCTGCCACATTTCTTCAGCTTCTTCTTCAGCAGCTGCAGAACTCGAAGGGACCTGAAAATAAGGGAGTCACAACTCAGACTGAGAGAGTTTTCTGCTCCACATTCAACAAGAAACAATGTAAGTTAGTACCTGAGGTTATAAGGTATTCTACTCAAAGCTTAAAATCTCTTAAAATCACTAATTCACACTAAATCACTAATGATAGTAAAGTGTTAAAGAGATGAGATTTTGTAGGTTTTAGTTTTTAATGTTTATACTATTTAAATTAAACTTTTGAATATGGTCTACACTTTTCAAAAGATTTGGAAAATGAACAGATGCAGTGAGAAATATATATATATAATAGATCCTGTGTTGACTGTTGTCATGCATGAAGAGAAACAAGGTCTGCAGTAAATGTTTCTTAGTGATTACATCTGTTAAAGTATTACAGCTGCCTGTGTTATTTTATCTATTAAACTCATTCCTTCTGAACATTAAAGACAACTTTTACTGTCCTGTATGGTCATGAGTTTAATTGAACTTTTATTTAATTGCCTTTTATTAGGTGTCTGATCTCTCATGCCAATAAAGCTTCATTACAGCAATTATATCTGGGCTGATTTCATGTGAAATATGAGTTCAGTGTATTGCCTTTAAGCATTGTTTGGAATAAACAGGACATTTAATGCTGCATACTGATAAAATAATTATAAAAATAAGAACATAAAATACACAACATGCCATAAATATAAAAGATAAACTAAAAACATGTAAATATTCATCTATTTTTTTATATAATTCAGCAAATTCAATTAACTTAATTTACTTTATTTATTCAGTTCTCCTTCTGGATAATCAGATATAAATAAGATTTTGTTATTTCTGGGACCTCATGTTTGTGGTTAGGTAACCCTACCTGAGTATTCCCAGCAGCAGCGAGGTTCCCCACAGCACCGTGCTGTACAGCCACCACTTATCAGACTTCACTTTGATGAGCTCAGCGTCAGCGGCCCACGCAATGTGTTCGCAGGGGTAATAGAGCTGGTCGGCCACGTTGGTCAGCACAGAAATCCAACGCAAACCCAAGTCCTCCTCCTTCAAAAGACAAAATAAAAAAATAATGTTAATGCTGCAGGTCAGAGGGTAACACCACAGCACACACACCACCCTGTTGTTTTCAAACGCAGGACCAGCAGGTTAAGTTTGAGCACTTTTAATCTTTATCAAAGATGAAACAAGTATTATTTTGTTAAATATGTAGGAACCACTATCAAAGCTTCATGGGAACTTTAGCTGCTGAACGGTAAAAAAATAATCAGATAATTTATCTTATATTTAATTAGGCATACTTAATGAGTAAGGAAAAGAGAAAAAATAAAGTTATGCTACATACATTTAATTTTTTTCCCTACTGTTTACTGCTTTTTGTGAAATACTGTGTATTGTTACCTCTTGAACAATTATTTAAATGAAACAATCTCAGAAGGTTTAGGGGGGGAGGCAAAAAGTTCAGGAACCACTGGATTCATCTTTTATGTTTGGCTTTTTTTTTTTTTTTGAACAAAATCTTAATTGAAACTGTAACTATGCCTGCCAAATGATCACAGTAGAGTAAAGGACAATACCTGCCTCTGAGGTGTAGTGGAGTAAAAGTATAAAGCAGAGTGTAAGAACTGCACCACAGTATCATGTTTCAGCTAATCAAAAACACTGATGAAATACAGCATCCAGTGGAACAGACGTTCACCCGCTCCCTCCCCCTCACCTCGGCTCCAAACCCGTAGCTGTGGGAGTAAGCCAGCATGGAGAGATCATCAAACAGCCTCAGCACCGTCCTGCACTGACTCAGCTGAGCAGAGAACAGCAGCAGACTTTTCCCGAGCTGGTTTGACGAGGCATCTGCCTCTGCTTTACGGGAAAGAACTCCTCCAACGAGCTGGGAACCAAAACAAATCGTCCTGATCTGAAAAGACAAACAAAGAGAGAAAAAGAAGTTTTAGAAGAGAGGAGTGTGGAAAAGAAAGAGGAGACTCTACATTTTTTTGATTTTACTTTTTTAATATTTTGTGAAACAGCTCATACTAATTTTCAGCCTGACATAAACTTGTAGTGTGTGGGGAGGTGTTATCACAATAACATACAGTATTTATGGAAAAAGTGCTACTTTTCTGAAATAGTATAAAGAAAACAGCTAATTTCACAATCTGCTACATATGATACATATGAAAAGTAGCACTGTCTAATATGCTGCTATTTATGAATGTTTTTTATGAATATTTATTTACAAAGAAGTTATAAAAGAAAAGCTGATGGATTGTGAAGTGAGAATTTTTTTCAAGCTAGAAACTAAGGCTAAAACTTTATTTTATTTTCACTATTGATTAATCCAAGACAGCAGCTTCAAAATGATTGTTATTTTATTTTATTTTGTTTGCCTGTCCAACGGTCTAACCATGAGATTAGAAGTTTTTTGATTAGTGTTTGATTAATTTGATTAATGCATCAGGCGTTTAGCAGGAAAGTGATATCTTGGTACATGCTGGTTGGACAAACAGGACATTTGACGATGTCACTCAACATTTATGAATCAATATCACCTGCAAAATTCATATGAAAAAGATCACTAAAATAAAAGTTTACTGTACTGGTGTATATTTCAGAACCACTAGGTGATAAGAAATCCTCTCTACAGGGTTTATAAGGTGTAGCTAATGGCTAGTGGTTAACATTGGAGGAGATGATGTGTTTAAATTAATCTACCTTCGATTTTAGCCTCTATTTCTGTTCTTCTTGTCTGACAGGAGTAAACTTTCAGTCCAGCTGACAGTAAACACTAAAGTAAACCCATGCTTAAAATACACTGAAAATAATTTATTAAAACAAAGTTATAACTGTTGAACTAACCCGCGTTAGAGAGGGTAACAGGTAGAGGTGTCTGTGACGGCACGAATATACTCACAATTTTATCTCTTCCTCTGTAGGACTCCAGCAACTGGACCAGAGACTCCACAGACTGCTGCATGTCTATCTGCACCTCACACACTCACACACACACACACTCACTACGCTGTTAAATAAACACACACCGACCTGTGAAGCTGCTGCACAACATCTCCACGTTTACCTGTCTCACTAGATGTTTTTGTATACAATCTATGTCCTGGACCAGCTGGACTTTGAAACAGGTAAGTACCCAACATAGACTCAAATAGGTGATCACCGAGTGAATAGAGCGTCTTCTTCTTTTTCTTCTTACCGACCAGACACAGCGGTGGTGCGTTCACTGCTGCCCTCTTCAGTTTGGCCGACATCATGTCTGTTGGCTGAGATGTGCATTTCTGGTAAATATGCCATTAGAGAAAATAACGCTGGCTGATGTTGTAGAATATAAACCACACACGTGATTCAGTAGCCTTCAAATAAAACTGCCTGCCCAGGTTGTGATTTTTTTTTTATTATTATTTTTGATTTGTTATATATGTTATATATTATTCTTAAATTGTTTTTTTTAGAGCATTACGTGTAATTCTTTGATGTACAGGCTCTGATCTCATGCTCCATCTGACCCTCTAACATTAGGAGAAAGCCTGGTTGCATGGAGGAGCATGAAGCCACATCAGAGAGTGCTGACTTTCAATATTCAATTATCTGAAACAGAAATACCACAAAAGTTAAAAACTTCACATTTTCTGTCTAATCAGTCAAATATCTGAACTGAAGGTGTGTTTAAAAAGAGCACATTAAACTCACCTCTTTCTCAGACCACAAACTTACCAGTCACCGTTTATAAATGATGTATAGTGTGTGTAAAGTGCAAATGTGCATTGTTTGCATGCGTGTGTGAGCTTGTGTATGCTTATCTCCACTTGAGTGTTAGTATAAAAATGTAGCATAGTTCAACAGCACCACAGACTAAAGCTTCCAAGATGAAGTTGAATCAGCTTCTCTTTAACACAGTTTCACCACAAACTGAACATCATAACCTTCATGAAGCGAGGATTTATTTTACAGCTGTTGAATTAGACTGCGTTAGTTTTAGCTAGGTGTACCTATTACACTGCCAAATGAGTGTGCGTGCAGTGCCAGTTGCCTTGTCAGTGTACAAATTCATTTTTACAACACCTTTTGTTTATGGAATCTCATCTTTTTCTTACTTGTATTCACCATCTTTGGATTTATTGTCAGTTACTTTCTTTTACAGTTTCACAAGTCGATTCCAGTTAGAACCTCAAAGGCCAACATCAAGAAAAACAGAGTTCCAGTAAAGGTTGCCTTCAGCCTTTACTGTAAGTGTATTTAGTTTGCTGCAAAGCTGTGCACCCACACGCACAGTAAGAGCATAACACTCTGTGGATGAGCAGTTTTCATTTTTAATAATAATAAAAAAAAAAAATCTAAGTGGGACACAATTACCAGAAAAAAGTACTTTATTTATTTTAAGTTATCTCAGACGTCAAGCAGTACACAAAGCTACAGTAATAGTGTATTCATCTTCTATACAAGCAGTTTGACAAACAATGCAATGTTGAGTCTCAGCACAGGACGTGTGTGTGTGTGTGTGTGTGTGTGTGTGTGTGTATCCATGTATGGATCAGTTTCATATGTCTTTATATAGTTAAATATTTAATAGTTTTATTTAGTTTGAGTTACAGCCTAGATTGTTTGTTTATTTGTTGTAGATTCCAAGAAAGTATTTGTCTCCATCTTATTTTCAGTTTTTGACATCTAGTTTTTTAAAGTTATAGTTTTATATAGCTTAAGTTTTTGGTTTTCATATAGTTTGTTTCTTTTTCTGTGTCTCCTTCTCTTACTGTGTGTATGTGGAGTTTGGCATTTTTTAATAATCAATGTGAGTCGTTGTCATAGATGTCTGAAAAGAGAGAAAAAAATATACAAATGAGAAAAATCTAACTCCATAACAATACTTTAAAACAAATGTTGGTTTCACAGCTTCAAATTCCATTAGCACAGTTTGCGTGACATTTATGGTTGAATCCAGAGATAACTCACCACTTGGATAGTCAACATCGTCGTAAATGTCTCCTTCCCTGCAAAGGAGGATTGATGATGAACACATGTTAAGTGACAAATTAAGTTTACAGCTTTGTTTACTGTAAATGTGGATAACAGCAACAAATGCATTATGTTTAAGCACAGATCATCTGTGTTTATATTTGTAAGACTGGGAACATCCAGTACACAGAACATGTATATGAACAACTTGAACAGATATAGCAATAGCTTGAACTTCATGCAGTCTAATTTATACTGTATATGTGTGCAAAGTCAATGTTTTTATGTGTATTTTATTCATTTATCTTTTCATTTATTAAATGTCTTTCCATAAATTACTTAATCCACACTGTCAAAACAACAAAACATGTCTTTGAGCTGTAACATAACATTAACATGTATTTACAAAAGGCTGATTTACTTACATTGGAAGAAGAAGAGACCTGGACACATAACCATCTGTGAGAGGTGAGAAAAGAAAAGACTTTCATGTAAAACAGTATAATTGAATTAGTAACAATCATATGTATAGATTTTTGACTAATATTTTTTATTTATAAATATATTTATTATTTATTGCTCTGTGTGTTGTACTATCATCTGATAAACACTACAGACAAAAGAAGTAATTTGTGGAAGCTTCAGATGAACTTAAATCTGTTCTGTCTGCTTGTGTGTCAAGTATCTTTTGGACATTTCAAACATCTGAACCACAGAAAAACAATAGAGGAGTCTACAGAGGATAATGGAGTTACTGTGCCCTGTTTTTTCACGCAGCACCATAACAAGGTTGGATGAACTGTGGGAAGAACTATTGGATGAATTGCTGTGGCATGTAGGGTTAGGTTACACATATGTATGTCTCCCTAAGGATGAATTGTTATAAGTTTGATCCACAGACTTATCATTGAAATATATATCATTATATCTGTGAATTAATGTGATAAATATGAAAAAGAACTAAAGCTCATGTGCAGACAGTCGATTGCTCTTGAAAAAAGAATTATTGAAAATCTGGATGTTTTACAACAAACAAGAAGTTTCTCACTGACACTGAACAGGATGTGGCTGCTTCTGAACCACCTCTTCCTTACTTAAAAAACCCCGCAGGGCATTAAGTAACCTTCCTACCATGTATCAACTCTTAACCCTCTTTTCTAAACCCAGTGACATTGACAAACTGCTCTTGTACAACATGCTATAGATAAAATAACATACAATCACAGAGGGTTACAAAGTGTTCTCGTACATTTTCCAAATCTGTTTCGACACAGAGCTTTTTTGCTGCTGGTGAGCTGGATGACGTCCAGGACCTCTCCCTGAGACACTTGCAGGTCCTTCCCTCCTGGCTTCTTTATGACACCATTAGGGTCCACCATCATGGTGTGCAGCACCCGAAGCGGCCCTTCATACTGGAAAACAACAGTTACAATGATCCAAGTTTTGACAAATAATTCAGAAATACATTTATTCACTTCTGTGTTGATAACACAGTTTTATCCACCACTTGAACCAAATAGTACGAAAGTGTGAAAAAATATTTACCTTAAATTTTTTTTTTAGATCCTTCTCCACTCTGGGATCTATGCTGAAAGTGATACAAAAAAAAATCTGATTTTGATAATCAAATATCTAGAACAATCACACTACCTGCAAAATTTCTCGGCTTTTTCCCAGGGATTAATAAAATAAAATTGACAAAGCTTTACATTACAATGATTCTGCAGTTACACTCAGTCATTTCCTGTTTCCTTCCAGTGAATCAGACTTGAACAGATACCTGACTTCAGGTGGTGGTGGGGGAAAGTCCTCAGTCATTGGTTGAACGTCATCATAGTCATCATCTGGGGACAAAACAAAAAGTGCTGAACTGAAACTACATTTATTTTGTCCTCTAAATAAATAATAATCATTAACATTATCTGTTAACACTGAAATATAGAAATAAATAATGAATGAAATAAATAATGAATGAAAATTGTACAATATTCTTTCAGTAGCAGTTGAAGCTGATAATGCTGAACAATAATTGAATACTAAGAGATTTTTTAAAAAGATTTCTGCCAAGTTTCACTAATGGTTGGTTTACTATTTAATGCTTTGTTTTTTTTTTCAATTAAGAAAAAACTAATTAAACAAAATAACCTAGTCCTTATTTTACATAGCTATGTTGTTTCTGTTGAGCAATGAAATGAAATGAAAACTCTCAGATTAATCCCAAGTAGTCAGTCACGTTCATGCATGCTTTGTTGTTACTTACCATCATCTTGAAGCATGCTGCAGATTAGAGAAAACATAATGTACATGTTAGTGGGAACAGATGTAAGTGCAACAGAAAAAGTAATGAAAGTAATGTGCACAACTGGGCATGTTTACAGGTGAAGTTGCAGAATTTCAAATTACTGATACACTGAACATAACTTTACAACCTTTGGAAAAGCTGGGTGAAGAGTGTTGAGAAGTTTTTCAAGAAAAAGTTTCTGTACAGCAGGATGAACTTAATCTACTGCACCTGTCTCTGTTATTGGACTCCATCATTGGTGGGTCTGGAGGTGGTGGAGGTAACGGTGATGTGTCTATTTTTCTGGACTGGAGCACTTTGCGCTTCACTGCTTCATAGTCAATGTCCACACATGTGTTGCTGATGTATCCGTCTGCAAGGTTACATAATGACAATATGAATACTTGGCTTTATTATAGTGCCCCAGTGTGTGAGTCAGCACAGACACATTTTGTGCAAAGAATGATGATGAGTATTATTGCTGAGTGTCTTTACAAAACCACATAAAATGATGTCATGTTCTGATATCTTTTTGATGTTGAATTTAATAGGCAGAGAAGAAGTTGTCTGTTTGTTATGTGAATTGAATACATCAGTAAATATAACATATCAATATAATGCCATGACCTCTATTATATACAGTCAGAATAGTCATCCTGCAAAAGAAGTACTCTTGCTTCATCTACAACAACAAAAAGTGTTTGACATTAAGAACTAAAAGTAAATGAATTGGTAAACTGCGATATGGGTTAGATTCTTATTTAAAAGTGGCAATCAATCTGAAACACTTTGTAGTAAAATCGTTATCCCCATTAGCCAGATTATGTGCAACTTATGCACATTACAGTGCACACTATGTCATGTACATATACGCAGTACAAATTTAATGTATGTGGAGCACTTGTTTCTTAATTTGAGTTGACAGTTTCATCACTGTCACATAAATCAGTGTAGACTTTATATGTAGCAATAACAACACAATTTCCACGCTACATTGCCCGTTAACTTGCTGGAGAAACCAACCTAACCACGTGTTAAAGTGACTTCAAATAAACTTTGCACAGCCTTACGTCACATGCTACTCTGCTTTCTTTTACAGCATTCTTGGTTCTTTTCAATCTGTCCACTGTCTACAACTGGTTACATAATTTATGTAACTTCCTAGAAAGATTAAACAAACACTAGAGGAAGTAACCAATTAGCCAGAGGCTGAGATGAAAGAGAGAAGGCCAGCAGGACTTACTGCTTTCATAGATAGAGTTGTGTATCATCTGCATAACATGAGATACAAAGTGAAGTACAACAGCAGGACCAAGCCCCTTTCAGGAAGCAAGCACCAACCAAAACACATCCTTAAGATGTAAACTTCATTGCTCCTCATGAGTACAACAACAAACACACCTTGTTTGCCAAGAGGACAGGAATTGCAGAAAGCAGCTACAGTAATGTTAAGGTAACATTTGATATGCCAACTTTGCACCTAACAAGTGTAAAGACTTTTTGCAGTTTTTAATTTAAGATCTTTCCACTTATGTTTTTTAATATCGAAACTGAAAACTATTGCATACACTCAAACTACTACTGGGTGTTTACAGTTAACTGGGCAATAAAGGTCTCCTCAGTGTTATTTTGTTATGTTAGTGTAGGAGGTGAATTCGCTGGAAGTGCTGCTTCCTGGCTAACTCAGACACCTACCTTTGTGGCTCAGATGGGAAGATTTTCTGAACAATTAATTCAGAGAAATTTAATGCAAAACTCACAGTTTCCATTCAGAGAACGAGCCAGCCATTTGCCTCCTGGGTTATTCTTCACTCGAAGGATCTCCACACTTTCGCCTTGTCGTACACTGAGGTCCAATTTTCCTCCTCCGTACCAATCGTGTCGCACTTTGGCTGTATGAAGAACCTCCACCTCTCCTTGCAACTGCAGATAAAAAAGGTACGAAAGTTGGCAATTAAAAAAAAACAATGAGATTTGGATGGAGATGGAGTGGACAGATTCAAAGAACATCATCATCTGTGTTTCAGGAAACACAGAAGCTAAGTCACAACTGTGAATTTCAAAGGGAACTTTAATCTAGAAATAAAATATATATTATAGAAATATATATTTCAACATGTATTTTTTTTATCATAACATTCTTAAAACTGGAGGATCTGCAGGTTACCTAACCTACTGTAGCTCACCTTGATAACTAAAAGTAGTAAGACAGAATATATCTTTATTACTAAACCTATTTTCTTAACTATTATCCATACCAACTATATGCTATCTGACCTAGACTTTAGGATACTTCATGGTGGACAAATGTTTCTTACTTGAAAATTTTTCTTCAACTCATTCTGTTTTTTCTGACGCTCCATCTGCTCTTTCTTCTCTTGTTCCCGTTGCTTCTTCGCATCTTTCTTGTTTAACTTCTCAGCATTCACATGGTTCACCTCTAACTGCTCTCTATAAGGAGTAATTAAAATGAAAAATGACTTGTCACCTTTTAAAATGATTCTCCACACAACAACATACAACAAACTTTTAACATAACAACAAAACAACTTGTTTTTGTTTCTCAGTTTTTTCAAGTGTCAATACTTCCTGGAAAAACTTTTATCTTCAATCACACATCATAATTTGACAGATGTTCTCATTCATTTTTACAGTAAAAGTTGTAATATCGCAACTGTCCATGTTAGATACGACAACAATTCACATGTCTTTAAAAATACATTAATTCTTCACATGGCAAATTAAACTAAACTGCTTTACCAACTACACCAAGTACTTACTGCATTTTTACTGTTTCAGTTTGTTCCAATTTGCCCAGAATTCAACAGAAACAACTTAAAAGTAAAGAAAAGCTGCATTACACACTTAATGAAGCCTCACATGAACACAGACATTAAACCCAACAGTAGATCAAAGCTTCCCCTTAATCTAATGTGACTTTGACTGTTCCTCATTTGTATGTTGCTTTGGACCAAAATATCTGCTAAATGAAAAAATGGATAAATGTAGATATCATTTCAGTCACGTGCTCCATCTCACATGCAAACAAAAATATGTTTGAGACAACTACTAGGCTCATTACTTGTGGTCACTACAACAGTAGCCACTACAGTAGTAGTAGCAGTAGGTGCAGAAATAACAGCAGCAGTAACAGAAATGATATAAATGTCTCACATTTATGCAGCTGCAGCCACTTTCTATAAAGTGATCTGTATTTAATGAAGCTCTTCTTAGACACAGAAACAACAATTAATTGGAATTAGTAAAGGCAGAAAATCTATACTTACTCATCTACTAACTCGTATATTTCATCATCGTCCTGCAAGAGAGACACATTAGTTTGAAGACAAAGGAAAATATACACATACAGGAGAATTGAATTAAAGGAGAATGCCACCCCTTGTAAGAATATACTGGTTATTTCTCAGAACAGATTGTGTTTCTCTCATTGCCGTCTATGAACATGTACATTGCACTACCCAAGTCAGTGTCTGCTCCACTGACAGTGATTACAATAAACTGTCTCACCAATATAAAAGTAAAAGTGTAAAATGTTCTCACAAATGGAACCACCTGGTTTTGAGTTCCTGAGCAGGGTGGCATTCTCACTTTACAGTAAGTTAAATTTTAGTTTCAGTTTTCTGTACCAACCTCTTCTATACACTGTGAACTGTTGTCACTCCAGGACTCTGCAAAGTTGATGATAAAAAAACATGAAGAGAATTATAACTCACAACTATTTGCTTAATCAATTAGAATATATCAAATTGCTCGTTTTTACCATTTTTCTCAAAACTTGCAATGTCATCATAGGTGTCCTGGCTATCGTCAAGGTCCCTGCAATCAGTAAACAAACATGTTTACCTGTTCATTATTCACCAATAACTCTCTTTTTCTGGAAAATGTTACATTATATGTCAGAACTGACAATCTGAAATGTTCAACACAGTCTCCTAAAATGCTGATACAACCATCATCTGGACAGCAATACATTTATTACATTTCTGTCAAATATATATATGCAGCTGTAAAGTTGTTGTATATTGACTTAATTTTTAGGAGATAATGTAAACAAGGAGAAGGAGAAAAAGGCACGAACAAACAAAGAGACAAACAGGCAGACAGACACACATCATTTATAATCTAAAAATATTTCCTATATTTACCCCAGAATTTCAGTGTTTAATGTGACAATGTTTTTAACTCAGTCCTTTGTTTTTCACTCTGTAGTGCTGCCACTTCTTTGAAACACTTTATTCTTTTTTTTCTTTAAGTTATCTTCACAATTTCAGCAAAAAAGTAAAGTCTCTATTTTTGAATTCTTAAGCAGTGACCAACAAGTAACTTCTTCTTCTGAAACCAATGATGTTATTTTGAGTGACTTCTAACAGAGAAACAAAAAAGTTATATATCATGAACATGTAAGTGTTAAAGATTACTTGGAATGGAATAATGCTAATGCTTTCATTAGATAGTTGAAAATTAAATGTGTCAATATAGTGTGTCGACCATTTGAGACTTGAATGCTGCAAAAGTTTAGAAAAATACGCCCATGTGAAATATGCCCACATATTTCTCATATTAAACAGTTTTTTAATGCTCATAATTCATACTCCTTAATGTGTTACATTTGTGTGTTCTGAACATGCACGTTATTTCTCGCTTTATTTCCTGCCCGCCTTTTTTCCATCATGACAGTTGTGATGGAAATGTGCATCTTACTGTATTGTGGTTTTCTGTGTATATTGAATATATGATATAAATTATATAAAATTAAAACCAAAGACATTTTTTCCCTGTGTTTGATAACACCAGCATGTTGTGACGTGCTAAATACTTACACAGAGGCGATCTGGCGCGGCAGCCTGCTTGGTTTGTTGGATCGTTGTGGCGGTTTTGGAGGACTGATGCCTCCTGGTGTAGACATTTTTCTACCTGTTGAAACTGGGGAACCTGCTGAAGAGAACCAAACAGAACGTCTTTACACATATGAAGTTTACTACAATAACAGAGATAACAACAACAACAAGAACTGAACTTAAGGTTTAAGTTTATCATTGTTTTCGCAGGTTCTCTTTGCGACTGTGGCAGCTGCCAAACAAATACAACCACACTGCAACAATCAAATACGTACATTCAACATAAAGTGGTACACAGCAACCTCACAATCACAAACGTTTAACAACAAACTGCTGCTGCTGATTAGCACATTTCCAGGCAAAGATGAAACACGCCACAGTTTGTTGTTGTCGTAATGCTTTGAAACAAGTTTTCCTAAAAAACAAACAAACAAACAAACTAATCCTAATGTTTTATGGAAGACTCTTTTTCTGGTAAATAGTAAAAGCATCCCAAATTCCTAACGTGCACTTGCTTTTGCAACATGGATTTACTTTTGTAGAGCAATACAAATAGCATTTTGCATGGAAATGTTCCACATCATCTAATAGAGCTTTTTCACAGCAGACATCTTGACTTGTCAGAGTAAAAAAAAAATGTCTCTAACAGTGTTAACAGTGGCTCTGTTCTGGGTCTGTAAGTGACAGCGAGGCAACATGAAGCTGAAGCAACTAAATGGAATTTAGCCATTATTAATTTTATTTATATCTATTTTTCCTACATGACATGTGAAAATGGTTGCAAATCAGAAAACAAACAAGTTTGTCCTTGTGTTATAGCAATGATATATCTAATGATTATCTCATAATATATATAATTATAATTTAATCTGATGATTATAATCACGAGCCACTGTTGAGATTTTGCTGGTCAAATAATTCATAAACAGCCTTTTACAAATATTCAGCCAGAGAGTTACAAGCATAGAATTTCTAGATCTTTTTCATCATCTTCTTCATTTGCACGTTGAATAACTCATAGTTAGAAATCTGTGAGCGAATAATAAGCAAAAGAGACTCACTATCACTTTTCCTTGGGGCAGGAAGGGCAGGTCCCCTGTTGAACCTCTTAAAGGGCTCCAGGTTGACGTTTGGAGGCCGTTTTGGCTTCAAGGGCAAAGGTCCTGCAGGGGGCAGTGGCCTCCTCAGCGGGGTCACTTCCCCTGCACTCCTCTGTCTGGGCTGCTGTCGGAGCGGTAGAGGGGTGGAGGTGGGAGGTGGTGCAGGGGCTGAAGCTGGAGCTGGAGCTGGAGCTGGACTCAGGAGTGGTTTCACACCCGGAGGCCTCTGGTGCCCCAGCATCATGTTCTGTAGCAACTGCCCCGTCTGCTTGACCTTGGTGGTGTCTGCCGGCTGGAAGGGTGCTCTGACTCCAGAACTGGGAGGCGGTCGAGGGAAAGGAGGTCTGGGAGGGATGGAAGTGGCCATTGGCTCTGTCCTTGGGAACCTCACCAGGCCCGGTCCCGTCAAAGGAGGAAGAGCAACAGGAGACAGTCTATGATGGACCAGATCGTTCTCTGTCACCGGCGGGATCACTCTCCCAAACCCGGGTCGTGGAGATTTCGGGGAGCTGCTGTCTCGGCTGCTGTTGTCTGAGGTGCTGGCCTTGCTGTTGAACCGGGCCCTGAGAGCCTTGACATCAACGCTCTCCTCCTGATAACAACAGCACAGGAGCACAGACTCAAAACTGCGGCTTCTCTGTTTCTGAAGCAGGAAGTTAGCAGCACAAGCAGACAGCAAGGCATGCCCCCCACGCTCACAAACACACACCACATGTCAAAAGGCTGCGCTATCTTTACAAAGCGAGATTGCACCGTGCAACAACACAATTTCCTGGTTGTTTTGATGTTCACAGAGCTGATAAGTTCCCCACCAACTCTCTGCAGCACACAAAACTTCTTAAAGTGCAACAAGGTACTGAACACAGAATTCATGAGCATTATGTAAACACTGAATACACACTATAACGTAGGTGTTAGCAGATGTTTGTGTTTGTTAAAGTACTTGGTACGTGGTATTTTTAACAGATACTGAGGGACAATATAGCAAAGCACAGTTGTAATAATAAAAACATGTCTTTATGGGAGAAGTTGCTCTTGTTGACAAATTCTATACATAATAACCACCTTAAAAATGTCCTTTTATTTCTATACAACTACAATATAGTGGGTTATAAACCCTACACATAGTGCTAAAAGGCAGGGAGGCACTACACAGTCACTTTAATGAAGAGAATGTATTAATTATAATCACTCTACAGCTATTTTCATCTGTTTAGAGAGCTGTTAAGCCTCAGTCATCAGTTCCTTAAAACTCAAGTTAATGTTGTACCCATTTGTAGAAAATGGGTACAACATTATTGTACCCATTTGTCGAAAATGAGTTCAACACCAATTTGACTTCAGGTCAGGTTCCTGACTTTGATAACTCCAATTTTTCAAAAGGTAGTCACATATTCAGTTTCTCTTTATATAGAGATGTTGTCTTTGCTGTATGTTCTGTATTTTTGTCATTCAGGATCACAGTGGTAATAATATGCAAACCAGATGTTCATAAAAACAGTCACATGACTCACAGGTGAGCATCTTTATGAGAGGGAGTGGCAGTTTGATATTTCAGTAGAATTTACTCTGTCTGTGCATCATGAACTCATCCGCTTTCTGTTGCTGCTCGGTCTTTTTTTATTCTTATTACTGTGTGTTTAGTCATTTCCTGTCTTGGTTTCTGACCGTGAACTGCACCATGCCGCTGCTAAGTGGAACGAAAAATAAATAAATAAAATAAATAAAAATACTGCAGGCCTGCCACCCACACTTTACAAAGATAATGATTTTGATTCACACTGTTGGAGACAAATTAATTTAACTATATGTTCACTTTTGAGGTTGTAGTTTTCAGTGGTGAGGAACTGTACTACATTAAATTGGGAAAAGTTTCTTATCTTTTACCCATCCTCCTTTACAAACTCACCACTAACTATGATGTCAGTAGTAAACACAAATAGCTGAATTAACACCTCTGACAGTGTCACTGATTAAACCTGAACATTATAATCATCCTAGATTCAAAATCTCAGATCTGTTGCATTGGAATAAATGGTAGGTAGGTGTATTTTCTCTTTGGAGTGTGTCTGAAAACATATTCAGTTTGGATTAAAGTCAGAAAGAGAGGACGCCGTGTTCGATTAAATATTGTTTGTACCTGATGCTTGTCATTTTTAAATTTCTTAACGCAGCCAGTGTAGCAAACCTAACTCTTGATAGATTTAATTAAAGGCGGGTCAGGATTTCTTTCAGTATTCTGGTGCCATGGCATGGAACGAGCTCAAACGCAAACTCCCATGACTTTAAAGCAACTGCTTAACAGGATATGGAGATAATAATGAACTAATCCAGTGATGTTTGCACCTTGAACTAAATCAAACAACCAGTGTCTTTTCATGATGTTGATTCCCTTTAATGTGTCTTTGTCAGTTCTACTATGTGTGGTCTGAAAAGATTTTATCAGTTGTTTGTTTGTATGAGTTCTTCTGTGTCCTCTGCAACATTTCTAATATCTTAATGTTAGACTTAGTGGACTGTGTAAACACCAGGGACAACAAAATAAATACAAGACTTAATCGTTCTTCAGAGCATCGTAAACGAACCTAAGCCTTAAAAAAAACAAAGAACCTTAAAAGAAAATGTCTCTGTATTAGTGTCAACATGAGTCAGCCAGGACTGAGGCTCTTATTTTCAGCCATATCTGTGATGTAATTTTGGGTTTATATGTCATCATTCTCACCTTGACAGATGGACTGAATAGAAACTAATTTAAAATGAGTGCTCAGAGCAGCAGCAGCAGACAGAAATAATCTCACTGGTTAAGATGAAATTCAGCAGATGAAGTCATGAAGCAGTTTTTAAAACTAGAACACTGGTTGTGTAATTGGCTAAGTGTGTTCAGAGACCACAGAGACACAGAGGGAATAATATATGGATACAATATTAAAACGTGATGAATGAATATTGCTCTGACGCTCTGTTACACAAAGAAAAACACAGCGATAGAAAAAAGAAATCACCCCATCTATTGTCTGAACAGAACCTAATGTTGTAAGCTTCACAAAGCCTGACAGAGGAGTGTGAAGAGGTGCAGGAAGTGCTCACAACCACACACCTCTGAACCTCAGTGAGCATCCTGCGCCTGTTACCATAGAAACGCCCTCCACTGTCACCCCTGCACCAATAAGCTGCAGGCTGTGCTCGCTCACTCTACCTAATGACGAGGAACAAAGGAAACGGACAAAAACTTTTTCTCCACACCACAAAACTCAGACGCGGGGTTCCTCTTTCAGTCAGCGAGCGCCTGCAGAAGAAACGCAGCATGTGTTCGTGCGTGTCTGTGTGCCTATGTAGGAGTGTGTGTGTGTGTGTGTGTATGTGTGTGTGTGTGTGTGTCATCCCTCCTTTGGCACATATTAACTCAGGTGTTTTTAAAACGGTCTCGCCACAGAGTGTAGCTGTGCAGGTGCTGCAGAGAAAAGCTGACAACGCTCAAAAAACGACTGTATTTAAAATAAAAAAATACAAAATAAACACTGACAGATAAAATATATAATATATAACTTAATCACCTTTATAACTCATGTTATATTTGTTCTTTAAAACGTGTTCTGGTGGGTGAAAGCCAGCATTTTCTGAGACATTGTTTGAAACTGCTGATCTCTATTAAGAGTTCAACTAATTATTTACACTCACTGTAAAGCACTTTAAGTTGCACTAATCTGCACTAGAGATGTTATAAAAATAAAGTTTGACTGAATACATGAACCTAATACTGGTCTTTTAGCACATATTAGGTGCTAGCCAGCCTCTGCCACAGAAAACAGACAATTTATTGTAGTTGATTCATTCATCTATGAGCTGAAAATTACAGTAATAAGTCTGGTTTTAATGGAGTTTTATAGCCACAAAGCTCTCAAGTCTCTATAAATTCTGTTATGAAGAAAAACCTGGAGGAAGCACAGAAACTCATTCACTGACATTTTAAATCCATCCATTATTGAGCTTTTTCTATATAAGTACAAGCAGAAGTGAAGTGGCCCTGAGCGCACACTGTGAATCATTAACTGGTGATAGCTGTGTAATAAAGCTTTCTTTCGTCATCAGTGGCATGTACTTTTCTTTACTTCAAAACCAAACTTCCCCCTTTTTGTTGTGGAAATGGTGTAATTACCGTAAAGTCCAACTTGTAACTGAAGACATGAACATTTTTACAGGATTCAGGATTCAATGTCTCATGTACCTGCAGTGTTGTTAAACCAGGTTAAAGGTTTTAAATGTCTTTCACTGAGTATTTAGCTACATGATAGAGGGGAGACGGAGGTTTTACCCACAGTAAAACAATAAAATCCTTTGATGGTTTTTCTACAATTACCTGGTTATTCATAGACACCTTGATGGTCAAGAGGAAATGGCCAGAACTGAAATAGCCAGCGCATGAGGAGAAGTGTGACAGGTATAGTAGTGGAGCTGTCACTTCATTAATAGACATAAAAAAACAAAATCAAACACCCAAACCTTCTAAATAAGATTATAAATAAGAATTTCTTACCATATTTGCCTTTAGTGATGATTCAGTATTGGATAAAGTGCTCCATGTCCAGCAGTGATTCAGTATCCAGACAGATGCTGCTGTACAGACAGCTACATGACCTGTGTGAGTGAACTTGCAGCAAATGAGGAAATGCTCAGTAATTCAGTGTGGGCAACAGGGGGGTGACTGACAGCGCCACAACATGAGATGAACAGCAGAGAAATATCACCAAGTTTGTTTCATTTCTTCTTGAAAGGTCATTGCTTTCATTATGTATTTTTTTCAGAATATGTTTTTTAGGCCAAAACGGAAACAATCCGAGGAAGGGAAAATAATTTTGTCTCACCAACAAAGTGCGCTTTTATATGTTTACTAATTTTCTCTCCTTTTTGTGTGAGTGTAGAAAGTAAAGGAAAGGACAAAAAGAAAGCAAAGAGGAACAAAATAATTTCATTCAGAAAACACAGAACAAACTGAAGTGCTGTAGCTGTATCAAAATAAAAGAAAGTAAAAGTGAGATAAGCTTCCTGATATGTTCTGTATTTTAGACTGCCCATACAGGTCAAGTCACATCTATTTTGTTTATATCACCCAATATCACAAATAAAAAATACGCCACAAGGGACAGTTTGTACAGCATCTGTATGAGTAGAAAACTCCCCAGAAAACCCATAGTACAGAATATGAGAAAAACTGAAGGAAACTTTTTAGACAAAACAACAGATTATAGCTGATTTGATACAGAAAGTAACATAAACACAGGAAAAGTCATTTTCATATATCAGATAAAACAGAGCGTACTGCAGGAGAACTGAAATAAGATTATTATTAACACATTTAATGAGAAACAGCAGCAGTGAAACTTTTCTGTTTTGGATGAAAACATTGTATTTTCCAGTTTAAACAGATAGTTAATGTCAGGACACCAGATACTGTAACTCTGACTGTCTGTGTTTAATTGATTTAATCTTCCATTTGTCTTGAATAACAACACAGATATTTGATTATTTACACAAGTTAAATAAGAAGTGAACGCCCAGATTCATGCAGTAAAAGGAAATTTGTTCTTGAGGAGCAGTGGTTTACTGTATATGTTGGTGGCAGTGGTTAAATAAATAATACCAGCTCCTAATACTAATTTATATAGACAGTCTTGTCTCTAAAAGTTAATCCACTCCTTCCAGCCAGTGGCCAAACACAGAAATTACAAACAAGTTAAAAACAAAATAGCAGTTAAATTCTCACTGGACTCAAGAGAGATTCACAACGCACTATAACACAAGATTACTCCAAAAGTCATCAAGCTGTGTTAATTATTATTATTATTGTCATTACAGGAGCTAAAGTTTTTGAAATGTTGTCATTTATTGTTTGAATAAAGTTGTTGTTGTGGAATCATCACAGGAGGAGATCATTGTTCAAACTAGGTGGCGCTGACTGCTGAACTCCTGTTGTCCCACTCGGGGCATGGACAGAGTTTAAAGGGGTGGGGTACCCATTGATGGTGGTGGGTGAAGTGGGTGTGTTTCCTCCCCACATGACCCCTGGCTGAGAGGTCACGACGCCGTGAGCCTCAGTGCGGCCGCCTGCAGGGGGCGCTGTGATGCCTGACGGTGCCCACGCTGCCATGCCGCCGTGGTGCATGGTTGGCCACGGCGCCACAGCTGGACGTCCCCACTGGTTTCCCAGAGGGCTGCTCTGGCCCCAGGGCATGGCGGCAGTGGGAGAGTATGGGGGAGAGGAGTATGGAGAGCCCCCTAGTGGCTGTGTGGGGAACATGGAGAGGATCTGAGAGGGGGAGAGCGTGGGCTGTGGAGACTCTGTGAGAAAAGTAGGAGATAAAGTGAAGTGAGTCTTTAAAACTCTCTGCTCTGGTTGTATATACAATATCAATGTCTGGTCACAGTCTGCAACCGGATAAAATATCATCTTGTCATGTTTATGTGCAATATATTAGTGTTGATCGTGAATAAATTAGTTACACATTCAATTAAAACAGTAGTTACTAAATGAAGTGCACTTTATAGTAAACAGGAATCTGGCTAACTTTTTAAACTATTTAAAAAAAAGAGAGAGAGAGATATAAAGTGTTAACTGTTGAGGTTTATAGTTTTTAAAACTGGACAGAGCCACGCTAGCTGTTTCCCCCTTGTCTCCAGTCTTTATACTAAGCTGATGTAATCTTTTGTCTGGGTAATCCTTGGCAGGAAAGCAAATAAGCATTATTTTCCAAAATGGTGAACTATTCCTTTAAGTTATTTATCATGAAAACTTCCAGCCTCTTACATTTTAAGATTTTTTTTTCTGTTTTACATCACCGTACATTGAATATCTTTGAGTTTTCAACTGTTGCATTTCTATTTCTTATGACATTTCAATGACTAACTGAATTGATCAATTTACAAAAACAATCAACAGGAACAGTTAATAAAATAATAAAAGTAAATAAAATAATCATTAGTTGCAATGTTGTCAAACCTCAGATGCTTAATAACAAACTGATCCACCCTTTTCTAACGTGACTTCTCTCTGTGACACTGCTTTTGCATCTCACAGACAGTAAAGCTCATGTGTAGTTATATTTAGCAGAGTCACTTAAGTTTAGGGAACAATCATTATCATGGTTAAATAACAACCAATGAACTGATACTACTGCTACTGCTGCCCCTTATTTATTCCACCACTGATAAACAATAAACACTGCACATTCCTCTGCTTACATGGCATTAAAATGTAATTTAAACCCTTTATCAACTCTCTTTGTCAGCAGCAACATGGGAATTATGGTATCGTGACCAGTAATGACATGGACTTACACAGAGTGATCATGGGAAAATACAGTGTACATTCAGGGAAAAGTGCCTTTTCTCTTGCATTTCTATATCAAAGGGCGGAGGTCAGTTTAAGAGCAGGAGCCTGAGAGCTGTTGGGAATCAGTGTACAGCATGTATATATCAAATTGCCTGAGATTTTACATTTATCACAGTATGTATTATTATGTATATTACAGTAATGTATATTAAGCATAATTTTGAGTTTTCAGTACCTATTTTGGCCAAATAATAATGTGTAATTATAATGAAACATGAGGATAAATGTTTTTATTGTATGATAAACAGCATGTTAGTGGACTAGATGTTTAGTTTATGTTATTTCATTTTCTGTAAAGACATGAATGAAGTTTTAGGCTCCACAGCACTTATACCATCTTGTTTAGATTTAACCACAGGCTCAATACCAAAGTGTGATGTGTGTTAAGACAATGCAGAGGTGTTGATTCTCTGATTGTATAAAGATGAATGAGATGCCAACAGCGTCAAAAGGACGGAAGTGGTGGCAGTTTGATCTTTGCATGAATCCTCCCTTTGATGTGATGGCAATAAGGACTGAGGCTATACTAACAATTTATTTTGAGGCTTTATATGTCATGTTTTTACGTGTCTTTACGTCACCAACCTCCAAAAAAACAAGAATGTTCAAACAGTCCATCTCTAAAATGAATCAAATTAAAACCTGAAGTAGCTGGCTTTAGATAATCGTGCTATTTAACCAATGTTTGTTTCAGAACATTTGCGATGAAAAAAGAGAAAAAAATACATTTGTCAACATAAGTCAAGAATTTAAAAAAGCCCCCAAAAGACTCATGGTTTCATTTTTGTGTGTGATGTGTTTGTTGGCTGTTCATAAACATCTGTGGAAAACACACTGCTGGGATTGTGTTTTATATGTAAAGAGAAAAACATACCTGCTGTGATTTAAAATATTAAGCAAAGTATGGAAGAAAGACCAAACAACAAAGCACAGGAGGCACAGGTACCTTCCACCCAGGCTGTGTGACACACCCTCTGGGAGGACGTTCAGACATATGTTTTTAGCTTATCTGTCATTTCTGTTTCAATAAGCTCTTATCTATCTGATGGTTTTATTGTCAGTATTTTTGTGTTGAATGTTGTAACATCATCCTGCTGCGCTATGTGCTCACGGCAATAAAGTCACCTCAGCTCAACTAGATTGCTGAGGTGCTGAGGTCAAATAAGAGGAAAACCTGCCAGACTTAGCTCAGGGCAAATACATCCCCATGTCAGGTCTTTGCTCGATTTTACCTAGCTGACTGATACATGGGCTCTGGGTGGGTGTCAGCGGCGCTTCCGACTGGACAGAGAAAACCTCCATCAGCTCATTAGTGGAGGAGACCTGCAGACACAGAAACAGAAAACATGTTAGTTTGTATTTTTAATATTTGAAAATTCAGAGAGATCAGGAATGGAGTATAATGTTCGCTGACTGGTTAAACGTTGATGGACACAAATGACAAACCATAGAGATAAAATACAAATTTAAATAACATAGAAATTCTGCGTCAACTCCTCTTGTTTGTTTCTTAGAAGGTGAGCTGCTAACTAACAGGCTTTTGACTTTTGACAGTGGTGGGTGAAGCACCCTCATTCTGTGACACACAGAAGATTAAAACATCCACATATCGAAATGTTGTGTCGTCGTTTACCTGGTTCAGTCCCGGTGAAGAGTCTGGCCGTGGACTGAAGACATCCTCTAAAGCTGGTCTCTGAAAATAACAGTGAGTATATTCAAACGATGAAGACTTAAGTAAATGAAGAGATCACAAAAGATTTTGTTTTTTTGTTGATTTACCTCAGGTGGAGGAGCTGAACTCTCATTTAGAACCAGTAAAGAGCTGATCTGGAAAACAAGAGGAAACGAAACTCAAAATGTAGCGTTGACAAGAAAAAACTAAATTCTGATAAACCCAATGATTTTCTCTGACTTGAGCAGGTGCCTCTGCAGATTCCTGTGGTGACTCTTGGTCCACACTCTGACAAACCTCCTTGATGTCAGCGAGGACTGGATCTGCCTGATGAACCCAGATAAAAACATCAAACTGTGACCCAAACACTTCCGCTGCAGGGTCAAATGTACAATGTACTGGGTTGCAAATGTGAGGAAAATGTTCATGTCTCCTCTCAGGTTTTTAACGGCAATGACTCAAAAAACTTTCACTCTAATGATAGAGAGCAATTTAACAGCAGCTGAAATTAATTCTGGAGGAGAGACAGAAGTGTAGGGAGTCGCTCAGATACAGCAAGAGCAGGTTACTGTTCATGAATTAACACTTGACCTCAGTAATTTATTAACTACAGTATGAGTGCTTCAGGATGTATGACTAAAATTCTTGCAGGTTTTAACACAGTGAATGGATTTGCGATTAAGTTGCTTGGCTATTTTTTAAATCTCAGGCTTGTGTCTGCATGTGTGCTCCTATGTAATGTTCTTAATGAATGTGTTTTATTGTGAAACTTTTGTTATTGTGAAACTGTTTTTATGCAGCAATGCCCTTCGTCTGAAATTTCTCCAATGAAATTAACCTTAACAGACCGTAATCTGCAAAACATTTAACAAATCTGCTTTTGCAATACAACTACAACTGCTTTTAATTAAAGGATGCACTTAGTTGAGGTTGAAGAAAGCTTGTTATTTCAGCTGAGTGTTAAAAAAGTCTTGGGCCCATTCCTAATGTTCCCCCCAAGACCTAAACCCTGAACCCTCACTGAGTTAAATGACGTCACCTGGAAAGCAACTGAGTGCCAGAAGGCTCGAAAAAGTATCAACAAGAATGGGACGTTATCTTGACGACGCCAAAACATGCTTCGTACTATTGTGTATTTGGGACTTTTACTTATGTTTTTTTCTTTCTGCATGGCCAAGGCTTTTCAAGGACCGATTACAACGTCTTCCAGGCTCTTGCCTCTTATTTTTCTTGTAAAATTAGGTTTGGTTGTTCCTTCCATGCTTGTTTACTATCCATCTATATATATATATATATATATATATATATATATATATATATATATATATATAAATTATGTTTCTTTTATATCTTTTCAGGTACATATTTCCCGGTAATCATGTTTACTCAAGCTTTTCTCATTTTTCACGTAAAGTTATAAAATGTCCGTTCCCCTTTGAGTCCTGTGCGTTGTTACCAGGTTCGCCGTCTTGATGTAGAAGAGGCTGTAAGTGTCTTCGTGTTGGTAGATGTAGGCCAGAGCTCTGGGGTCTGACTCGTCTTTTGTCAAAGAGCTGATCCTGCTCCTCTCGTGGTCATGAAGCACAGCCTGAAGAGCAGATAATAAAGAGGGTTTGAAGCTTTTAGTTGTGTTTACAACATATCAAACCACTGCACCACCACTCAGCAATAATGGAGGGAAGAGAAAACTACCATTACTGCAAGAAAAAAGGGGAAATTAGATGTTATGGCCATAAATGCTTATATCAAATACTTTCTGTTTGTTGAGTTTGGCAGTTTGACTTTTAGTTTTTCTGTAACTTGGTTCTTTACCTGATTATTGTCTCTTGGCCTTAAAACAACATTTGAATCCTGTAAGAGTATGTTTGTAGGAGCAGAAAATCAATTTGTTGAAATTTAGCTTGTTAAGTGAGGCATGAATATACAGAACAGTTCAGTGGAGGCAAGAATTTACGATGCTAGTGATCTTTACAACAAACACCTGAACCAGAAATCAAACCAAAATAGGGGCAGATGTGGAACCAAAACTTAAATCATCTCCAAACACCAACTTCCACATAAAGCACAGTATTAATTTCACATGGGAAACACTGCTTCCTCATTTCTCTTCCTTTAACAGGAAACTCAAAAGCAAGTTAAGTAAAATGTTAGCTAGTAAAATGTTCAGCTTTTTCTCCAGAAGGAGCCATGGTGATTGTCTGGTTTTGGTAAATAAAACTAAATAAGAATGCAAATGCTCTGTGGATTTAATGTCATATTCCTGGGAAAGCCTTTACTCACTGGGAAACCATTATGGTTGTTGTGGCTGCATGGAATAAATTAACCAGATTAACCATCAACCTGAGGGAGGCGCTACAACTATAGGACATCACACTGGGGAAAAAGTGAAGACAGACAGTTGGGAGAGTTTAAGTGGATGTGACGCACCCCAGTCCTCTCATCCAGGATTTTCAGGCCAGCGGAGGAAACCTTCAGCCAAACTCTCTGCTTGTGTTTCCCCTGCCTCCTTGCTGCTGCCTCAAATCCCTAAAACAGACACACACACACATGCACACAGAGCAAGTGACAGAAAGTGTCAAGGCAAAGATGAACAGAAAATACAGATTACAATGAGCTACAGTAAGATTTCTCATCTGAATTTAATTAAAAAAACAGTGGGGTAAATTACTGTTAATGTTAATTAAGGTTTACACTGATGATAATTGTGTAGATTTTATGTGTAAAACAAAACAAACAAAAACAACTGCAAGAGTGTTGGGGATGTATTAAACCGTGTCGTTGTCTGTTCTAACCATAAGCTGCAATACTTAGCATGTCTGGCTAACTAGCTTACAGTTTACAGACGGAAACAGTTAGTCTACTTCTGAAGCCAAGATTTAGCACATCGTTTGTAGAGTTACATGTTACATTAAAGCACATCCACTGTGGTATTTATTTATTTACATATTTACATAAGGTTAGCAGTTGTGACCTGTTCTGTAGAGAGTGTAAGTGAAACCAGAATTTCCAGGTTTTGTTCCAAATCCCGCTGACATTTATAACTACGTTGACAACCAAAAATACAGTCTTGAAACATTCCTGCTCACTTTAGTATGTGTTCACGTAAGGACAGAAGTCTTCTGAGGAATGATCTGTTGTGATCTGCTGAATGTTTGTTTAAGGACACTAATTTTGTTTAAGGACGCTAATTTTAGCATCCTTAAACAAACGTTAATTCCCATAAGCCTTAAACATTCACAGGCTAAATGTCACATCCAGGAATCCATGAGGGAGTCAAGGGGTTTTGGTTAGCTGACACAAGTCTGTAATAACAGCAGGACTGAACACTGGAGAAGTTCAACTGAGTTTAATGTATATGGACAAGACCAAGTTACGATGACTTAAGTACCGGCATCGCCATGTTTGTAGCTTTTTTCTGTTGTCGTAAATGTTATTAAACGGAGGTTTCAGTTTCTTGAGGCAACTTATCGGGAACACACATAATTTTTTCAGGAAGACCAATGAAAGAAATGCTGAAATAGAGGTCACACACACCAGTGGGCTCACCACCAGTTCCCTGAGAAGTGTTCAGTCCCTATGGACCATGACTATTTTTAATAGGCAGTTTAAGGCAGTTGCATACTATTAAATATGAACTGCAACTGATTCATGCAAAGTCCTGAGAGAGAAGAGCGTCTGAAGTCGCTGACGTGTCAGGAGTCAGTGAGATGTCAGATATATCAGAAACTCAGAAACTCTATCTCCTCTGCAGGAAATTTCCCACAAATCCTTTTCTGTCTGAGAAAACCAGTTCATTCACACGTAGCTCCTAATCCAGGGGAAAGTACCCATGATTGAGGTCAAATTTGGTCTTCGTTAACAAGTGCTATTTGTTACTACCTCCCACACCTGAAAAATAGCTGAAACCTACGAACGCTGGTAAAGCACATATGTGTAAAGATTGTTTCCCTCAGCTTTCAGGAAGGAGCATCAGTAAATACACTGGACGACGCAATGAATGGCTGGAAAACGACCCTGCACACCCCACAAGAACACCAAATGTGCTCTTATACCAAAACATACACAATGACCACGGAGCTATTGGTGCTTGAAAAGACCAAAAAAGGAGGGAAAAAACACAGTTTGGATGAGATCCTGGATGTAGAAGTGTGTACGAGGGAGGAAACTGGAGATGAGGGAAACTCAGACATCAGGTAAAGCTGTTTATTTATCCTTGGATGACACACAAGCAACACAAACATCATGTTTGAGGAAAGTCAGAGAAGTGATACTCTCTCTCTCTCTGAATTCTTTTATCATCTGAGAGCCATAAATGTCTGTCTACAAAATTTCACAGCAATCCCTCTAATAGTCATTGAGATATTTCAGTCTGGTTTAAAGACATGAGTCGATAGACTATGGAGTCCCTCTGGTGACAAAAAATATTGCTTGGCCACGAGCTAATAACGTGCAGGAACAAGAGGCTGTTGTAGAAGAGGTAAACATGTTAAATCAACAAGCTTGGTGGAGGTGACATTAACATCATGCGATTGTGGCATAGTTGGTTTATAACCTAACATTAGCTTTTTACTTCTGGAGATTGTAGAAAATATGTCATCCCTGCGCTACTCTATAGGATCTCATTCCCATGTGTTATTAACTCATGGCCACGCAATATTTTTTTTCCTTCATCATTAGAGGGGCTTTGTAGAAAACAGAACCTTGGTGCAATGGTTTGAATTAAATACTGGCCTCTGAAAACAAATCACTCCAGGTCATAACAACCACTGACGACAGATTTTAATCTCACTCGTCGTATGATACCAGAAGTCTGGTGTTTATTTTAAATTTTCTCTCTGATAAAACAACTGCATACGTAGAGGACAAGAAGATCATATCACACATAATCAACCATTTTTAATCAAGAGGAGACAGAGGTACGTTTATTTTGGCAGTGGAGGACTGGCTACCTTTAGTTTCATCATGGAGTCCCAACACATCTTGTCCCCCTGGGCGTCGGGCACCGGGTCCACGCCGATGAGCTTGGCTTTGTACCGAACGCCATCTCCGTGAAAACGGGTGGTGGTGTCGCTGGGTGTCCTGGTGGCTCCTGGGAAACATATGGAGAGGAGATAAAGGGTCAGACTATGAGAATAAATATCTGTGAGAGCAAGGAAATATGTGTCTGTGTATATTTGTGTTAATTAACAGTTTTAATACTGTTTGTGTGTCATACTTTAATCATAGTTCATGTGTATTTGTGTTTTTAATATGTTTGCACTCATGTTTAGATTTACATATTTGTGTGTGTGTTTGTATATTGATGAGCAGTACAAATATGTGAGTCTTTATATGTTCTGAATGTTCTGTGTGCGTAAGCAAATCGCTGAGCGAGTGTTTGACTGATCCTTGGTCAATGTTTCACTTCATTTCCTGGAATGAAAACAGGTAATTTAGTGACGATGGAAACGTAAGTATGTGTTGATGTAACAAAGGTCGGCTCTTAAACAGTTTCATGTGTGTTGTGTAACAGTTTACTGGCTTTTAGTCATGGTTTAGTTTAATGTTAAACTCAAATACGTAGGTTACACGCCTGCGTTGAACAGTCCAGTACAAAATAATGGTCAGTCAAAGTCAGACCTGTAAGTTGGTGATTGGAACAAGCCAAATACACAGCAAAAATAACAAAAAAATTGTTCCTTTTTCTAATGAGCCCGTAAAACCCCAGCGTTATAATTTCACTTAGGCATGAACCAATGTGCCTGTTTGTCGCTGGTCTGGTAGATGTGGTGTTTCTGATGTGGGTGGGTTATAAATTCAACCTCAGCTACCTCCAGAGACAGATAACTGAACAACAAATCTCTTTCCTGTTATTTGGAGAAGCTCTGGAGACGACTGAGTTGGCAAAATAAACTGCAGTAAAAGCCTGGAGGATACATGATACAGTTCAAACAGTGGACGCATTCCTGTGTTGGTACATCACTGCATTGTTTTATGTTTTACTCCTTAATTCACCTTCAATTCTGTTCTTTCAGCCTTTTAAAAAACTTGGAACATTACAAAATTTCATATCTTATTAGAAAAAGTGCCACATTTAAAGTCCACATTGGCTTTTTGTGAAGAGGAATGAAAAGACCTGCACCACAAAGAATATTGTGCAACTCTACTATGTCTGCTTTTTAAAGAACTGTTAAGAGTTGTTTTTTAACCCTTCTATAGTTCAGGTTTCCAGTTTATAAATAGTTTATTTTTATTATTTCTTGGGTTAAATATGAAATTCCTGCCTCCATCTTGGTCACCAGTTGACAGTCTTTGACGTTATCGTTCAATCTCAGACAAAATCTGACATGTTGTGTTTTATAAATAGCACAATGTTGTAGTGTGGAGCTGGCAGTGAGTAAACACAGTCTGTGTTTGTCCTCGCCGTCAATCACTTTTCTTTCCGTTAATCGTCTTTCCTCTGAACTCTTTTTTATCTGGAGCATCAGAAACTTTTCCTGGATGCTTCCTAGGGTTTTCCTCCACACTCCGAGCTGCTGTAGCCCACTCTGTCTCAATCACTAAACTTCCCTTTTCAGCTCTGGCAACCCCGTCACTGCTGTGGCATCACCACCTGTGTCACCACAGACACCAAATTTAAACTGCGGTATACTGTAAAATATAGAGGGATTTACCTGAAGCTGAAAGGCTTAATCAGCAGTGTGAACTTGTTTGGACTGGGCCTTAAAAAGTCCCACACTCAGGCTTTAAATGTTACTGTTAATGTTTAATAAATTAAACACATACCGTCTTGTGCCATAGACCACAATTTTTGTAATTGTAAGAAAACAATAACTAATTTTAATTTTGTGACTTGGTAGATATGTTCATTAAAATGCCTCATTTTGTCAATAACGTCATCCAGGCAACTGTTGGTCACACCTCACTCCACACTTGAGCAGCTCATACCTCAGAAGTTTTAACTCACAAACTTTAAAACTCGCTCCCACTGAACTTCTTCCTCTTAAGTAATTTGTGATATCAAGTGTCGAGAGGTATACGCTATAAATCAACATGTAACTCTAAACTCAAAAACCAGCCAAAGTACGATGAGTGCTCAGAATCTGATTCCGGGATACTTTATGACCTTTTACAATTGTTGCTTGAGTATTTTATCATCAAACTTTGACTACTGCAGGTGTTCTGCTGTTTTTATAGACACAGGACTGGAGTATAATCTCACCCAAAGTGATCATATTTTAATAAAACCATAATTTCTCATGATGGCTAATGATTAACAAATCTGAGAAGTGTGTAAAAAAAAGATTATGCAAGGTTTACATTTTCAAAGCTTCTCTGACAGTCCATCATGCTGTTCACTAAACAGCTGTTTTTGCAAATGTAAATACAAGAGGAGATGGGGTTTTTGGAGAAATGTGAGCTCTAATTTACACAAGATAAACTGACATTTATTCTGCTTCACATGTTGGAAATGTGTTAAAGGATTTCCAGTAAGAGGCTACTGTATAACAAGTGGCATCAACAATGTGCTTCTCGAACAGCTGGAACAGCTGGACGCCGTCCAGCAAAGATCAAGTAACATGGAGGAACAAAACAAACAGTCTTACCTGAAAACGTTCCCGTTTCCCATCAGATACTAACAAACTCGCTGTCCCAGAGTGGACAAGGGGACAAACTGTTTAGAAACACTCTCTGTTACACAGTGTACAGGATATCTAATATCCATTTGAAATGACATGTCATATATTCAGAGTTCACATTTACAGAGTGAATCCACTGTCATAAAGCTAAGGGGACTCATAAGAGACACATTCATAAAGGAAGGGTCAAAATGAAAACAGCAGAGACAAAGATATCCTGACTTTTACCGTGTAATTTAGAGCGAGTTGTAGAGGTGGTACGACTGCGTACAAAGTCAGTGGAAAAAGAAGAAGTAAAATGTGAATTCACCCAGGGTGATATGAACTGATGCAGCTGATTTTTTTTTAATTCAGCACATATCCCAAGATGAGACATGACAGGAGAGAGACTGAAGGAAAATAATGGAGGCTAAAAAACGTAAACTGCAAAAACTGATAAGCGGTAAAATTCACACAAACGATACAAGATATAAAATTCACTTTGCTTTCTGCCTCAATACATCTTTAGTCTCTCAGTCATTACAGAATAATCACAGAAAAATAAAATTCTGGTGGGATTTGAAATCTCAGATACTTTAGTTATGTAATTGTCTCTTTTTAAAGTTTTACTTAAAAATAAGGTGATGTGAGTAAAGAATAAAATTAACAATTTTGTTGGGAAACAGCTGATTTCTGATCAGACAAAACTGTCTTTTGGTATTTTCCTGCAATTATGTCATCAGTAGAAATGAAAGGATTGAAGCTTATCCAACTGCATCCAAAGAAAAGGGAAGAAACTGTATATTCAGCAGGTTTTGAAAGGTTTTTCTCAGGTCACAGGTCAAAGTCTTTGTCAGGAAAGGCACATCTCTGAACTTTTTTTTCTCTGAGAATGAATCCTGACAGTCTACAGCAGCTAAATGCTTGTACCTCTTGTGCTGGAGGGGATCCAGGTCCTGACAGCAGCTTGGCCCGGGGCAGGACAACTTCCAGTCGTCTGCTCCATCTCCATCATGACGACGTCTGTTTGGAAATTCAAAGCTGGGGGGCCTTGGGATCCCTGTGAAAACAATGCGACTGTCACAGCAGTTGGCTGCAAAAGAGCAGGCTGAATCCAGTCCAGCTTGTCAGAAAGAAAAGTCAGAGAGGTTGATGCAGAGAAAATCAAAGAATGAATCAAAGACAGAAAAGATTTAAGGACGCTGTGAGATGAATTTGTAAAGGAGAAAATGTTTGACCACCTCACCTGCTGGGAGTGTGTCTCTGCTCTGACCCCGCCGCTTGGTTCGACTCACGGACGAAATTTCTCAGAGTCAAAGGTCAGGCTGCAGACTCACTGGTGATATATTAACATCCGCTGGGAGGCTCAAATACATGGGAACTCTTGTAGAGGACTAGACAGGAACTAATTGGAAATATAGTCACTACATGTTGCTTTCCCTCTTGGGGGATGAGTGTGAGGTCATGTGTTTCCCTTAAGGAAAGACTTTGGTTGGTATTCTCTTAAAATAACAGCTGAAGTAAGCGTCTCTCTCACTGCCAAAAAATATAGAGCGCGCTGAAAACTTCTGCAGGAAGGATGGTTGAGACAAACCAGAAATTCTAAAAAAGCGGTTTAAAAAACAAAACAACTGTTAAAGCTTTAACTTGAGAGGATTTTGATGCACGAACATTCATAAACTCATCAGAGAGAGAGAACATCTTGCTCCAGAAATCCTTAAACTCTTGATGATGATGTTATGTAACGCCACATGTATACCACTTTTAGCACAACCGCTGCTTTTTTGCTTTAGGACAAAATGTATATCTCACACACATCCTGTCGTATTTTGCACTTCATTATTCATGTATCATTTATTATTAAAGGGAAACTCCAGTGGTTTAGTGTCACATTTCCTTTAAGCTGGGGCACTCACAAGAGACAGATTAAAATGTGACTAATACTCTGCAGCTTAATGTGGAAATACTAATGATAACAATACTAACGTGCTGATGTTTAGTGGATATCATGCTAACATTTGCTAATTAGCAGTAAAATGAAGCTGACGGGAATGTCTAAAGGGAAAAGTTACCAAAATAAACTGAATTCATCTTCTGTGAACCATGAATGTCTAAACAAAATTTTATGTAAATCCATCTGGTCAACTGTCTTCTAGAAATTACGCTTATATACAACTAATTTCCAACTGCAAAGTTGTGACCATGTTATGTTTTCTATTTGACATAATAAGGAAAAATTGTTAATTTACGTATTTGGGTGTTGATTTCATATCAGTAAACAGTAAAATGTTTACACACAACATATTTGTTTTCCACCAAAATATCTGGTCATGCAGTACAAGGCCCACCTGTAGTGACTGCAGCATCATCACATGCTTTTTATGGTCACTCTGAGCTCCTGGTTAAAGTTAAAGAAAGACTGTACCAAAAAAGTTCACAGTGACATTACATTTTCATGTTCATCTACATTTATATTTGAAGTGCTTTTGTTTCTCTAAACCAAACTGCAAACCCTGGTCTCTGGTGTGACAGCTGGGGGCTTTGATTGTCATCCACCTCAACCACCTTAACTGAGAAGACAATATAGTAATATATAAATGTAACGTAAATCGTGAAAAGCAAAAGTCAGGGGATCACCACAGTAAGTAAGGACTCATCCTCTGGGGAGCACGAAATAATTCTGCTAAATTTCATGGCAATCCATCAAATAGTTGTTGAGATATTTCAGTGTGGACCAAAGTGGTGAACTCACTGCCATCCACAGAGGCCCGTCAAAACTGAAGCAGCAGCTTCACTGTACACTCAAATAAAATGACGTACAGTAACTGTAGTGCACTGTATAGTAAATAGAGAGTGATTCTGGACACAGCCCATGTCTCGAGCCGAAGCCAAGATAATCCCGGACAATCACTGTGACTTCATCAGGGCTATTTTCTCAGACTTGACAAATCTCCCCCCGAGTCACAGAGGACATTATGCAACTGTGTTCACAAGCCCAGTATTACTCCTCGTGATGACTAAACTGAACATCATGTGCAAAAATCTGAGGAGCACCCCTGACTGTTAACATATGACAGCGCGTATATCATTTTAATGAGTAACTTCAGTGAGTCAGTAGAAAAATAAACTGCTCACATTAAAAGGCAATAGTTTTTTAATAACTTTGTTTTGAGTGTATTTGTAAGAGCAAAGTTATCAGATATTTTCCAACAAAACAAACCACAGCTCATGTCCTATTACTCAGGTATTCATAACCTCGGTTGTTTCAGCCTTTGAGTCCACTGATGAAAGTTGAAAGTCCTGCCATCCAGTTTATACTCGTCCATATCTCTGGTGTCTGATTCTGAGGCTCTCCCCTGAGAATAAAATATATATAATACACTGGATCAAGTGGAATATTGATGGCTCATCATGTTTTCACCTCCTCTTTTATGTACTGGGCAATGATCCACGAAGATTTTAAATGTTGAATTTTTAATAAAAAAGTCGCCTGGGGTGGAAAGAAACTGGTAAATTGACTCGAGTACAATTGTGACGTACTTGTAAAGTATTTACATTTTGTTAGACTTTATACTTTCTATGTCCACCATTTCAGAGGGAGACATTGTACATTTAACTGAAAGATATGATCACTTCCTGCTCTGCAGATTAATGTTTTAAATAGACCACTACACAAGGTCAGGACCAGATCAACCCACTGGAAGGACCTGGGGCAGAATGTGGACTCTTTTTAACCCCCACATTCCTCCCCTCACTGTGCATTGACTGTTTGTCGTCTTTCCACTGGCCACAGAGCACACTACGTATTGCAGCATATTACATTTTGACCAGAAACCCACCAGTAGGCCTCATAATTTGCTGAAATAATACCTCACCTGCACTTTTGCTGTGTCTCAGTTAGTTTTAATGTAATTTAATTAAACATAAATGTATTTAGGTATATGCACATTATCAGTGTAATATCCACTGAAATAAAAAAAAAAGACAAAAAACTAGGTGTCGGCACAGGGCAACTCTACGTGACAGATCTACGTGTCAAATTATTAACTTCAGGACCTAGAGTAGTCATGGTTACAATAATAAAGGTTATAGAACCAGTGTCAATCCACAACGTAAACTTGCTGCCATATAACAACATCACCTGACTTCCTAACTAATAAAACGTATCTATGAGCTGTAATAAGTTGCTTGCACAAACAACCTATAAAAGGACAGTCTTCCAAAATTAATGAAGCCTTAAATGCAGAGTTAGAGAATAA